>NC_134405.1:290922184-291242184 GCF_038048845.1 Mixophyes fleayi | reverse complement strand
CAACTGGACCAGCTCACATTGGTTTGATCCCAATCAGTGCCGGGTGTCCAAATGTATAACAAGACAGACAAACAAACCAAATCCATCCAATGGAAGGCCCAGAAAAGGCTCCCCAGTCAAAACTCTGTCCAGGGTACATCGCTCGGGACTTTAACAACCAAGTATGTCTTCTGGGATCCAATATTACCAGGCGGTGAAGTTTACGTCCAAATCAATCAAGTGGAAGGCTGAGAACAGGCACTCTGGGTAAAGTTCTGCCCAGCGTACATCAACAGGATGTACGACCGGGACCCTAAACCTCCTAAAAACTGTCCAGGATCCAACTGAACCACCTTGTGTTTGTTTCATCACAATTAGTGCAGGGGTGTCCAAATACATAACCGGACCGACAAACAAACCCAATCTATCCAGTGGAAGGCCAAGAACATGCTTCTCATGTCAAAGTTCTGCCCAGCATACACCAACAGGAGGTCCAATCGGGACCACAACCGCTAATATATTAGTAATTTGACAGATAGGCACCAGGAATTGTCCTTCTCGAAAGATCTTTCACGAAAGTGAATGTCCATACGATTGCATAATGAGATCATATCGTCTAAGGTGGTTGGACATTCCTGCAAGGCAAGGACATCTTTAATTTTGTCCGACAGGCCTTGCCAGAAGGTAGCCACCAAAGCATCGTTATTCCAGCAAAGCTCAGAAGATAAGGTTTGGAATTGGATGACATATTGAGCCACAGCGAGAGCCTTGACAGAGGCGAAAAATACTAGCTGCAGCAGAGGTTACTATTCTGGGCTCATCAAAAATGTTACAAAATACAGCAATGAAACCTGCACTGTCTGCTAGGAGCGGATCATCTTTTTCCCAGAGGTGAAAGGACCAGGTTAAAGCTTGACCCGACAACAAAGAAGTTAATTGCGCCACCTTGGATTTCTGGGTAGGGAAATTTTATGGTTGCAACTCAAACTTGAATGTATGGAGCATTGGTTCAGGAAATCACGACAGGATTTGGGATCCCCATCAAACTTGGTAGGTGCTGAAATCCGTAGGGTAGAGGTAGAAGCTGAAGTTGTCACCTGCGCAGGAAGGTGGTGCAGCAGAGAGTTGAAGTAGGATTGCGCCCTGTTGTTCCACTCAATTAAGCAAATGCTAAAGCATATCTTTGGCTGATAGTTCCACGTCCGGATCCGTTATTTGGCCTGTTCTTACTGTCCTGGTTCAGGAAATGGATCCTTTGGTTTGCCCAGACTTGCACTACTCAAGTAAAGCGTGGAGTCTAACGGGGACACAGTATTCACCGGTGTGAGGATACCGGGTCTAACGTAACCTTCTGCACCACACAGCTGGCCTACCCGGTACCTTCCCAAGGTTCAAAATCACCCAGGCAAATATCCAAAATAAAACAATTAAGTTTATTCAACAAAATGGTTGCACCAAACAGCAATACACATATTTAAATAATAACTTGCAACAAATAACACTACAGTCTGGCACAGACAACATACAGGGTATAATGAAAACAACTCACCAGTATACTTGTCACTTTCAAGGACTGCTGTCTATCAATCCAAGCTTCTCCCCTCTCTCCTTTAAGGCTACCAGCAAACGTAGCAGTCCTAAATCATTAACCCCCCTTCCTTTTTTAACGGACACATAGCTCCCCAAGACTTGGAGAGGTAGATCAATGCAATAGCAGTACTCCAGGGACCGATTGTCCCGTTCCTGTCAGGGGCAGAGATCTATATCTCAATGCCAGCCTGACTTCAGATATCACTTGGTAGTGAATGCCAATTTGCTGTCCTCTAGATCTCTCTTTTAAGCCCACAAATGACCTCATCAGGACCTGCCTGATTGGTCCATTTCTGTGTTTACCTTTTCACAGGTAAACACGGAGACAAAGGGATAGCAGATGAGTCACTCTGGATTTAATTAGGGAAAGGTATTGTTCTGTGGCAAAACAGCATAGTTTGTTAAAACAGGAGAGATCACAATCCAGACACATTTACATTTAAATACAAAATGCAGTCCTCCGTAGTTAAACATATAGCTCACTGCTAAACTAAGACAAGGGACCCCCTGGTGTGGTGTACATTCATACAGGACTGGTGGACAATAATCCATTTGCCTAGACTGTAAAAATGGACTAGTCTGCAAGATAACAATACATGCTGGTAGATATTTTAACTACTTTCAAAATAGTCTAAATATGACTGAGAAATATGGGGGACAAGAGGGCTAGAAAATGTATATGTTTTTATAGTCCGCAGTTTGTGAGAAACAAGGTGAAGACAGGTTGAGGTGATATTAATACCTCATTTCCCCACAACTGGGAAAAGCCGTGAGGCAGTTTGGCCTGCGTCTATTCCAGCAGGTCGCGGCCCCTACTAAGAGTACAAGGCAAAACACCTTAGGAGAACATGCAAAGATGGTCAGCAATGGCAGACAACACGAGGAAAAGAGTAGTGGGGATCGGCAGGTACCAACTGGAGAGATGGTAGCAAGTACACTATGAAGTGTTAGTTCTGCAGTAGACAAGTTACCACTGGAAAGGCGGTGAAGTACACAGTAAAGTGTCAGTTCTGTGGACAACATGTTACCACTGGGATGGTGGCAAGTAAACTGTAGAGTGTCAGTTCTTTAATCAGCAGGTTATCACTGGAATAATGGTAAAGAACTCAGTAGAGTGTCAGCTCTGTGCACAACAGATACCATTGGATAGGCGGCGAGTACACTTTGGAGTGTCAGCTCTGCAGTCAGCAGGAGAAGAGGAGCCACATCTAGCACCTAGGAGGTAACTAAAAGAACAGGTATCAAACATCGGTAGGAAGTGCCTTTTAAACTTTGGAGCCAAAACCCTTAGCCAATAGGAATGGAGCAGAGGGAATGAAGATGGCGGCGGCCAGGACAGAGCGAGCGGTCGGCGGGACCAGGTAAGAACGCCAGGGATCGGGTGTGAAGCCCGATCGCCCGACGACAGAACAGAACCAATTGTATCATATTTAATGATATTGTGGACCAGTGTTTTGAATTGCCAGGTAAACAGTCCCTCCTTTTCCTATCTCATTGGGCATTCTCCTGTTCTGGTGGCAGCTACAAGTAGCTCCAACGTCAAGTAGCTACATTAAACTCCTGTTGTTAATCATGGGTCAGTCTATAGATCAGAAGCATTCCAGTATTAGTACTGGAAGTAGTAGTAGTACTTTTTGTACCTCTACTAGTAAAAAAGGTAATGTGGGAAGAAAGTGTAATAAACGTCACTCCAAATCCAAACAATGCTTGCCAAATTTAATGAAAACATCAGCTTTTGATGTAAGTATTTAGGGAAAAGTTATTGATGAATGTGGTGATTTGTCTAAATGGAAAACCGCTAGCATTCCATACACCACACACAGTGGCAACAAAAGGCTCAAACCATGGCCACTTTTTTGATGGCAGTTGTCCTGTAACTTCTCTTACACATACAGGAATGCCTACTGAAAAATGATAGTGACCAACACAGTCATTCATATTCTGTAACTTCCCGAGCACCACCTTCTCTTTCTGAGTGTAGGACTGTCACCTCCAAACCAGTCACATCAGTGCATGAATAGACCACAGAGGCTGAAGAACAACTTGTGTACTTACAGAATTCTGAGTGGAATCTAAGGGTGTCCATGAGTTATTTGTGCTTGCATTCAGGAGCAATCTGTAACAAGTTATTTTATGTACAGTAGGCATTAAGAACATCGTAATAAATGTATTTTATGGGGGGTGGAAACACTTTATTTTTATTTTTAAATGTTGTGTCATTAATGACTATAATATTAACAGGTGACATTCATTGGGACATATTCAATTAGCTTCTGGGATCGCAGCATTGCACGGCCAGGCCACACACATAAAGTGCATTTATGGTAACGCCACACCACAGATTTCCCTTTGGTCCCCATAGTGTCTGTAGTGTAGCGGTATCAGGAAGGAGGCGGCCGATCTTAGCTGTGATCATGGAAGCTAATTCAATATGCCCCATTGAATATTATTTTTCTTCCTTTGCGTTCTTTTGTGATTTGATATTTCAACATATGTATTGGACGTATCCTGCAGCATATTGTCTTTAAGAGCAGAGCCGTATTCCTCAGCACACATATCTTCAGATCGGCTCATTTCTGAATACGGACGTGTGTATACCCATTTTTAAAAAAATGCACATTACGTTAATTTTGTGTTTTGTTCATGAATCAGGCCCAAGGTCATTCAGTCTCTAGAAATTGGCATTGTACTGACTATCCGTTTACAGTAACTACAGGTATGTGGACAAGTGTTACTGGTCAAACAAAAGATTAAATGACTGTGTCAGCCCACTGGGTAGGTGTATTGTCTTCAGTAGCAGCACCTGTAGCAGCAGCATTATCATCATCATCCTCATTTCAGAATAGTAGTGCTAGTACACAATTCCAGGTTAATTCACAAGCAAGCTACTCTTTGTATCGTTGGTTTCACTTGGAAACATAGGGGTGTCAATCTGTTGGAAAAACTCGGAACCGTCATTGCAAAATGGCTCACTCCACCAAGACTCTCTTCAGGATTCCTCATAATTGATAAAAGAGAATATTTTGTGTGCATCACGACTGGGTGAATTTCAACACATACCCTGATTTTCACACACAACAAACCTGTTGGTTCTAAATTTCTTAAAAAATAAGAGGTCAGTGCAGGAGATGCTGTCTGTGCCCCATAAAATTTCTGCGTATTTTTGCCATTCAGCGATAGCATGCAGAACATTGCAGTCGATGCATAAAAATATGATATGCCATACCATCAAGTGAAGCAAAATTAGTAACAAGGGGGAATTCTTCATTTTATATACTTCAGCAAATGGAGGAACAAGCTTTCAAAACCTACACATCAAGAAAGGATATAGGGAGAAGGGGGACATGTCACCTTACTCCAACACACCGGAAAGTCTTTTCGCTTTCATGCAAGCGTCTCAAATAATTTGAAATTGTAACAAATGTTGTGAGTTCAACACTGCCAGCCTCAAGTCAAGTTTTTTATTCACTTTGTCAGGAGCCAGTGGTTTGCAGCACCTTGAAATAGGATTATTACATTTTTGGAAACAATGCTATCCTAGGTTTAAGTCATATGTAATGTTTTTCTTTCCAAATGACAAAAATTTTAAGAGAAGAAAACAGCTCCTTGTGAGCAGGCTACCAGCTGAAGGGACACATGACACGTCCCCTGCTTCAGTTTCTCTTTAAAAATGCTACTTCTAGAAACAAAACAAACCTTTTCTTAGAGTCACGCTGATAATGAGTCAACACAGCACGCCAATGTGAAAGATTTTTATGACATCTGGTCAGGCTTAAAAGAATTGCCCAAAAATACTGTCACTTCTGCTACTATTCTGTCAGATACACTTTGCATTAGTAGAATGGTGGAAGATTATTTTAATGATAATGATATTAATAATTTAAGGATAATGTATAAATTAGCATCTCAGGCATTCCCTTTGAATTTTGGAAGAAAATAAAACAAGCAAACCAGCTATGCACAAACTATCTGGTGTACTTAAGCTGTTGTACTTGAAAGAGTGTTTAACACAGCCAAGAACATTGTGAGCAATTGTTGTAGGAGGCTACTTCCACAACATCAACATTGATGATGATGACCACTATTAGCCTAATACCTATTAGTAAATTGTTAACACCCTTAACTATTCTACAGTTCAACCCCAATTTTTTTTTGTGTTGCTGAAGTTTAATATAGAAAATAAGGGTGGGTGGGAGGGCCCAAGGACAATGCCATCTTGCAGTATTTTACATTATGGGCGTTTCACACCTTGCTGTAACATCCTTTCTAAAATGAGCTTGTATTAATGCTACTGCTATCCCTTTCCATGTCACACATGCTATATAACATTGAGAATGAAATAGAACCATTTTCTTTCTGAAAACACATCACTTCTGGGTGAGACCCACCTGGTGTAACTTATTTTGTAAAATGACAATTTATTATGGCCTCTGCTCCCCTTTTCAATGTGTCACACATTGAGAATGTAATAGTACCATGTTCTTTCTCTACCATTTCACTTATGGGTGAGTCCCTCCTTGGTGTATCTTCTTTACAAAAATGACCTTTTACTACTGAGGCTGCTCTCCCTCTACAATCTTTCACACAAGCTGTATAATATTAAAAATAAAATAGTACCATTTTATCAAACCATTTCATTTGTGGGATATCTTCCCTTCTAAAAGAACTTCCTATCAGCCAGTACTCTGCCTCTATGTTTTAAAGGTGTCCTTTACTTTATTAAACGTCCATCCTATATGCCACAGCTGTGCCACTATGCTTCAAAGCTATCATATTTTTTTAAAACTGCCATTTTTTGTGTCACTGCTCTTTCACTGTTTTTAGCCAGTCAACTGTTTTTAGCCAGTCAGCTCGCTGCTGTCTTCAGCCAATATCGATGACAATATTGACAGTTGTAAGGTGATTATTAGAAAATTTACTGTAAATCATCACTTATTTATATAGCGTCACTAATTTTGTAGTGCTGTACAGAGAATTATTATTAATATTATTATTATTATTATTAATTTTTATTTATAGGGCGCCACTAGGTGTCCGCGGCGCCGTACAGGGACAAACGAAATTACAATACGAGGTGAGACAGCACAGTACAGTAAACAATAATCACAATAACTCAGTGAGCTCAGTGAGCTCAGGGCACAGCTAGAGGGGGGAAGAGGAGAGGGGATGGTCTGCCAACAACGGCACCTAGGAGGGAGGGCACGGATGAGATGGAGACCCCCAGGGGGAAGAGGAGGGAGAAAGAGGGGGCGGGGGAAGAGGGTCCTCGAGGAGGAAGCAGGGAAGCTGGCGAGCAGAGTTGAAAGTGGAGAAGACAGGAGGAGAGAAGACCCTGCTCAAAGGAGCGTACAATCTAAGGGGTGGGGTAGACTGACAAAGAGACACAGGGGAGAGAGGGAGAGAAGGAGGAATAGAGAGGGGGAGGGGAATGAAGGAAAGGGGAATGAAGGGGAAGAGTCAGAAGAGCAGGTAGGGAGTTAAGTAGGAGACTGAAAAGCTTTAAGAAAAAGGTGGGTTTTTAAACACCGTTTGAAAATGGACATATTGGGGGATGTTCTGATGGAGGGAGGGAGCTTGTTCCAGTGGAGAAGGGGAGCGCGGGCGAAGTCTTGGATACGCGCGTGGGAGGAGGTGATCAGGGGGAAAGAGAGGCGACGGTCATTGGCCGATCTGAGAGGGCGGGATGGAGCATGAATAGAGAGGAGGGAGGAGATGTAGGGTGCTGTGGAGTTGGCGAGGGCCTTGTATGTAAGAGTGAGGAGCTTGAACAGGATTCTGTAGGGTAAGGGGAGCCAGTGAAGGGATTAATAGAGGGGGAGACAGAAGAGGAGCGGCAAGAAAGGAAGATAAGCCTAGCGGCAGCGTTAAGTACAAATCGGAGGGGAGCAAGGTAAAAGTGGGGGAGGCCAATGAGGAGGAGATTACAGTAGTCCAAGCGGGAGATGATCAGGGAGTGAATGAGGCATTTAGTGGCATCTTGGGAAAGGAAGGGCCGGATGCGAGCGATGTTCCGCAGCTGGAAGCGGCAGGATTTAGCAAGAGAGAGAATGTGGGGGCCAAAGGAGAGAGAGGAGTCGAGGATGACCCCGATGCAGCGAAGTTGGGGGACAGGGGAGATAGAGGTGTTGTCGACAGTGATAGAGAGGTCCGAATGGGGCGGGGAGCGAGGGGGAGGGAAGACTATGAGTTCGGTTTTGGTGAGGTTAAGTTTGAGGAATCGAGAGATATCCAGGAGGAGATGGCAGAGAGGCAGGCGAACACCCTAGAAAGGAGGGAGAGAGAGATCAGGAGAGGAGAGGTAGATTTGAGTGTCGTCAGCGTAGAGATGATAGTTGAGGCCGTAGGAGCTGATAAGTTCACCTAGGGGAGAGGTGTATAGAGAGAAGAGTAAGGGTCCCAAAACAGAGCCCTGAGGGACCCCGACTGGAAGGGTGGAGGGGGGGGAGAGAGACCCAGAGGTGGTGACGGAGAAGGAACGGTCAGCAAGGTAAGATGTGAACCAGGACAGGACAGGGCCGGAGAGGCCAAAGGACTGGAGGGTGTGGAGGAGGAGGGGGTGGTCGACGGTGTCAAAGGCTGCAGAGAGATCAAGGAGGATGAGAAGGGAGAAGTGGAACCTGGCTTTAGCCGCGAGGAGATCATTGGTGACTTTAGCCAGGGAAGTTTCAGTTGAGTGAAGGGGGCGGAAACCAGACTGGAGAGGATCAAGGAGGGAGTGTTCAGAAAGGTAGGAGGAGACACGGCTACAGACGAGCCTCTCGAGAATTTTGGAGGCAAAGGGGAGAAGAGATATGGGCCGATAGAGGGAGAAGTGGGGTCAAGATTAGGTTTTTTTAGAATGGGGAAACGAGAGCGTGTTTGAAGGAGGAGGGGAAGATTCCGGAGGAGAGGGAAAGGTTAAAGAGGTGAGCGAGGTGGGAGCAGGTAGAGGGGGAAAGGGAGCGAAGAAGGTGGGATGGGATGGGATCCAGGGGACAGGTAGAGGGGGGGGAGATGAAATGATAGAGTGGACTTCCTCGCCCGTGGTCGGGCGGAAGGAGTGGAGGGGCTGGTGGCTAGGGGGGAGGACGGAAGAGTGGGGGGGGTGAACGAGAGAGTGGAAGAGGAGATTTCAAGTCGGATGGCCTCAATTTTAGAGGAGAAAAAGGAGGCGAAGTCGGAGGCAGTCAGGGAGGAGGGGGTGGGAGGAGGGGGCAGGGCCAGGAGAGCGCTGAAGGTGGCGAAGAGGCGGCGGGGGTTGGAGGATTGGGAAAGGATGAGGGACTTGAAGAAAGGTTGTTTAGCGAGTGAGAGGGCAGAGCTGTAGGATGAGAGGATGAATTTGAACTGGAGGAAGTCAGCCAGGGAGCGGGATTTTCTCCAGTGGCGTTCGGCAGTACGGGAGCATTTTTTGAGGAGGCGGGTAAGTTTGGAGTGCCAGGGTTGGGGTCTGGAGCAGCGAGGGTGGACGGATTGGGTAGGGGCGACCGCGTCCAGAGCAGAGGTGAGGGTGAGATTGTAGAGGGAGACCGCCTGGTTGGAGCAGGACAGGGAGGAAAGGGGAGAAAGGAGAGTATCAAGAGAGGAGGACAGAGTGGCCGGATCAAGGGCATCGATGTTGCGAATGGATAGAGTAGGTTTGGGCAGGGGGAGGGTAGCAGGAGAAGAGGAGAGAGAGAAGGAGAGGAGATGGTGAATGGCAAAGGCAGTATGAAAGACAATGGCAATATGAGAGACAATGGCAATATGAAAGACAATGGCAATATGAAAGACAATGGCAAAATGAAAGACCATGGCAATATGGAAGAAGTTAGGGCGAGGAAGGTAAGGACAAAGAATGAAGTAGGACTGTAGAGGGCTAAAGACCAGAGCGGAATAAAAAAGCAGTGTCAGAGACAAAATAGAGTACAGTAAGCAAAAAATAAAAATAGGAAATACAAATAAAATCAGAAAAATCAGATGCAGTAAATAAAAACAATGAAATGAACTAAAAAGAGAGAAGGTAAAGGTGGCCTAATGGTAAGATTGAAATGGGAGAAAGAGTACAATGAGAAAAAATACAATGTAGATGAGATGAAAAATGTAGATAAGATGAGAAATGCAAAGAGAACTAAAATAAAAATACAAAATAACAGAAGAATGGAGGACTAAAGAGAGCAGGTACCAGGCGATGAGGAAGGAGATCGCAGGAAACAAGCGAGTCCAGGCAGAGTCCAGGCAGATCACGGGTCACAGGTAGTAGCTGGAGGGATGGTGATCTGAGGGAAACCGAGTTCAGGCTGGATGAGAGGTCCGGGGAGTCGCAGAGTCACAGAGAGCAGGTAGGACCAGAGTACGGGAGACTAGAGGTGAGGAAGGACCAGGAGAGCCCAGAGATCAGGTGGTCCAGCGATTCGGAGGGCCAGAGGAGACAGCAATGGAGCAGCAGGACGGGAGACCACAGAAGACGGAGCAGCAGGAAATCACAGGCGGCGGCCCAGGACAGGATCAGAAGGATCGGAGAGAGCAGCAGCGTCGTCCCGGAGGAGTGAAGTAGAGAGGGCCACAGGACTGGAGGCAGCCGGAGGACCAGGATCGGAGGCAGCCAATGAAGGAGCAGCAGCAGAGAACAGCGTCTTGGAGGCAGGAAGCGGCCACGTGGTCGAGACTGCAGGTGTCCAGCGGAGACGGAGTCAGGAGGGCAGCGGGAGTCGGCAACATGAGAGCCAGGAGGCAGCGTGGCAGACAGGTAAGAGCACCATAGAATAGGCAGCCGGGAAGTCAGGTGGACAGCCGGGGAGATGACCCAGGTCAGGGCGGAGGGGGAGGCCGTAGAGTGAGGCCAAAGCCACGGCCTGGAGTGAGGTGAGTTGTCCGGGGGGGGAGGCATCGCCCAGTAGCCTAGTTCCCCATCAGCAGCAGCAGCAGTCATCAGCGGGGAAGGCAGGCATCACCGTGGAGGGTTAGATCGCCCGTTAGCATAGTTCCCCATCAGCAGCAGCAATCGTCAGCGGGGGAGGCAGGCATCACCGAGGACAGTGCAGGAGCCAGAAGGGGTTCCTAGCTGGGCTCCGACGGAGGACAGGAGAGCGTGGAGGACACGTGTGTCCTGTTCAGTAATTACTAATTACTTAACCCTACATTAAGGGGTATATTAATGTTCGCATTACACAGAGGGACCTTAATTTCCCGGTAAGAGCACTATCGTGCTTTCTTAAATATGCCCCTAAGACCCAAAGAGACCAAAAACTTTCACTGACCAATTACAAGCAAGACAGAGCACACGTTAAGGTGCGCTGCAGCGCTCATTGCACTATCCAGCCGTGCATCATTCCGTAACACACACACACTTGTTTTTCTTGCATCGTGTGGAGCTATGTGTAGACCGCATAAAGTATAAAATGTGTACCATTAGGATTTTGCGACATTTAAAGTGAAGCATAGAACATCTACCCTTAGTTTACATATTTGGATAAGTTTTTGGGGCTCATACAGAGCTGGATGTACATGTTTGTTTTGTATACAATACAAATTTCTGTACTATGCATCTGCACACAAAAAAATAAACTTCCATTTGTATGCTATATGGAACGATTCTTATTTTTATAATACACAAAGATGAAAAAAACCGTCCGCGCAACAATAGATTTGCTGCTGTTAATTATACCAAAAATAGAATCCACCTGATTTCTATATTAAAGTAAACAGTAAAACAAAGTATAACATACAGCGCTAAACTTTTACTCATAAGATTATATAGTTGAGTCCAAGACTTTCTATGAGTCCATATAGTTGCTTGATCCAGGAATTAGTCAAATAATTCACTCAAATATGTCCCCATTAGATACTTCAAATCTTCTCCATATATGTTGGAAATAAGCATCAGTATTTAAAAGCATATGATCTTACTGGTAATGGTATCCTCAAAAAAAAGGGAAAAACATGTGTCAGAATTTATCCGATAAAACTCCCCTCGTCTAGGACACACCTCATGTGTTTAACACTCTAATTTTCAAAAGATTTGTGAAGTCAAAGAAGCCCATCCATGTTATTTTACAGTGGGTCATGCAATAAAGTTGTGACAAAGAGCATACATAAACACCACAGTATGCACTTACACAGAAGATGGTATAATTCGTCACATGATCATCATGGCTGTTAGTTTGTATCACACTACTACTTCTCCTGCAGATTTTCACTCTCATGTATTTCACAAGATGGAGAGATTTCAACAAGACAGGGAAGATATAAAAGTATATAGTGTTTTATCGTTTATTACAAATGACTAACAGCAATATTACAAATAACAAAATAATCAATTAAAAACAAAGTCCAATCCACAATCAGCGTAAATCAATAGATGCAAGTCCGCCTACCAGAGCTCCGGAGTATAATCAGCCTGTTTCAAATCCTTGGGCATATCTCCTCTCCGCAATCTAGATGTCAGCTCTGTAAGAAGATGGAACTTGTCTCCGTGTAGCCAACACGTTTCGACCTCACCCAAACGGTCTTTATCAAGGCTGCTTTTAAATACTGATGCTTATTTCCAACACATATGGAGAAGATTTGAAGCATCTAATGGGGACATATTTGAGTGAATTATTTGACTAATTCCTGGATCAAGCAACTATATGGACTCATAGAAAGTCTTGGACTCAGCTATATAATCTTACGAGTAAAAGTTTAGCGCTGTATGTTATACTTTGTTTTACTGGATTCTTATTTTTATGTCTCCTTACGCTTAGAGAGGCAGAATGTGGAAGGGAAGGGGCTGGCAAGCATAGAGTAGGTATAGTAAAGGCATGTTTACGTAACTCTAGCACAATCAAAAGTAGAATTAGCAGCAGATACTCTTTCTTGCTTGCATTTATTATAGTGTTTGTCAGGTTAGCTCACAAATACTTGACTGAGATCCCATTGTCACAATGGATATTGACTAAACTTCCCTGGAGGCGCGGAGTCCAACAAAATGGAAGGTGTTCACCAGGGATTCCCACAAGGGAATATGGACTTCTGTGGCTCCCACCTTGCAGGTCGCGGCCCTCTAGGAAAGCTCCCTGTGTGACAGTTGTAAAACAAGTTACATAACAGAAGGATACAATTCGGACATCAAATGGTGGTAACAAAGATTACCATTTATTATTAAATATTAATACAAGAGTTCAATGAAGACTTGAGTAATTTGCAACTGATGATCATGAAGACATGCAAGTGTAGTAATTGTCAGCAACATCCAATAATACAGGCTGCAGATGTAATAGTCAAAGTCTCTACTAGTAATAGATTTGAGGCACAGGAATAAGCAGAGTTCAGACATACGCAGCCACGATGAGACACAGCTTGTCACAGATTTATGGAACCAGAAGACAATAGTCAGTAATGCAGGCAAAGTAGATACGGGAGTAGATTATAGCGTTTACCATCGGCAATAGAACAGGTGTGCAGAGATTGAAGAATTCCAACATACAGCTGCGATGAAACACAGCAACGATGAATAGTAGCTTACCTCAGATTGTGGAACAGGAAACAGTAGTCAGCAATGCAGACAGAGTAAGCAGCAGGTGGGGATAATCTGTGTTTACCACGAACAGTGGAACAGGTATGCAGAGATCGAAGAATTCCAACATACAGCTGCGATGAGGCACAGCTTCCATGGGTATGCCTCACAACAGAGAAATCAGAATACAACAGGTAAGACTTGAAGAACCAACAATGTAAGGATGAAAGGTGGGACATTATAAAGGGAGACTGACCAATAACAGAACTGATCAGCATACAGGTGTAATAATCACAGGTGCAGACCATGACCAATAGTCAGTAATAGGAACAGAAAGTGACAGTCTGTGTTTAAAAGCTCGGGCAGAGGCACCCGGGGAGCAGAGTGTTTCAGTAATGTTGTGAACAGTGGCTCGCGCCCACCTGTTCTCATCTGCTTCTTGGCTGTCATGACAACAGCTGGGGCCTTACTTCCAGTAGTGCTTTCCTGGCCACCACCACGGCAACGGCCGGGACGTCTTTGCAATCAGCATAATGTTCCGGCATCTGTGGCTACTATATAGGCAAAGACCTCTGTTACCTCTTCTGGAAGCTTATATCAGTAGCCGCTAGCTGTAACATTATAACTGGATTATAAAAAACACATTGGAGGACTCTGCCTAATGTACTCCAGTCAAGCCACTCACGGTTCGGGTCAGGTTCTGACAGGCCAGATCCAGACCTTGTCACAGGTAAACAAGAACTCTCCCATCGTTTGTCTGTGCAAGAGGAAGCTTCAAAGTCCTCACCAGCCACTATGACACCACCTGTGGATCCTAAACTTAATCCTCTGAATCATAGTTTTCTGGGGACCGCATCTTGTTCTGGAACTTCAAAGAGAGTTGTGAATTATATTTTCGTCTCACACCTTGCTCCTCGGGTTCTGAGCAAACAGAGTAGAAATTGTGATCTCTCTGTTTCAAGAAGATCAACACACCTGGGTCTTTGTGCTGAATCCAAGTAGTCCTACCCTGCAATCCGTTGACACGTTTTTTAATGCCTTAGCTATGATGATCTAGATTGGCTAGCTTCGGCTGAGTCCCATCTCCGATCCCTGAAACAAGGTCGGCACTCTTCTGAGGAATATTGTGCTGAATTTAGGAGATGGTCAACTGACAGCAAATGGAACGATTCTGTTCCCCGCAGTCAGTTTTGTCTTGGAGTGTCCAAACAAAACAAACAAATTATGGATTCCCTGGTACAATTCCGTTCCCCAGCTTCATTGGAAAGTCTCCTGCAACTGACCATTAAAATTGACAGATGATCAAGGAGAGAAAGGTGGAGAAGGAAGCGCCTCCTTCATTTGTTGCACCTGCTTCCTTTCCTACACCAACGGAAAGAGTAGAGCCTATGAAGTTAGGGGCATACCGTTTTTCATCAGAGGAGAGAACCAGAAGACGAACCGAAGACCTTTGTCTTTATTGTGGCAACAAAGGTCACTTCCATCGCTCTTGACCCTATAGATTGAGAAAAAAGTCAGGCCTAGGCAATGAGGAGGAGGTTTGTCTAAGTCTACCGGTAATTTTCTCCAAAAATGCAGTCTTGGTCCCTGAACACATTACCTGCAGTTTACGCTCCATTGAAATCTTTGATTGTGCCATCGAGTTAATTCTAGGATCTAAGTTCTCTCTCTGGTCCTAAAAGCGAGACAATGCAAGAATGTGTGAAGGATAATGAAAGACCTTATTAGGCCTTCAAAATCTCCAATAGTAGCCGGATGTTTCTTTGTGGCTAAAAAGGACGGTGGAATGCATTCTTGCATCGATTTTTGGGCCTTAACAAGATCATGATAATGGACACCTATCTACTCCCTCTCATCTCAGTTTTGTTTGATCAACTGAAAGGTGCTATTATCTTCATTAAGATTGATCTTCATGGTGTTTATAATCTTATTCGTATTAGAGAGGATGACGACTGGAAAACGGATTTCAACACCCATTCTGTCCATTATGAATACTTGGTCATGTCGTTTGGTCTCTGTAATGCAGCCGCTGTCTTTGAAGACCTCATCAATGAGGTTCTCCAAGATTTCCTTGGTCAGTTCGTTGTTGTGTACTTGAATGACATCCTGATATACTTATAATCCTTGTCGTAACATCGTCTGCATTTCAAACAGGTTCTCCACAGACTTCGAGATCATCACCTCTTCGCCAAACTCGAAAAATGTGAGTTTGAAGTCCATAAGGTATAATTCCTGGGATACATAATCTCCTCTACTGGACTCTCTATGGATCCTAGAAAAGTCCAAGTCATCCTGGATTGGGCCCACCAATCTGAAGTTCATCCGGAGGTTCTTGTCTTTTCATATTACTATCGAAGATTCATCCGTGCTTTTTCAGATCTGGTGGCTCCCATTGTTGCTGTTACCCGTGAGTGGGGCAGACCTCAGTAATTGGTCACCAGAGGCTTTAACCTCTTTTGAAGCTCTTAAAAGGGCATTTGTCTCTGCTCCTGTCCTGAGGCATCCCTTATCCTTTGTACTGGAGGTAGATGCCTTTGACATAGGCACAGTTCAGTCCCAGAAGGACCCTCGTAACCACAAATTGAATCCTTATACTTACTTTTCCTGTAAATTCTCTGCCACTGAAGACAATTATGATGTAGGCAATCGGGAACTATTGGCCATAAAATGAACCTTTGAAGAGTGGCATCACTGGCTAGAAGGAGCTATTCATACCATCTCTGTCATCACTGATCATAAAAACCTCCAGTATATTGAATCCGCTAAACGGTTTAAACCCAGGCAAGCTCGGTGGGTATTATTCCAAACCTGGATCCAAGAATATCCAGGTGGATGCATTATCTCAAAGTTTTGTTTTCCATTATGTACCTGTTGCTGAACCATTGCATATTATACCATCTTCTGCTATTCATGCCGGGCTGACCCAAGACTTGGGGATAACGCTTTGACAATTTCAAAAGTTGGCTCCCTCAGGAACCCCTGCAAATTGCTTATTTGTTCCAGCCCACCCTAGGAAAGCTGTTGTCTCTGAAGCTCATGAAAACAAAACGGCCGGACATCCTGATATATCTAAGACTGTGGAGATTTTTCACACTCCGTCTGGTGGCCTTCCCTGTCTTCAGATGTCAGGAAATTTCTAGTCCCCAGAAATTGCACTTCAGGCCAGCTCATTATCTATCCCTACAATTCTCTGGACGCACCTGTCTATGGTGTTTAACACAGATCTCCAATGTTCAGCAGGGCACAACACTATATGGGTGGTTGTAGACCGATTTATTAAAATGTCCCATTTCATTCCCTTGACTAGACTTCCTAGTGCAGAGTCTAGCATCACTCTTTATTCAGCACATCTTCCATCCCCATGGCTTTCCCACAGATATTGTCTCAGATTGTGGCTCTCAGTTTGTTGCTCACTTATGGAAATCCTTTTGTGCACTCCTTTGGATTAACATCAGTCTTTCATCAGAGTTTCCTCCATAGTCCAATGGATAGACTGAAAAGGTTACTCAGTCCTGAATTCCCCAACAATTGGTCATCTTTACTACTATGGGTGGAGTTTGAATATAATAAATGGTGTCATTCCTCTACTCGCACCTCTCTGTTCTTTTGTAAGTTTGGTTTTCACCCTAGGTCCAACTCCTTGTCTTCTCTCAATCCTTCTGGTCTTTCAGCGATATGCTTTTTATTGACTTCTAGTCTCAGGGTCATTTGGAAAAAAGTTTAATCTGCCTTGATGTGGGGCTCGTTCCATTCCAAAGTGCACCATAGAGCTTGTTCCTTTAACGTAGGTCAGAAAGTCTGGCAATCCGCTCGCAATATTAAGCTCAGACAACTCTGTAAAAGACTCGTTCTCTATCATCCAACAGGTTATTCCTGTTGTCTTCAAGCTAAAGCTTCCTCATTCTCTGACGATTTCAAACACATTTCACTGCTCTCTTCTCAAACCAGTTATCTATTCAAGCAAGTTTAGACGCCACCAACCACAGAGTGCTCGTTTAGTCAACAGGGATGGACATCAGGAATTTCGTCTAGAAAATGTTTTTGATTCTAAGAGGGTCGAAAGGCAAATCCATTTTCTGGTACAGTGGAAGGTCCGTGGGCTGGAGAAACGATCTTGGGTTCCATGGAAGCGTTTACACGCTGACAAACTAATCAAGAAGTTCTTCAAATGATTTACAAAAAAAACAGGGTGTTGGGGTTCCTTGACCCTTTCTCAAGGGGGGTACTGTTGCATGAGCCAGCTTGCGTCCTCCTGCTCTCACCTGCGTCCTGGCTGTCATAACAACAGCTGGGACATCAGTTCCGGTAGCGCTGTACCAGGCGTCACAAAAGGCAATGGCTGGGAAACTTTTGCAATCAGTGCAGTGTCGAAGCATCTGTGGCAGCTGGGTGCATGAGCAAATAGGTATAATTATTTAGGTACCATCTGGAGAAGCAATTAATTCCATCTAAACCCTATCCTCTGATTGGCCACTTCCTGTATTTAAGGCAGGGAGAGCTTTGCCTCCCTTACTGCCGGTTATAGCATGGATACTGTCTGTTGCTGACCTGCTCTGTTGCTGTGTTTCTGTAATATCTGCAGAACTTCTGATTGACCCACTGTTGTGAATCCTATCTTGTTTCATGACCCTGCTAGTACTTTGATTGCCCCGACCTTTGGCTTTGTTCTTTGGATAGCCCTGCTCGCTGCCAGTCCTTGGTCCCTTTGGCCTGTTCCTGATCACTCTACCTGCTATAGAGTCCTGACCATGGCCTGCTTCTGACCATCTGCTTCTATCTTGGCTACCGCCTCCTTTCTACGTGCTGCGGTATCGCATATACGTTTCCACTATGCTAAGAGTTAAAACCTGGGGCATAGAAGTGCCTGTGAGCACAACAAGCTCTACAGGAAAGGCAACTGCTACAGATGATGACCTCTGTCACATGTTGTGAGGACACCGGGGTTAGAACCAAAGCTCACTAGATACCCAGTCCTCTAGGTTCACAGGTCACAAAGGTAAGGAGACAGGAAAGAAATGATAATCCCTTTTATTAAACAAAGTGCACACACTTAGTAAAATACAACAGTGCTCCCCAAGGAGAAACTTGTTCCCCCACCAAATATATCAAGTGTCAGAAAATCAACTGTGCAAGTAAAAACTCCCCAACAAAGTCCCCAGCAGGTTACCTCCAAGCACAGAGTCCTAGCAGGCCCAAACTCCAGGTAATAAAATCCACAGCTGACAATCCAAGTGGGCCAGGGTTTCTGATCCTTAAGGTGGGTTTGTGTATCTTGCTGATCCCAGCCGCTCGGCCAACTCTCCACCAGCTTGGTGGGACCCTGGGTATTAGTCTCTCTACCGATGTAGGCTCACCAATTCCCCAGAATCTGCAAATGTCTCCCGATGGAATGGTAACAGAATCAGTCCTAGAGGTACACTGTCCGATCTCTGTCAAGAAGCTCCTGCTCAAAGCATTCCTTTAAGGCCCTGTGAGAATACGGTTACTCTCGCTGTCTCAAGATTCTCCAACAACACCCCCCTCCCCGAGACAGCTCCTTTTTGTCTCTTTTCATAAGACATCTGATCCTGGCCACCTCCCTGGGTCAACCCCCCCACTCATTGTCCTCTTGTGATTGGTGGTGTGAAGAGTTTGGGTGGTAACAGGGGTGGAAATAGAGCACGACATCAGTGGTCTCCCCCCTGCGGTGATGGTGCCATTCGGACTGTGTTGCAGAGTTGCTAGAACAATAGTTAGCAAACAGACGCCCTCCTGATTTTAGATAAGGTCCTGACCCTCCTCTTTTTAACCACATCCACTCCTTTTTGATGTCACAGGGTCCACAGCTGATTCACACTTCCTGTGAGCTGCTTCCCCCCTCCCTCTCTGGACACCACAACAATAACAGATCTGGCCACCGGGCGGCATTTAATAACAGAGTGGGCCATGGTTGTTTAATTGGCCCACTGAGGACAGACCGGGTTGGCACAATATTCCCAATGTAAGGCCCGGGTCTGTCACACCTGTTCTGGAAGCTTATGTTAGTATCCGCTAGCCATAACAAGTAATTATAATATAAATTAATAATATATTAATAATATAATAATAATTAATCATATAAATTTTTCAGAGACATTTTGCGTCTGCATTTTGAATGAAACTGCATACAACCCTACATTATGCCCTTTATGTTACTTTATGTTGTGATTAGACCATTTGATATTAAAAAAATAATATTTTATAAGCAAGTAAAACAAACATTATTTGATATATGTAAGTAATGAACATTTTTAAATGTCAAATTTAATTAGTATAAAGTTTGTCTCACATTCACTATTATTATGAAGCTCTTGTTAAGGTATAAAGTTTCTTTATAATGTTTATTAATATAGATATTTCAAGTATTGTTTTGAGAGCCATTTCAAGTAGATGGATCCGTAGAAAAATAAGTTAAAGTGTTAAACTGCTTTAAAAATAGAAGAAAACCAGTTCTGACAGTAAACAAAATATTTCTGCAATTCTATCAGACTATTTAATGAGTTCTGCTTTAGAATGTTCAGAATTAATTCTACGTATCTCTTTGGCAATGACCTCTCTGATCTTTCTGGATAAACTTAGAATTAAATCCTCATAGCCTTTCTGATGCAAAAGATAAGCCTTTAGATAAATTGTTATTGTAGTTGCTTTCTCATCCTAATGTTGAGCTGCCAGTTAAATTGCAAATTAAAGGCTCAAAATCTGGATTATGGGAACATACATTGTTATTAATAATAATAATAAAATATCTGTCTCACAGCTTGTCATTTTAAGTATGTTCTTTTAAGGATTTTCCCATACTAATAAAAACTTAAGCTGCTGCTATCTGCGATCATGTTTAATGCAGAGTCTGACAATTTAAATCTAATTTACAGCAGCAAGGCACAACATACATTAGCTTTCAAAGTGAGTATTGTACATTGTAGCATCACAAAATGCATGTTTTTTGTTTTGAATGTAGATAAATTTACTATACATATACATTCTAAAAAGTATGACATAAATAAACATTTTAGTAAATGACTGGATATAGAAGTACTTAATATTAAACATTACGGTTACCAGAAAATAGTTTATGATTTATACCCATTTAAGTGCAGTGCTAACTTTCTACTGTTAAAATATTTTCCCTAGAAAGGACTGTTGCTATTTTTTGGATACTATGGGGGACTTTCAATTCAATGGTCTGCATATTCACAGTACAGTGTCATTTACACACATTTAATATGCATCTAACAGTTGTCAAAAGAAAGTCTCTTTTAACTCATCAATAAAGTCATTACCTGAAGTAACAAAACAACACTTCGGCATATTTTTTAAGAAGAAAATACTGTAGACTGATAAAACAAAAATGTTATTTTTTTGACCCTAATAAGATGCATTTGCAAAGAAACAAAAGAGCATTTGAAGAAAACTTCACTTCAACAATCAATAGATATGATGTGGATCTGTTAAGCTTTGTAGTTATATGGTAGCCAGTGGCACATTAAATATTGTCTAGGTAAAATAAAATGATTCAACTAATAACAACAACACTTGGAAACTAATATTCCAGTGTCAATGAAGACATCGAAACTGAAAAGAGGTTAGATAAATCATGATCCAAAAAATACCTCCAAATCAACTATATAATTACTTACAAGAATGAAATTTACGGTTTGTGATGGCCATCAGACTGTGGAAAGATCTCAAATATGTAGTACATGCAGAAGACCTAAAACTGAGCTAGAAAGGCTGTACAAAGATGATTGGACAAAGACTCTTAGCTGGCTACAAACTGCCTAATTGGACTTCACATCAGTCACTTTACTATTTTGGAGTCTCTGGACGGTGTCTGCTTTATTCAGAATATCCTAGCCTTATTCTGTAGGTATTATGTGCTCTTTCCTAAGCTCTGTTTCCCAATTTCAGCCTATTGTGTTTCTCAGCTCTCTGCAGTCATTGTGCCTGACAGTATTAGTTTCTTTCCATGTGAGAAGCTTTTTTTTATTATTGTGTATTACTATTTGAATAAATTCATTGTTTTTTTGTGTTCCATATTATGCTTATTAGACATCTATTCAATTTACACCTGTGTTATTTTGTTTTTTGAGCGAGACCGGTATGTAAGTTCAAACCCAAGATTCCATCTCCCTGGATAATCTCTGCTATAAAGGTGGTGATAATGTGCCAGTCTATATGTGCATAGAATGTATGTCTGAATGGGTATATATTGTACAATGTTCCAAACCACAAGAAAATCCATTCATATGAACCTTATCAAATGCTCAGATCCTGAATGATCAACTGTTTTTGAACAGAAATTAAGAGCAGTGAAGAACAAATGTAGTATTACATTGTGGGCAGCACAGTGGCTAAGTGGTTAGCACTTCTACCTCATAGAACTGGGGTCATGAGTTCAATTCCCGACCATGGCCTTATCTTTGTGGAGTTTGTATCTTCTCCCCGTGTTTGCGTGGGTTTCTTCCGGGTGCTCTGGTTTCCTCCCACACTCCAAAAACATACTTGTAGGTTTATTGGCTGCTATCAAATTGACCCTAGTCTCTCTCTCTGTTTGTGTGTGTGTTAGAGAATTTAGACTGTATGTTCCAATGGGGCAAGTACTGATGTGAATGAGATATCCGTACACCACTGCGGAATCAGTGGCACTATATAAAGAAATGATGATGATGATGATTAGGTAGAGAAAGTAGAAATGTTGACTAGAGAGGGAATTGATGATAAAGAGTGGAATTTTAAAGTGAACAAAGGTAAATAGACTTAGGTTACTTGTTAGGATATTGGGAATGCCTCTCTAACTCTGTTAAGCATTGCACACCTGTCTCATTAAATTAGGGTATGCTTCCTGATATGATTGTACCTTTCCGGTTTGAAACTTTCTTCTGTTCTATGCTTATTTGACAGTGATAGATTTTACGCTGGATTCCTGCACAGTCTCCTCTCTGGGATTCTTCAGATCCTCTGCCTTAACTTTGGCTTTACAGCCCTGGCAAACAGCATAGAAATAATTCAGACTCTGTATTTTGTCAAGCAGCAAACAAAGACTTCAGACTCTGCACCCTGGCAAACAGCATTACTACTCCAACAGAGCATTCTGGCATCCTGTTTAATGTGAATTCTCTCTAAGTGAGTACAGCAGCCTGAACACAAATTTATTGAAGACATATCTGCTGCCTAAGGAAGAATCTTTCTTTATCACTCTGCCGTCTGATACTGCACTGAGGAGCTCTGGGCTTATCTGAGTTGAACTTGGAGTTTTGCTGCCTAACTTCCCTTTACAAGGCAGCGCCGCTTTAAATTTAAGCTGCGAACACGGCCGATCTTCCGCGAGTTACAAAAACCGGGGTATAATACATTTACCCCCTGGAATACTGAATATTCTCCATTACCAAGATTACATTTTGTGAGTACTGTGTCTGTGTCTACAAATCTGAACTTTAATTATGGAGATATTTTATTCACTTCAGAGACTGCCATTACTAGTGATTTTGTTCTGTGCTTATTAATAAAAGGCAAAATGTATTTACAAGGTATACGATCATTGATTATCCTGGATATTTTCAACATAATTAAATAAAATCACACTTGTTTGAACTTTTCTCATGCTTCTATTTTGAATTGACTTACCTAACACTACTTATGCAATTTAATAAGCTTCCTATAACAGTTACATTTTGGGGAATATTTAAAAGTTTGAATGGTATGGCTTGGACAAAAAGAGTGGTATTGAGCATTCAAGACTATAATTGCAGCATGGGACATATCTTGAAGACAGGAATGTGAAGAGATAATGATAGATACATTGGTTGTTTGTCAAATCCAATTGGATGATTAGGCAAGTATTTGGAGACTAGTGAAGAAATGTATACTGGTGTTTCATTTATAAGGATGTTTTAGGTGAGAATATTTTTTTTTCCTGGAAGATATGACTAACCAAGACAATGGACCTCATTTACTATACCCCTGTGATGGGCAGTGCAAAATGATGAGTACATCAGGATGACCCATCTAATCATTTATCTGCTCTTGGTAGACACCTTTGTAAGATAACAACATGCCTAGGTATGTGGAAAGGCATACTGAAGAGGTGCACTTTGCAAAGATGTAATTGCCACATTAAAAGTCCAGTCTGCTACCATATTGGAACCACCCCTTTTTATTAAATAAAACCAACATTGTTCTAATAAAATCCTTCTGTATTATCTTATTTATTAATCTTGAAAGAGAGGTGCCATCGGGAATTCCTTTATCGCATATGTCACTTATATATGTTTTTAAAATGTTTTGGGTAAGGTAACACACAAAATGCTTCCATTAAAAGTATACATTGAAACCTAATCTTTGAGGCTCAGAAATGGTGCAAAAGTGAAGTAATTTTGCCATGCTCCACAAGACAAGGCTCATCAGCAGGCCTATTCCAAAATTTGCAGAGAATTTTCTAACTCCAGCCAATTCCAGTCAACATTTTGCTTCAAAAACCCAAGCGTTTTGGTAATATATATGCAGTCTTGTGCAAAGGCAGATAATTTAGAAATTCTCAAAATTCCCCAGGTTATCCCTTATAGAAATGTATGTACAGTACTTAAACATATGTTTAATATATGTTGTGTTTGAACACTCATGAGTATAAAGCAATGTTGCACAAGCCACCTTATTAAATAGGTGATATGCATTTTAAAAATACAAGGGTTGGTTCACAGTTGCAAATATTATGTCACATAGAAGAAAAATTGTGTCACATAGAAGTTCTATTCGTACAACAACCTCATAATATCATATTAACTTACAACATACATAACATAGATGCAATAGATGATTGATATCACTTAATAATTAGTTTAATATGCCTTAGGTGCTTGGTAGGATAATGTTAAATAATGACATTTTGCAGCAGGAGAAAAAATAGTGTGACAAATATGTTCTATTTGCCCTTCTCAAGCAAAATATTTTCTTGATTGAGATTCACATCATGAGGTTCATTAATATTACCAACATTTATAGCATATATCTTGCATGTAAGAATTTATGATGAATAATGCACCATACAAAGTTGAATTAAAGCCACAAAGACCAATGTTATCAGAACTGATTTGTAATAAGTTATAATGCTTCAACATTATAATACATGCAATTATAACTACAAAATATATTATTTAAAGTTTTGAAGTCTCAATTAAATGCACAGCATCTTGATAAATTTCTTATTCAAAATATCAGCATGTTATATACTACAATTCCCTTAATCATGCAGAGCCAACTTCTGAGCACTGTGAAACTAAATAAAACATTAAAAATCAAACCAAATTAAATAAAATAGCTTTAGTTTCTACATAAACCAATGTTTAGATTATAAAGCGGGCATTGATGTTGTTTACTTAAGTATTAGTGATATTACAATTCTTTATACATACTAGCTAATTTTTCAAAATTATTTCTGTTGGATCTTTTTCTATTAAGCAGCTGACCCTGCACACATTGACACTCATGTATTGCTGAACTTAACTCTGAAAAAATATGGAAGAGTAAAATGTGCTTTTCCTTACTGCACATGTGAAGTAGGAAGGAGCAGCCAGAGATGTATCTACCCATTGCACCTATCTAGGTGTAGAGAGCCAGAACAGGGAAGAGAAGGAGCAGGCTGTGTAGTCCGAGTACAGTAAGGGCATGTTAGTCTAGCAGTATCTATTATATTTTTTTATTTTACAAGGACCAGGATTTTTACATCAAGATGCCAATGGTTCCTACCCTATCCAAGGTGAGGAAATAAAGAGGGTAAAAGAGGGTGCAGAGGAGTATATATTTAAATCTAATTATTTTTCAAATCTGTGTGTTTGTCTGATTGCCCCTAACCTCTGCCTGTCTTCTGGATATACTTTGCTTGCTACCAGCCCTGACCTTTGCCCTGTCCCTGTTTACTCTGTTTGCTGCTGATCCACAACCTTTGGACCATCTCTGATATTTGTCTCCTGCCTCCAGTTTTTCCTTCCATCTGCACTAGGGCTGCCATAGAGAAACTTTTACTACATAAGAGCTTAAGACCTGGAGGCATCCATGTAGCTGCGAGCACATTAAGCTCCACAGGAAAGGCGGCTGCTAAAGGTGAAAACCTCTTTAACATCTGTTCTAAAAATTCATCTTGGCGAGTGTTAGCCCTAACATCTACACTTCCGGCTCTGGACGAGGAAGGACGTGCCGCGCGAGCTCTCCACTGGGGTCATATCCCTGGCTCCTTATTCCCGTGGAGCAGCTCGGCAACTCCCCGTTGTCGTTCCCTCCTCACTTCTCACTTACCTCCACTCACCCGGCTTCAGCACCAATCGGCGATCCTCACTACGGCTGCATCCCGCGGTGCCACCTAATCGAGCCCCCGGCTCCGGCCTGCTGCCTCCTGGCTCATCGCTCCTGGTGTCTCTGGCTATGGCCCAGCTGGCTCCTCGCCTCTGCTCCTGGATCTCCGGCCCAACTGTCCCCCCAAGATTTTCTACCTCCTCCGGATCTTCGCTGCCTGCACGTCGGTGAGGCCTACTTCCGGCCTGAATCCCCGGCCTCGGGTGCCGGACTCCTCGCTTGCCTTGTACCGCAGCCGCCTTCTTGCCTCCGCTCCTGGCTTTCCTGGATCTCCAGCCCAGCTGCAACCACTGGCTGTCTTGCCTCCTCCGGATCTTCGCTGGGGCCTGCCTGCACGTCGGTGAGGCCTACTTCCGGCCTGAATCCCTGGCCTCGAGTGCTGGTCTCCTCCCCTGCCTTGAACTGCCGCTGCCATCATCCTCGCCCAGGTCACCTCCTCCTCCACTGATCGCCATCGGATACTTCCCCCGTGCTCCTGGCCTTCAGCGATCCTGCTGGCTCTCCTCACCTGATGCCCACCTCCTGCCGTGACTCATCTCCTATCCTCCTCTGATGTCTTCTCCATGTTCCTGCTCCCCCTCATCTCATCTGGTGCCCTGCTTCCACAACCGTCTCCCTGGACCTGTGACTGACCTCCTCACCGTGACTTTAACTTTCCCCCCTGGATCTGCACCTCTGCCTGCACCTCAGACTTGATTGGTACCAGATACTATTTTTCCGGATTTTAATCTTTATCTGTTTTAGTCTACCTGCCATTATTTTGTTTTGTCTTATAATACTTTACCTACCTTTACTCTGTTTTGTTTCTTTTCTTCTTGATTTTACACTTACCTGTTACTTTTTTTTACTATATATTTTTTACTATTTGTACCTGTTTTCATTCTGACCTGTTTCATTGCCCTTAGTATCTCTCTGTCCTGTTGCTCCATGCCTTCCACGCCCTAACTTTGTTATTGTCTCCCATTTTGCCATTGTCTCCCATTTTGCCACTGTCTCTCATTTTGCCATTGTCTTCCATTTTGCCATTGTCTCCCTGTTGTCTTCCATATTGCCATTGTCTCCCTGCCTTGTTTTATCTATATTTCTCTGTCCTCTTTCTCTTTATCTCACTGTTCTGTTACTCTTTCCTCCCTGCTTTATTTCCTGTTTTTGTCTTCCCAGCCCTCCCCGCCTGATCTTTAGCTTCATCATACTAGGCCTCTCTTACCGACCTCATCCCCTTCGCTCTTGGTCTCCCTTCCTCCTCCCTCCACCCTTTTTTTGCCATCTCTCTCCCTACTATGCCTCCCTGCTCTCGTTCCATACCCACACTCTCCCCCCGCCCTACCTCTCCTGCTCCTCTCAGCCCTCCCCCGCGTACTGCCCTTCTTGCTAACCTCATCCCCATCTCCCCCCTCTCCTCTCCCCCTTTCTCTTGTGCCCTCTGGAACGCTAGATCAGTTTGCACCAAGCTGACTGCTATCCACGACCTCTTCTTATCCACCTCCCTCAACCTTCTCGCCCTTACTGAAACCTGGCTCTCCGACTCTGACACCACCTCTACCGCTGCCCTCCCCTATGGTGGCCTCTCCTTCACCCACTCCTCTGGAACGCTAGATCAGTCCGCAACAAACTGACTGCTATCCACGACCTCTTTTTATCCAACTCCCTTAACCTCCTTGCCATTACTGAAACATGGCTCTCCGATTCTGACACCGCCTCCCCCGCTGCCCTCTCCTATGGTGGCCTCAACTTCACCCACTCCGCCAGACTTGGTGCCCACCCAGGCGGGGGAGTGGGCTTCCTCCTATCCCCCACCTGTACTTTTCGCGTCATTCCCCCTGAACCCTCCCTCTCCTTCTCCTCCTTTGAAGCCCACTCCATCCGCCTCTTTTATCCCATCCATCTCCATGTCACGGTCATCTACCGCCCCCCTGGCCCCACCTCCCTCTTCCTTGACAACTTTGCTGCCTTGCTTCCTCACCACCTCTTCTCCGACCTCCCCTCCATCATCCTTGGCGACTTTAACTTCCCCATGGACAATCCCACTGACCCCGCTTCCAGCAAACTGCTCACCCTTTCTTCCTCCCTTGGTCTTACCCAATGGACCTCCTCCTCTACCCACTGCCTTGGTCACTCCCTAGACCTTGTCTTCTCCAACCTCTGTAGTCTCTCTGACTTCTCCATCTCTCCCTTTCCTCTATCCGATCACCATCTCCTCTCCTTCTCTCTCTCCTCTTCTCCTGCTCCCCCCCCTGCCAAAACCTACTCTATCCATACGCAACCTTGACGCTCTTAACCCGGCCTCTCTGTCCTCCTCTCTCGATACCCTCCTTTCTCCCCTTTCCTCCCTGGCCTGCCCCAAACAGGCGGTCTCCCTCTACAATCTCACCCTCACCTCTGCTCTGGATGCGGTCACCCCTGCCCACTCCGTCCACCCTCGCTGTTCCAAATCCCAACCCTGGCACTCCAAATTTACCCGTTTCCTCCAAAAATGTTCCCGTACCGCTGAACGCCACTGGAGAAAATCCTGCTCCCTAGCGGACTTCCTCCACTTTAAATTCATCCTTTCATCATACAGCTCTGCCCTCTCTCTTGCTAAACAATCTTTCTTTAAATCCCTCATCTCTTCCCAATCCTCTAACCCCCGCCGCCTCTTCACCACATTCAGCACTCTCCTGGCCCCACCCCCTCCTCCCTGACTGCCTCCGACTTCGCCTCCTTTTTCTCCTCTAAAATTGAGGCCGTCCGACTTCATATCTCCTCCTCCACTCTCTCATCCACCCCCCCTCTTTTCCATACTCCCCCCCCTAGCCACCTTCCCTTCCACTCCTTCCGCTCCACCACCGGCGAGGAAGTCCACTCTCTCATTTCATCCTCCCCCCATCTACCTGTCCCCTGGATCCCATCCCCTCCCACCTTCTTCGCTCCCTTTCCCCCACCACCTGCTCGCACCTCGCTCACCTCTTCAATCTTTCCCTCTCCACCGACATCTTCCCCTCCTCCTTCAAACATGCTCTCGTATGCCCCAACCTTAAAAAACCTAATCTTGACCCTACTTCTCCCTCTAACTATCGCCCCATTTCACTTCTCCCCTTTGCCTCCAAAATCCTCGAGAGGCTCGTCTGCAGCCGTCTTTCCTCCTACCTTTCCGAACACTCCCTCCTTGATCCCCTCCAGTCTGGTTTCCGCCCCCTTCACTCCACTGAAACGGCCCTAGCTAAAGTCACCAACGATCTCCTCTCTGCTAAATCTAGGGGCGACTTCTCCCTTCTCATCCTCCTTGATCTGTCTGCAGCCTTCGACACCATCGACCACCCCCTCCTCTTCCACACCCTCCAGTCCTTTGACCTCTCCGGCCCTGTCTTGTCCTGGTTCACCTCGCACCTTGCTGACCGATCCTTCTCCGTCACCACATCTGGTTCTCTCTCCCCCTCATCCTCCCTTCCAGTCGGGGTCCCTCAGGGCTCCGTCCTGGGACCCTTACTCTTCTCTCTATACACCTCTTCTCTGGGTGAACTCATCAGCTCCTATGGCCTCAACTACCACCTCTACACTGACGACACTCAACTTTACCTCTCCTCTCCTGATCTCTCTCCCTCCCTCCTCTCTAGGGTGTCCGCCTGCCTCTCTGCCATCTCCTCCTGGATGTCCTCTCGATTCCTCAAACTCAACCTCGCCAAAACAGAATTCATAGTCTTTCCTCCTTCTCATACCTCGCCCCCTGCTGACCTTGCTATCACTGTCGACAACACCTCTATCTCCCCTGTCCCCCAACTTCGCTGCCTCGGTGTCATCCTCGACTCCTCTCTCTCCTTCGGCCTCCACATTCTCTCTCTTGCGAAATCCTGCCGCTTCCAGCTGCGTAACATCGCTCGCATCCGGCCCTTCCTCTCCCAAGATGCCACCAAGTGTCTTATTCACTCTCTGATCATCTCCCGCTTGGACTACTGCAACCTCCTCCTTACTGACCTGCCCCAGTCCCATCTCGCTCCCCTTCGATCTGTTCTTAGCGCAGCCGCTAGGCTTACCTTCCTTTCTCGCCGCTCCGCGTCTGTCTCCCCCCTCTACCTATCCCTTCACTGGCTCCCCTTCCCCTACAATCCTCTTCAAGCTTCTCACTCTTACATACAAGGCCCTCGCCAACTCCACTGCACCCTACATCTCCACCCTCCTCTCTATTCATGCTCCTTCCCGCCCTCTCCGATCAGCCAATGACCGTCGCCTCTCTTCTCCCCTGATCACCTCTTCCCATGCGCGTATCCAAGACTTCGCCCGCGCTGCCCCCCTCCACTGGAACAAGCTCCCTCCCTCTATCAGAACCTGCCCTAATCTGTCCAGTTTCAAACGGGCTCTAAAAACCCACCTTTTTCTTAAAGCCTTCCAGTCTCCCACTTAACTCCCTACCAGATCTTCTGCCTCTTCCCCTTCACTCCCCTTCCCTTATCCTCCTTCTCTCCCTCCCTCGTATCTCTCTGTCTGTATACCCCACCCCTTAGATTGTACGCTCCTTTGAGCAGGGTCTCTCTCCTCCTGTCTTCACCACTTTTAACTCTGCTCTCCAGCTACCTTGCCCTCCTCCTCTCCGTTCCCTCTTGCTCCCTCCTCTCCACTCTGGGGGTTTCCCTGCCTTCCGTGCCCTCTTGGGCTCCGCCGTATGCGGGACCTTCCCCTCTCCCCTCCCCCGCCCCTCTAGCTGTGCTTTGAGATCTCGGAGTTACTGTGCATTTTGCTTACTGTATCGTGCTGTCTCACCTTTGTATTGTAACTTGTTTGTCCCTGTACGTCGCTACGGATACCTAGTGGCGCCCTATAAATACCATGTATGGTGGCCATTTTGCGCATGCGCAGTGCGCGGACTCTACTGCGCATGCGCAGTGTGCAGGTGCTACTGGAAAAGGTTGGTGAAACCGAGTGCGGCGGCCATCTTGGATAAGGGCATCTAACATAGATTGTCATCAAGTGGAGTCTACAGTGGCATTTTCCTGGACTTTCTTAACTTATATAGGACACTAGACTTGATCCACTGGGGCCCAGAGACTCTGCCCTGCATGTCTATAGATACCTTTAGAGTATCATCCATCCTGTAGCACCTGCACACTGCGCATGCACAGTAGAGTCCGCGCACTGCGCATGCGCAAAATGGCCACCATACATGGTATTTAAACAAGCCCTGAGAGTGGGCACTTGTTTTTCCTCCTGAAGAAGTCTGTCAAGACGAAATGCGTTGAGGCCCCATCACTTAGCTATATGCTTGTGTAGGTCACACTACCATCCTGGACATCTATTGTGTATACCCTGATACTTCTGTGTGGAGATCGTTGGTAATACCTGTAAAGCTCTCCAGGGATCCATACTGGTACAAGCTGACCTACTGCCTAATTACAGATAAGCTTATTATTATCTTGTTAAATGTGAGTGTGCATTTATATGATTTCTGAATACATTTTTTGTACATAAATTACTACACTATATGGCTCCTCTATCTCTACTATTACGGTTGATTGGAGACTGTGAGCGGTGATTGTATGGGGACGGCTGCCCGAGGCTAAGAACTACTGTATACTGCATTTGCTGTCTTGCCTGTTCCTGACACACCAGACGGAGCTGAGATTTCCTGTCGGAGACCCTGATACAGATAAGCTGGTTTTATATTACTTTCTGGTACGCTCCCACCTATTTGATTTGTTATCTGGTGAACTGTATCATTTCACACATTTCCACTTATCCCTGTCTATCTGTTGAATCGTAAGCAGTATTACTTCTGTTCGACGAGCTCCATATGGTTAACTAGCACACCTCAGACTGTGGCATTAGAAATTGACTTTCTGTACATCAGTGACTGTTACAATTGAACATTCTGTCTAGCATTTGGATTTGTGAACTGGTTCAATTACATTATTGTTGGATACCAACCCAGAGATTTGTATCACATCCTTATGCCAACCTATTCTGTACCCACCTTGTTCAGTATAATCTGTTAACATCACTATTGCGCCCTCCTTCTGTTGCACCTACCATATATATATATATATATATATGTATGTATCCCCATCTCTGTCGCCATTCATGCATCATCTTCTTCCTATATGACAGCTCACCTGTCCTGGCACCCCACCGATCCTTCACATCATCCCTGACCAGTTTTCCCACTGCATACAACCATTCTGGCCTCTCATGACAAACCGCACTTCCACCCTCCTCACTCAGCATTGTTCCACTTGTTTCCCCCCGCACGCATCAGTAAGGCATGCCAAACTTTTCCCACAGTATCTTTCTCTCTGTTTTTTCCCAGAATTCCAGAGAGTTCTCCCATTAGCAGCTCTTTGGTGTCCAGGATGCCCAGACCTTGGGCATCAACCTCCCTTTCCAAATCCCCCCACAGAAGCCTCCTTGCCCCCTCATTCCCCCACCTTCGCTCATCAGCCCCTTTTTCCCCAATTAATCACAGCCACCAAGCCAAGCACTAAGTACTGTTTCCCCTAGTGGCATGTAAAGATATCAGGCTTTCTGGCCCATGCTACTCACTTCACGCTGGCTGGACATCCATGGGTGCCTTTCTATGTCAGTGACTACCCAGTACCTTCTAGGGTTCTCAATCACTCAGACAAATGCAGTTAGAAAGTAAAGCAATACATTTATTGTAATAAAAACAATCACTAGATTATTATGTACACACAGTAAATAAATGCTAGGCAAGATTACCACATCATCTATCCCTTACCTCACTAGCTTAAGGAGTTCAAGTCACCTGGCTGCCCAGACTTGACGACTCATGGATCTCTCTTAGCTGCATATGTAGAGAAAGACAACTCACAACCAGACCTTGCACCTTCCATGAATGAAATCCCAGAATGTACACCACTTCCCCATTGGTGTGGCTCATTACATCTAGGGTCAAATTTCCAAAGTGCTTCCCCCTCCCTCGGTAAACCCCTGGGTCTCTCTCTTTAAACATTGGTAGGTCCTGGATCAGGGGGTAGGAGGGTGGAGTGGAGATGAGCTGTGCTTCCACAGAAGCCCCTTACTGGGACACAGATAAAACATCTGGACTAGTCCCATGAAGAACAATGGATACTTATTGGCTTCCCAATCTCCAAAGATAGGGTAGCAGTCAGCCACTCCTAAAATTAATCCCTCACACTACCTTGTGATGTCACAAGGTCCCCTGCTGTCCCATGCTTCCTGTAGAGGAAGGAGGGGGGAGAATGAATGCAGCTCCAGCTCCCTCACCTGTATCCTAACCACCACCAGATCTTTAAATATAACCCATCCGGCTTCACTTTAAGGGCAATGAATAACAACCTCACTGCCAAATCATCGATATTCAATACACAATATACATATTTACAATGAGCTACAATGCCCCCTTATCCACATGTAATTAGATGCTACAGTTGTAGTCTGTTGAGCTGTGGAACAAAAGCAAGGGCTATAAAAAGTACTTGCTGTAATCCTCATTATGTGAGAAATGAGAAACAGGATGGTAAGTGTTATCACACTCATTTCGACACACAACATTTTGCACCAGAGACACAAATGGCACGTCCTTGTGATGCCCATTTATACTGATCCCATGCTTCACCACTCCCAGCCCAGTTGCCCACCTCTCTGGTACGCTCCTTAGACCCCTTCACAGCGCATGAATTCCCAGCACTAAGATCTCGATGCCACCCTAGCCCCCCCTCCCTGGGGACAATGGCAGCCGCAATTGGGCTCTTCTAGCCATTCTCAGGCTCCCGCGGCCTCAAGGTTCATTCCCCTGGGTTTTGCTCACTGACAACCTGCCACTGCGCATCACCAAGATATCTGACCATTTACATCCACAAACCTTCAATGAGCATGTGCTAACTGGCTCTATCATGTGCCCCACTTTAGCATGGCAGATACCAGTGAGACAAGAACACGTCTGATGAAAAAGCGGATATTGGGGAGATTTCTCATAAGTCCTAGCCCAACTGGCTGACTGTGTTTTATGTTTTCACGGTGGAGTTAATGGACATGTTGCATTATCTTCGCATAATAAACATAATGTACATAAGTGAGAAGGAGTACGGCGTCTGTACAATGAATGTTTTCAAGCAAAGTTCAGTGGCTAGCCTAGTTTACCACTGGGTTTTAAGGATGTGAAAATCTGATTTACCTTGATGAGGCCTAGCCGAGTCAATGCACCTGGTAACTTTGAGAAAAAGGTTTTCAATTCAGAGAAGGCGTGGCACACTTCTCCAAAATAAAAATGGGTGCTTTGCTTTTAATAACGCACACTGCAACAGAGGAGCAGCATGTAAATACAGGTATGTATGTACTCGTTGCAGAGGCAACCACTTTGCAAAGGACTGTGCCAGGAATAATGTTAGAACAGGAAGGTGCAGGGGTTTATGGGGAACTCTTCCTAACCAAGGACACTTCTCCAATTGACCGCCAGTTCCTGGGGAGATGGCTACGTGGCTACAACTTTTTCTGGATACGGAAACAGCGACCTTCTTAGAGCAATGTTTTAGGATAGGTTTTTGCTTGGCTATTAATAGGCTAATCAAATCCCATTTAGCTGGGAGTTTCAGATCAGCTTACATTTTCCAAATATTTTAACTGAAAAGTTAGCAAAGGCTTTCAGCTAGGAAGCATGTGGGATCTATTTGGCAAGCCCTCCTTTAAAGCTTTATTCATTTAATCAGTAGGGATAGTCCCAAAGAAAACCATTGGAAAATTTAGACTAATCCAGCATCTGTCCTACCCGGTGGGCGGATCAGTTAAAGACGCAATAGAGCTCCACCATTGCAGTCTTTCGAATTTACTCTTTAAGGGGTCAGGAATTTTGGGCGAGGGGCCTTGTTGGCAAAATAGAACATTGAGGGCTTGATTCGTCAAAGAACGCAAAGCGAACACAATTTACATTTTGTTAATTGCATGCACGTATACCCATATTCTAGTACAAGCGGATCTGAAGAATGGTTTCCAGTTGAATATGAAGAAAAGTGCAATTGCCTTATGCAAACAGACACAACACACTTCAGGAAAAGCAAAAGCCATGTGTCCCAACAGAATGCACAGATAAAAAAAACAAAAAAAAAAACATTAACACCTGTTAATAATATAATCATTAACAAAAGTACCTTGGAAAAAATGTTTGTTTCTTATCCAATGTTTTTTAAATTAAATACATTTATCAGCATGGGTGCACCTTGCCTCCTGTGGATTCTGTCCAAATTGATGAACATGAAGAATTTCTAGTAGAGAAAATACTAGATTCACGAATATTTTGAAATAAATATTTAGAAATAAACTTTAATATTTGATAAAACAGCAGGGATATGGTTGATGAAGAGAAAACCCCCTCTTCATTACAATTCTATTTAGCAAAATCAGTTTGCTTGGCTTTGATATCTATACAGACCTAGAGTTGGCCTGGTTTCATCTAAGTTAATTAACATCTTAAAAGAAACCAACGGCAATAGATACTGAGATTCCCCCCACCTTCGGGGGTGAATCAAAAAAGCGTATGTTCATTCATGCATGCATTCACTGGCTAACAGGAATTAGAAGGAGAAACATTATTTCCCTGTATCTGGAGACCTTGCGTGGATTTCACATGGGCCCAAACAGGAAGTGGTAAATTGTTTGAACATGAGGAAATAGAATTAAATAATATTATACACTGTTTAATGCTAGTGTTTTGAAGGTAAAACTATAAATGATAGGAGTTACATTGCGACAGCATGGAGGGCTGATATATATAGAGAGATCAGATTTGGTACCCATCCCCAATGTGTGGGACTTCCTCTGATTATAATGTTTGTGAGAGCATAAATTATCAAGACAATATTATGATATGTGGTAATCAGAGTAAATAGTGCAAACATTGGAATAGAGTTATCTTTCTAAGAAGTGGGTTTAAATTGGAATTAACCCTGTGTGATAATTAAGGTAGCTTATTAAATAGTTATTACGATATTAGCCTTATTAGCATATTTGCCACATCATTGGACCATCGTGCTTTTAGACTAGCACAGTAAGTAGCACTAAAATAGCTACCCTTTTACAATGGTCTAAAAGACAATGGGAACCAGAAGAGAATGTCCATGCACCTCATTTGCTGCGTGAATTTCATCAAAGATACCTGGAAAAACCCAGAAAAGCAACGTCCAGAGGATGTTATTAAAAGGAGGGAATACTCTAAGGATTACTCTGATATTTCTACCTCAGACCACTAGAGGTCTCTGTATTTGTAAACCTGTCCTTACATTTGTCCTCTTCCAAGATGACCATTAAGGCATCAAAAAAGAAACCATTCTGGATTCTGTTTTCTGTTTGGGTCTATAATAAGCACTTCCTGGATCAGACATGGGCTTGATTATTCTGCCTGCGTAGCTCCTGCTTATGCCTGATCAGCTTCTGATACTGCCAGCTCAGCTCCTTTGCTTACCTACTTGCACTGAACGGCAAACATCTGACTACCTGCTTGTACATCGACATATGTCTGACTACTCAAGGTATATTTGCTCGGCCATTGGACTTCAGATAATGCAACTCAGATTGTTACACTTACGTTCCTTAATGAATCAGGTTCTGAGCCCATTGTTCGCCTCCTTCCTGTCCACCCGGACTCATTTCGGTATATGGGTTTCCAATTAGATTATATTTTTTACATTGATAAATGTTTTTCCATGTGGTGTTCCATGTCTTGCGCATACTTCGAAAGGCTTAATTCATTCATTCATTGGTGCTTACAGGCGGGAAAAAAAATTCAGCAAATGTGCCGACACCCTTTTTGCTGCTCAAACTCTATTTGCTACCATCTGGGTGCCCACACCTCATGACTGTCCAGACTGTGAGCTGAATGGAGCTACTAACTGGTATTAGCTGAACTGTACAGGGAGGCGCGAAGTCTAACCCAACACCAGTGTTCGCCAGGTACCCCCGCAAGGAGGTTTGGACTTCACAGCAAGAGGTGCACAGGTCGCGGTTCTCCAAGACAGTTACCAGTGTAGTAGTGACAAGGGTAGTCAGGTCAAATCGGGTCAAGCCAAAAGGACAATGCAGTACTGTGGGAGATCCAAAAGAATGGTCAGAGAAGACGAGGTGAAACCAGGAGAGCATACAAGTAGAAACAGGTTCCAGGAGAGTAGTCACAGAATAAGCTGGGTCAAAACAGCATAGAAGTAATATCTAGGCAGGAATTGACCTGATACTTAGGTTTAAATAGTGGAGCCCTGGAGCTGATAGGTCGGCGGCCAACCAAGCTCCTGTTTGGGTGGTGCTCGGTTGGCCGGGGGATACTGCTTCTCTGTTGCCTAGAAACAAAACTCCCTCAGCCAGAAGTGAGAGACAGCCGTTCCTGCTCCATGGTCATTTTGCGAGGACGGTGCCTGACAATGACAAAACAAAACAGAGGTCACCTCCTTCTGCTTGTCATTTCTTCCAGGCTTTGAGACAAGTTCAGTCCTTGTTACGCTCACTGAATTTTGCGTGCCATATCATCGCCATATTATTTCCATCGGCAAGGTATTTTGCCTCAAACTCCAGTAGGCTACGACAGTAGTACTCTGATTTATGCACGACTATGCTTATCAAAAGACATTAATGATGACTTAGCGATCAGGTTGAGATTCCTGGAGGATTTCAACAAGGTCCACAATGGTAACCGTCAGTTTCAGTTATATATCAACACAATGGGAGTCAAAGGGTTTCAGAGCCTATCTCAATGGTGAATGGTGCATTGCACCTTGGCCAGAGGTATGGCACCAACATGCTTTGGATTTTAACCTACTAGTCTTGGAGCAATTTCTCATTATAGTAGCGTTCGAGCGGTGAGAGAACTTCTTAAGCAGCAGAGACATCATATTTTGTGGCTTTTTTAACCATTGGATGGAGTCCAATGGTTAAAAAATAAATATTAGCCCTCCTATAAAGTAATATGTTCACCCACCGACATCGGTAACCAAACGCTTTGCTGTTCATCACTTTTAGTGAGGGTATGAAGGGATTTTTATTATTTTGTCTCCGAGATTTTTTTACGGGTTTTACCTTCATATTTGTTAATGCAATTTCTGTTCACATCCTCATCCATCTCAACTCTTTCAACTGTGTGTCTATATTGGCCGGTTTGCTGCCAGGATGATATTTGTGTCTTAATTTCAGGTATAGCCATGAAAAAGACACAAATATAGGTGGTTGGACACTCTTTTGTGTTCTGGGAGTACAGACATGTTTGGCCAATAATTGGGCACCGTTTTTCTTAGGTTGAGAAGTGTGAATTGTGCTGGCCTGGACTACGAGAAATTCTGTACACAGGGTTGGGAAGAAGAGGCCTTCCAAAGTCCATCCCAGTCATACATCTTGGGTGAATAAGTTTGATAAAAACAGAAACATTGAATTGATTATTAAAATCAGGGAAGACTTAGAAGTGAATAAGAGTAACTGGCCACCCCTAGGATCTGCTGGAGGGGTCATTTTAACAAATAAGTTATGATGCGAATTCTAGAGAAAATGAATAAGTCCACTGGTAATTCAGTAAAGGAGCAAAACCAGGGTGGCAATTAAACGCCTCTTGATTACAGTTTCTCAGGCCCATTTCTTTATGCACAATAGGGTTCACCTTACCAATGAGGGCTTGTGGTTCTTAATTAAAAAAAATATTGGAAGTTGGACATTTTAGTTAAGTCACTTGGTGTTGGGCCTGTGTCTGTTAAAGGAACACAGCAGTGGCAGAAAGTATTGTGGTTAGTGACTAATACAAGGCACTCTGGTTAATTGGCTGCAGGTTACTTCCCCTTTGAGGTACTTTGGTCATTTGTGTGGAGGATCCCTTGACCTGTTTATGTGGACAGGTCTCTGTGAGTCCAGAGGGGGTGCTGCTTCTCTGACACCAGGTTAAGCGCCAGCAATTAACAGTTAAAGGATTTCATCTTTAGTTTTTAATGGATTCTGGGTCAGTTGGCCATCCACTCATTTTGGTTTAGTATCAGGGGTAAATTTATCAAGTTGCGGTTTGAAAAACTGGAGATGTTGCCTATAGCAACTAATCAGATATTAGTTTTCATTTATTTAGTACATTCTACAAAATGATAGCTAGAATCTTATTGGTTGCTATAGGCAACATCTCCACTTTTACAAACCCACAACTTGACACATTTACCCCATAGTGTGGTTTAGCTGAACTCATATTTGCTTTCTCCGCCGCCCATTTCCAATTATAATTATAATTAAAAAGTCACCATTTTGCGTTTTTTTGGGGATTAGAAATGAAAAAGCAGCTCTTTTCAATTGCTTCAATTATACTACTGTTAGAAAATTAATTAATGGTTTTATTGTAAAAATAAGATTCCTCCTTCCTTGGTCTATGTGATAATTTTATTGCAAAGCCACCCCCCCCACCACTACCACCACCACACATAATATGTGCATACAATTGTTTTTGTATTGAAAAAAGTATATGTTTGAAGTAATTTTACAATTAATTCACAAGTCGACTTAATATATATCACATTATGTACTATGGCAGTCCAAAAGTCTGGTCATTTATCCACCTCTCCTTTGTATTAACATTTCTTGAACCATTCACTCTAATATATATTTACCATTCACACCCATTTTATTCAACTTGTTTACTACTGCACAGCTATCCAGAACATTGTTCAGCTGCAATACATATTTTACTATTACCAATCCCTTCCCTTCTCTCAACCTTTTTACATTCCCCATTTTGCACAGGTAACCCGAAAAAAGTAAATTATTAAACTGAAAAATCTCAGAAAGTGAATGCAGTTCCTGTGTTATTTTTATTTTTAAACTTATGATGCTTCACTAAATATCAATGGTAGTTTCCAAATGTTACAAATCTATAAAAGAGGAACTATGATTTTTCACAATGTATTACCTTTTCACATATTTAAATATCATCTAGGTTTTTTAACATCAAACCTTATCACGTTTCCTAGGACCAGACAATTTTAGTCTCTATAGGGTGCAACTAATTTCAGTTTCAATTTTAGCACCTTTGATAGTTAATTCAAGTGGAAAATGTATTTGACCTAGTATGTCAAGAATAACCATAAAATCCCAGAGGTAATGTCAATTGGCAAAGGATTTCGCTCACCTCTGGTTAATGTGTAGAAGGGAAGGCTTTTGTACCCCTCTTCATGAACAAAATATTCATTAATACAACATTTTTCACACCTACTCCTGAATAAACAGCCACAGAGTGGAATAATTACCATGAAAGCAGTGTGAAAACAGCATCAGCATGCTATGCTGAAATTAAACACATACACTCCCTACAATAAATACTCAAATTACTTTTGGCCACGATAAACATGATTCAAATACAGAAACAATAATGTCCTGTTTGTTTTAGATAAAACTAAAAAAACTGTAGCACTACTGTAGCACACAAATACTTGATAGCTTATTTGTACGCTGACATCTAAAGTTGATATTTGTGTGCTACATGAAAAAAGCAGCCCCGTATTTAACTTATGTGCAAAATAATAAACTCATTTGCATGTCTTGAATTGCAACATGGTTTTGTTCAAAAAACTTAAGTAAGAAAACTTACTAAAATTCTTGCCTAAGTTCCTTAATGAATCAGGCCCAGAAACTGGACTTTGTTTTTGCCAGGTTTAAGGTTGTCACACCATTGATTTAGCGTAGAGTTCTTTATGTGTCGCCACAGTTATTTTCTATACATTGTTTGTATACATTTGTTCCTTTGACTTAAGTAATTAATATAGTTAGCACCTCTAGGAGATCATAACAGAATTAAATTTCAAACAAATATACGCCAAAGTTATAGACACAAAAGTGAATAAAGACAAAGCAATGAATTAGGTGATGCTAGTAGCTGGAGGCTGCATGCACTACTTATGACACTTAATACATTTTCCCAGGATCTTGAGGTATCCTGCTTGTTTAAATTATCCTCATAGTCCATATTCAAGATGACACAATACTTTACACTTGCTATAGGTTTTTTTTGCGCTTTTATTATAAACACGCATTTTCAATGAAAAAAAACTGACGTAACTTTGATTCAAAATATTTTAATATATTCAATATACTAAATATAAATAAATTTGACATATAAACTGATTTTTAAAAATAAAAGTTGAAAAACAATGCTAGGAAACACTACTCCCAACTGCAAGTCACATTAGTCAACTAGAGAGAGAGAGAGAACAATGGCTTTGGTGTTTGAGAAAGCTAGCTGAATTTGCCAATCCTATAGGAATTGTTCTTGTAATCACCAAATTGATTTGTGGATTCACAAAGTTTGCAATTCAATTTGCCAAATCAACTGTGAATCAAACTTTTAAAGTTTTGCTAATGTCTAAAGAAAGTAAAAAAAAAACACTGAAATATACTGCTTACATAAGTATACTAAGCACTCTGGTTTGGTAGTTAGCACATTTTAAAGAAATGTCAAACCAGCATAAAACTAACTTATCATTGACCCCTATTTCTGCACCATAAATGTGACTGTCTTTTTTTAGTGCATAAACAATCCAATCAGTTTGAGATTAATCAAACAGGCATTTAATTTAAAACAAAGGTACAAATTAAAAACTAAAGAGCTTTCAAAGAAAGAGAGAGGTAAAATTAAATGATATACATAGATTAGGAAAAATGTACAAACGTATTATCGTGTTTGGATGCCCCAATGAACACTGTTGATTTAATAATTAAGACATTTAATATGCATCACAGCATCCAGACACTCTCTAGAAAAGGCATCATATACCACTCGACTTTAGCAAAAGAAAAACACATTTATATAAAGATACATTTAAAGGAAGCCAAGTCAACTTTACAAAGCCCTCCTGATTTTGCCAGGCTGCACAGAAGCTGGGATACGAAAAAATGGCTTTTGGAAAATTTTGGCAAAACTCCAAAGCACTATCTGTGGTGCAAGGCTAAAAGTGCCCATGCCAGAAGAATCTCTACATCAACAGGAAAGTATGGCAGCAGCACCATCAGGCTTGAAGGATACTCCTCATCAGCAGGGCTCAAGTATCTTTTTAAAGAATGTGGGAAATGGAGAGGAAAATGTTGAAGAAAAGTACAGATTTTTTTCTAAAGTCTTTATTACTTGCTAACTGATTCCTAGTGAGAACCATCAAAGGCCGCTTCATGTATGAAATTTATTTTTCTTTATTATTATTTTTTGACACCCCAGGTGGATGGGGTCATGAATGTGTGAAGGAGTTGGTCGCATTTGGGATTCGCTCTCTGATATCTTGATTATCATGGGGTGATCCTGTCAGTGGAAAGTGACAGACAGCCAAACGCTCAGCTTCCTGTTTCTGGGTGGAGTGGGGGCTGGGGAGATTTCATGCAGTGCACTTCTTCCGCACAGAGGCCAAGCTGTGCTATCCCTGGACATCCCATGGTAAGTAATGTTTTACTACAGGTACAAACACTAGGCATACATAGACAAGTACACACACTGGGCACACATAAACTAGTACAATGGGCACACATACACTGGTACAAACACTGAGCACACATATACTGGTGCACACACTGGGTATAAATATACTGGAACAGACACAGGGAACACATACATAGAAAAACACCCTGAGCACAAATACACTGGTACAGACACTGGGCACACATACATTTGTCAGGCTTATACAGGTACAGACACTGGGCAAGCATACACTGATACACAGACTGGCATACATAAACATGTACAGACACTGGGCATGCAAATACTGGTACATACATTGGGCATGCATATACTGGTACACAGACTGGCATAAGTTCACAGGTACACACACTGGACACACATACACAGGTGCACACACTGGGCATACATACACTGTTAGAGATATTGAGCTCAAATACACTGGTACAAACAATGGGCACACATACTCAGGCACAGACACTTGGCAAGCATACACTGGAACAGACGCTGGGCAAACATACTCAGGTACACACTGGGAAAACATACACTGGTGCAAACAATGGGTACACGTACACTGGTACAGACACTGAGCATGCATTTACTGTTAAAGAGACTGGGCACACATACACTGGTACATACAGTGGTCACACATATACTGATACAGACAATGCACACGCATATACAGGAACTGAACTCTGGGCACACATTGCAGTCTTTTGAAACTGAGGGAGGTAATGAGGGGGTTAATGAATATGAATAGAGTGGGGATTAATAATTAAACTGGATAAGGGAGTTAACGATTATAAAGGGGGTTAATGATGAAGGAGTTTTTATGATGAGGCTGGAGTTGTGTGGCAGGCACAAAAATGCTTTTTGTATTATATGGGTTCATTAGCATGCTCTCTGTATTGTGATCACAAGAATGCTCTCTGTATTGCATGGTGGGCACAAAAATGCTCTCGGCATTGTATGGCGGACACAGGAATGCTCTCTGTATTGTATGATGGTCACTAGGATGCTATCTGTATTGCATGGCAGTCACTAGGATGCTCATTGTATAGTATGGTGGTCATAGGAATGTACTATGTATTGTATGCCAGACACAAGAATGCTCTCTTTATTGTATAGCAGTCACTAGGATGCTATCTGTATTGTATGGGTTCGTTACGATACACTACGATACTCTTTGTATTGTATGATGTTCAATAGATTGCTTTCTGCATGCTGGATTAATCAGGGAACGCATTCTGAGCGCAATGTGCGATTGTTTAAAAACTCACATAAATCGGTTGCTCTGATCTACTACACAAGACACTATAGGATTAGTCTGATACCTATGTGGATTTTAAATTCGTAAAAGAATGTACAGCAAAAAATACAATTAATGTCACCTGTTGATAATATAGGCATTAATGATAAAACAGTAAAAATACATTTATTAAGATGGTTGATCCTGTTTGCAAACACATATAGCATGCATACAAGACTGTCACCACTAGTATTAAGACTAGCCCTGTAACTATAAGAGATATGTCATGAAAACAAGTAATTTTGCAATGCCCAGAGCTTGATTCAGACATGGCTGCATGTGCTTGAATTTGGCATGCCCTGTTCCAGGTTGAATGAGGTTCTTTCAGTTTCAAAGAGTTAATGGCTCATGAATTCAAGATTTATTGTGAATTTTACCTTTATTTTTACAATAAACATAGCATAAAAGACAAAGTAAATCAAATACTTAGCTTCCAATATGGTCAAGTAGCAGTCAATTTCCAGGAGCCTTCCTTCCCACGATAGCTAGAAAAACAATAGGTACCTTTCGTCATCAAGGTCCAGTCATCAGGTAAGGGTCTCTCTGGCTGTATTCGAGTTTTATACTCAGAGAACAAAGGGTCTTGGAATCAATGTATATATAAGGGTATGAATATATTTGCAGACTCTCTTTTGGTACATTACTGATTAAAAATATACATTCTATGGATATGTGCAGAAGCATCCGAAACACCACCCGGATATAATATGTGGAGATTATTATTATTATTATTATTATTATTATTATCCTTTATTTGTTAGGCGCCACAAGGGTTCCGCAGCGCTGTACACTGCACAAACAGTAGACTATACAGGGTAAGACATTACTGAACAATAAACAATAAATACCAAAACTTCAGAGGCTCCAGGCAGGCTAATGTAGTAAGGACCGAGCAGAAGAACAGGTATGGATACAGGAGGGAAGAGGGCCCTGCTCAAATGAGCTTACATCTTAAGGGAGGGTGAACAAGACTCAGGCACAAAGGGAGTCAGTTGACGTGTATGGGAGGGAGAAGGGACCAGGAGGAGAGAGGGGATAATGGATTAGGTGGAAGGATGGTAGGCTTTAAGGAACAGGTGAGTTTTAAGTGCCCGTTTGAAGGAGCTCAGATTGAAAGAGAGACGGATGGAGCGAGGGTGGTTGTTCCAGTGAAGAGGGGCTGCACGGGAGAATTCCTGGGTTCTGGAGTGGGAAGAGGTGATCAGGGTGGAGGAGAGGCGACGGTCATTTGCCGAGTGCAGGGAGCGGGCAGGAGTGTGAATGGAGAGGAGGTTAGAGATATAAGGGGAGATGTCTCGGCCTAGCCTTTGATCAAAAAAGCTTTTTACAATGCACACAGAAAAGTATGAATACAACAAAATGGAGCTGAGTAGCCATTTTGATGGGCCTGACACATACCCTTATTGTAAATTAACTATGGCCAAATGACTCTTCCCTACACTGTTCACTCCCCAAAATTGTAGGTTGTAGTAAGTATCCTTTGCGTTCGAAGACACAGTGGACATGGGTGCGTTTATTGGTGTTTGGTCTGGTTCTGGGCATGCTCGGAGTGATTTTGCATACTATACGCTCAAAATCTGCAGATAAGTGCCTTGATGAATCAGTCACTGCATTGTATGGCAGTCACTAGCACGTCCTTTGTATTGTATGGTGGGCACAAGAATGCTCTCTGTATTGTATAGGGGTCATTAGAATGCTCTCTATATTGTATGGCAGTCACCAGAATGCTCTTTGTGGTGTATGATAGTCACTAGGATGCTCTCTGTATTATATGGCATTCACTAGGATGCTCTTTTTATTATATGGTGGACACAAGAATGCTCTCTGTATTCTATAGTGGTCATTAAAATGCTCTTTGTATTGTGTGACGGTCATCAGGATGCTCATTGTATTGTATATGTATCACTAATACTGGCCAAATTATAATGCAGGATAGTATAAACCCTGATATACATTTTGAATGGCACATTCTTGGGAGTATTTTCATTTATTTAGAATTGTTTATGCTAGTGTGATTACAAGTAATCACAGTTTTATTTAAAAGTATGTGTTTATTTTCTTCAAATCCCACCCCTACCCCAAGAAGAGGTACAGAAGGCATTGGGAGGAACAGAGGGCATTGGGACAGTGGCACCTCTGGTGGACAGAGACAATGTGTTTTTCTTGTTTTTTTAATTTATGCTGTTAGGTAGACTTTTAAACCGGTAGGAAACTTAACTGCTATTAAATTAATGCTAAACCTGGGAACCCCCTGCTGTTGGATTAAGCTGCTCTACTCACATAACCAATGTGTGTACTCTACCCACTTCTGTGCTGATTCCGCCTATAAGTGCAATGCTTTGAATACTTGTTTGTTAGCTCCGCCAACTGGAACAGGCGGACTCTGCCTACCATTGCGTATTGCATTTGCTTTGCCTTAAACCAATGTGGCTAGGGCTAATGGTTTGCAAACCCCACCCACTCTTGGCCCCACCTACCATTTATTTGGTCTCGGCTACATGAGGCTACTTTCAAAATTTTTACCAGGGCCACTTTAAGTTCCAAATCCACCCCTGGTTGCTCTCAAAGCCTGTTGCCACAAATAGCAGTCACAATTTATACATTATATACAAATCTGACTGCCAGACGTAAACCATGTACACATAGACATACAGGGCCTGATTCATTAAGGCACACTAAACAAACATACTATGTGTTTTTTTAAAAACACATATAATTTGGGCATAGGTACATCGTCATTTAATTACAAGCAGATCTGTAGGTGCGCTCTGCATATGTGGCACTTACCATATTGAGACAGACACAACAAACTGCAGGATACGAAAAATACATATGTGCAATATAAAGTCCCAGTTGAACACACAGAAAATACAAAAATCAATTATCATCTGTTGATAATTTAATCATTAGGAAAAAGACACTGAAAAAATGATACGACTGAAAAACACATACCTTAGAGACAGAAAAAAACAAGATGAATATAAGTACGGCTTTAATAATTAGTATTTGATCGTAGATAACTTCAAAATATAAAGTCTCGGATATTATTAAATGTTCTCACAGTATGGTTGATAAATTCACCAAGTCAGTCTGATTAAAGGTTATCCACCTTCATGTATATCCTCAATGTAATATGCAAAAGAATCAAAGAAAGACAATCATAGTGCAAACTTGTATGTATCATTTCTATCACTTGTATCATTCAGACGCTGTGTGTACTTAACATGCAGCACCAAACATTACCAGGTGACTTTCTCCAAAACAAGCCCCTTAGGGTATGCACTAACAGCAATTCATCCAATATCTCACATGTATCATGGTCTCTTATTCGTTACTAGTAGTTTTATTCTCGTCCATCTAGACCAGTGTTGTTTCTCAACTCCAGTCCTCAGGACCCCTATCAGCGCATGTTTTCCATATCTCCTTGCTTAAGCACAGGTGTATTCATTACTGACTGACACATTGTAACAGATCCACAGGTGGTATAATTATTTACCTTGTCACCTGGAAAGCATGCACTGTTAGAGGACCTGAGGACTGGAGTTGAGAAACACTGATCTAGACTGACTCAGCTGTTTAGCGAATAACCAATGTCATTACGATAGGGTTTCATGTAAACAGTCCACTGGTGGGTATGCCCATCTTCTTCTCTTTTCTTACCAAAATATTTGCCTATATTGCCATAGACTATAGGCTTCACAGTTGTAATTCCCGCAATAATTAAACAGACTATGCCGAGGAGAAAGTAGCCACTACAGGACTATTGTGGGAATTTCAGCGGAACATGTCATGAGCGAAGTCCTGGTGCAAATCCTCACCGAGGATATAACAGTGGCTGCTATCTCCTCGGCACAATCTGGTCGCTTCCTGAGCCTTATATTAATCTTGTTTTTTTCTGTACTGGATTGCCAACTCTCTGGTGGATCAGATTGATTATATAAGTGGCTGCTGGAAACCTAGGGTGTTGCGCTGTAATACAACTTTATACAGGTTTTGTGTTTTATATCTACCTTAGGGATGCCCAAAGCTTGAATCAGACACTGTGCTCGACTTTGGCACACCCATACTGTACATTGACTGCGTGCATATGCCCCGTCCCTTCTCTGTTCTGCCCTTCAAAACATAGGCAGTCAGGAGTGTCAGTTATGTGTGAACATTAATTGTGTCCATTGCCACAAGGTTTGGTTTTGCGCATGTGTGTCATGAGCCACGGCAGTACTCACAGCCGCTGCGGCTCGCTTCCTGTGCCCTCTGGCGTCCCGGCCGTCACCTTGACGACCGGGACGTCATTTCCAGTTCCTGCCCGGCCGGACGCTTCTCCTCTGGCGCATGCACGCAAATTAACACAGCCTGTGGGCTGATTAATTTAATTAGTATAGGGGCTGTGTGAGACTCAGAGCTAGGCTCTGATTGGTGGCCTTTGGTATTTAGGGCAGTGAGGTCTGCAGCCTCACTGCCGGTTATAGCGTTCTGTCCTCAGTTCTGCTGCCTGCTTGTTCTCTCTGTTGGTTATTATTACCTTGGATTGACTACCCGTGTTTTGACCTTTGCTTGTTCCTGGACCATTGAACCTTCGCTTCTGACCCTGACCTTTTTGCCTGGATTCCGGATTTTGCTTCTTTTGCCTGTGTGTCTGACCTTTCGCTTGTCCCCGGATTTTGTACCTGGGTGCTCCTTTAAGTCAGTATACGTTACTCGACCCTCGGTCAGCCCGCAGCCAAGTCTGTCCCCACCACTAGGGGCTCCAGCGAACACCGGGCCTTCAGAGTAGTCCCCGAGTTTCACTGTACTGGCTTGGGAGTTCCTAACAATGTGCAGAGTGAATATACACAAAATGAACTTACGTTTCTTAGTGAATCAGGGCCATAGTCTGCCTACACAAGGATATTTTAGTGAACAAGTTAATCTGACCAGTACAACCATTAACCTTAATAGGGAAATTTTGTGGGCTGCTGTTTACTAATTCATTTCTTTGTCGGAAAAAATTAAGGATATTGTCAAAAGTCTGTGTATTTAATAAATCTATTTTATTATTTTTCCTTCTCTCTCTGAATCTGTGGCAGGGACTAACCATAAGTACACTCTTAACAATACTGAGAAGATTTTTCTCATATGGGCATCTTTTTTTGTCAGTAATACTGACAACAGCTTTTAGTGTGCTTATATCACAAACAGGTGTCCTGTTGGTGCAGTCGGCATTAACCACACTGCTGGAACTATGGCCACTGCAGGCATTGAGGCTGCTATGGGGCATGGTCATGATGGATCGTTTTCTACCCACCAGAGGCATCCATTCTGCTCTTATGAGCATGTGTGAGGTCCAGCCCATATGCTTGTGGCTTAACGGCACATATGCCAGCTCCAATGCATGTTCAGAAGAGCAGAATGTGGGCCTCAGGCATTGGTGGACCTCCCCTAAATTTTACACAGGGAGGACAATCATCCCAACACTGACCCTGGTCACAGGGGTAATGAAGATTTGATTTTAACCTATCATTATGGCAGTGCCAGCTAGGGAAGCTATCTATCTATTTAGCTAGCTAGCTATGTTTTCAAAGTGGAATTAACTTTAAGAAAAGTTTCAGTCACTTCACAAATAAATCAAGACATTATAACAAAGCAAAGAAGTCATACAATCCTTAATAGAAATTGAAATATAAAGTAGTTGCTGTGTATTACTGTATCACAGTCAGTATATAATTTACATCGCTTTGTAATGATACGCATGACATTTATTTGAATTTTTCCCTTTGAACATTCCCATGTGGTTTAATTTGTTCATTTTGCAATGATATTTGTTATCTTGACAGAAAAGGTTGCTTTCTAAAGTGACAGATTCTAACTCAGACAAAATTCCTAAAGGATTTAGGAAATAATGCTTCTGATTTATTCTGTTTTATGTAAAATGAATACATTGTAATCATCTTCAGTCTAGGTTTTGGAATGATAGTTGAAAAGGAAAACAAAGGCACTAAGGTGTGCAGTATAAATGCATAACATGTATTGATTAGATAATAACATTGTACATATTTATAGGATAGATAGATAGATAGATAGATAGATAGATAGATAGATAGATAGATAGATAGATAGATAGATAGATAGATAGATAGATAGAATAAGGCAAAAATGAAATAGTTAAAGATAGTGGAAACCATTGTGCTCTATGTCTGTAATAACTCTGTCCATGCAAACAATTAGAACAAGTTTTCCTGGGAATCCTGCACCAGGTCTGTGATAACTCTGCTTATGCAAGCATTTGGGACAAGTCAATTTTGGCATCATAGAAACTGCTTATGGAATTGGCTAGCACACTCCATATATATGTTTGTCTGGGAGTGGTACCTGGATAACAAGTGTGATGGATGGATCACTTGGGAGAGATCTGCTGGGAGAATGCATTGGTCTTGATATTGCTGGACTGAATTTGGTTATAATGAAGTTAATCCGGGTTAAGAATAGCCTCTTTGCCCCTGAATATATTGCAGGTTCTTGTGTTCAATGAGGATACAGAGAGGGAATCTAGCCCCCTCCAGAAGGTATCTTCATTTATTGAGAGTCATGATGATGGCCAGCAGCTCCCAATTCCCGAAGCTGTAGATTACCTTTATGAAAGTGAACTTTCTTGAAAAGGAAGGAGATGTCCTTGTTGTCAATCTGGAACTGCAAGGCTCCAGGCAAAAATCTTGGATGCTGTCAACTGGTGATTGACTAATAAACCAGAATAACTGTTTGCTTCAGAACACCAATCTATGGTTCACGTATCTCTGAGCAGTGTTTTAAAGTGTCACACTGCAGCTCTACTTCAGCATGCTCCATACTGTAACAATGCCAGTTGCTCCCAAGCAGGGCCGCCGAGAGGGGGGGATCTTTTTTTTTAAAACTTTTTTTTTCTAATGTGTTTTTTTTTTCGGAGGGGGCGCCGGCGTCCCTCTTCCCCTCTCTGTTTGCAATGAATGTCGGGCGACACGCCCGACATTCAGTGATGGCAGAAGACAGAAGAGAGAAGAAAATAAAGATGAAAGAAAGCAATACAGAGGTAAGTGAAAGAGGAAAAACTCATAGAGGCACAGGGGGTTAAAGAAAGGGGGACAAAGGCAGCATGGCACAGGGAGTTAAAGAAAGGGGGACAAAGGCAGCATGGCACAGGGGGGTTAAAGAAAGGGAGACAAAGGCAGCATGGCACAGGGGGTTAAAGAAAGGGGGACAAAGGCAGCATGGCACAGGGGGTTAAAGAAAGGGGGACAAAGGCAGCATGGCACAGGGGGTTAAAGAAAGGGGGACAAAGGCAGCATGGCACAGTGGGTTAAAGAAAGGGGGACAGAGGCAGCATGGCACAGGGGGTTAAAGAAAGGGGGACAAAGGCAGCATGGCACAGGGGGATGATGAAAGGAAGGGACAAAGGCAGCGTGGCACAGGGGGATAAAGAAAAGAGGAACAATGGCAGCATGGCACAGTGGGATAAAGAAAAGAGGAACAAAGGCAGCATGGCACAGGGGGATGAAGAAAAGAGGGACAAAGACAGCATGGCACAGGTGGATGATGAAAGGAGGGGGCAAAGGCAGCATTGCACAGGGGGATGAAGAAAGGGGCAAAGGTAGCATGGAGGGCGCAGTGTGATCATAAGGGGGCATAGCATGGTGATGATAAAGGGGCACAGTAATGTGTGTGTTATGGCACAGGGATCTTTTGGCAATGTAGTGTGTGTAAGGTAGATGTTGGCTAATTAATGGTTGCTATTTTGTTTGCAGGGCAATGGGAATACTGTTTTAATGTTGGGGATGGAGGAAGGCCTAATTATTAATCATGGGTGCTATTTATTTAATGGTGGGGCTGGCTGTAATTTTCTAAATGTAGCCATTTTTTTTTCCAAATAGGTCCTCCAACATTCCAGGATCCGGACAAGCCGCAACTAAAGAAACTAGCAGTCACAGGTGGTGAAAGTAAGAAGAACAGGTAGGACAGAGCAACATAGTGTGCGAAATGTTGTGAACTCTTTCTGTACACACTGCATTCTTCCCATACTACACAAGGGTGCTAGATGTCCTGAAAGTCAGGAGTGCTTGGACAAATGTCACGCTCCGGTGAATTCAGGACCTAGTGATTTTGATCTGCTAGCCACGCCCCAATGGCACATTGCCACGCCCCCAATCGTGTGACCACACCTCTGAAAAAGTTTTCGCCGCCTAACTTTTTTTGCTTACTCAACTATATGCTTACCCATGAATTTGTTGTACCGTGGCCCTGAATTCCTCTTGGCAGCCCTGCTCCCAAGTAAGAACTACTTGGCTGGGGTAATCAAGTAATCAAAAACGCACCACGTGACCAAGCTGCTTAGTCCTGAAAGGAGGGATGTTGCTGAATTTGATAAGCAAGCTAACAGAATAAGGCTCTTTTAAAAACCAGCAAGAAACGTAATTCAAAAATTTGCTCATGCAAATCTTGGTAGTAGTGAGGGACATATAAAGGCTCTACCCAGATGAGATCTCTTAATCACAATTGAATTGAACTTTAGCAAAAGTGCTGATTACAGCAAGTGATAAAGTGTGTGCAGTTCTCAGTGTTTATAGTTCACTGCCACATATCTTCTGCAGCAAATATTGTGCAGGATCACCATATTGTTTGTAGCTGGTATTGTGGCCTGTTCTCACAACCCTCTCCCTCTGCATCTGTCAATCTACCACACTGTCTGCTAGAAGATTTTCAATATATTTGACAGTCATTTTTCACGCTACTACCGTTACAGGTTTTACTTCGTTACCTCCCATGCGTACCCTTGTTATATGTAACATTGTCTCAACCCCATCTCTCTTTCCACTGTCACTGGACTCCATTATTTCTCTCCAATTTCACACACCCCTTAGTGTCCAGAATGCTCTGAGAATCATAAATGAAAAAAGTGAGTGAAGGCTGCTGCTCAATCTGTATTTCACATACAGATAATCACAAGCAAATCCTCATATTACCACCGTGGAGAGCACTGCTGCACAAATTAATTGGGAGGGGGCATTTTAATAGATTACCCAAGCATTTTGGATACATTTTTATTTTCAAAGTTTATATCTACACACCGATCAGCCACAACGTTAAAGACATTGAGAAATGAAGTGTATAAAATTGATATCAATACAATGGTACCTGTCAAGAGGTGGAATATAATAGGCAGCAAGTGAACAGTCATTTCTTGAAGTTGATGTGTTGGAATCAGGAAAAATGGGCAAGCCTAAGGATCTGAGTGACTTTGACAAGGGCCAAATTGTGAGGGCTAGATTATTGGGCTAGAGCTTCTGCAAAATGGCAGGTCTTGTGGGATTTTGATTCCTTCCAAAATTGCTTCAAGGAAGGATAACCAATGAACCGGACACAGGATCCTGGGTATCCAAGGTTCATTGATGAACATGGGTAGTGAAGGCTAACCCATCCAGTCCAATCCCACAGCTTAAAAAGTTAATGCTGGCTATAATAGAAATGTCACCAATTTTGAAGAAAAGAAAAAGATTTGCTTACAAGCGGGCGCTCCGCAATTCTTGCAATTGTTTCATGATAAAATTACTATTCTTTATTAATTATTTTTAAAATAATAAGCATACACCATTTAATAAGTGAAATATTTAAAACAAATTTTAGATAAGTGATAGAAAAAAAAAAAAGTTGTGCATTAAAAAGTTGTGTTATGCAACTTCTTAAGTTGTGTTATACAACTTCTTAAGTTTTCTTCAAAATTGGTGACAATATAGTTTTCTCTTGGGGCTGCACCTTCTACTTTAGTAAATTATGATGACTAAGATTATTATTATTAACTAACATGATCCTAAGTAGGATAATTCAAATTATAATCTTAGTCCTATGTACATTAGGTTAATTGTATGCGGAGGTACTCTAAGAAAAAAATCTTTCTTTATAATAGAAATGTGTCAGAAAACACAGTGCATTGGAGCTTGCTGCATATTAGGTTGCGTAGCCGTAGACTGGTCAGAATGCCCATGCTAACCCCTGTCCAGCACCTACTATGGTTATGTGAGTGCCAGAAATGGACTTTCTTCCATTGAGCAATGGAAGAAAGTACCCTCGTCTGATGAATTATGTTTTCTTTAACATCATATAGACAACTGGGTGCATGTTCGTGGTTTACCTAGGGAAGAGACGGCACCAAGATGTACTATGGGAAGAAAGCAAACCATTGGAGACTTGTTCTAGGGAATGTTCTGCTGGGGAACCTTGGGTCTTGGCATTCATGTGGATGTTCGCTTGATACACACCACCTATCTAATCATTACCGCAGATCAATTACACCCCTTCATGGTAATAATATTCCCTGATGGCAATGGCCTTTTTCAGGAATAGCTTAAGGAACATGACAAACAGTTCAAGGTTTTTACTTGACCTCTAAATTCCACAGATCTCAATCCGATCAAACATCTCTGGGATGTGCTGGAAAAACAAGTCAGAGCCATGGAGACCCCATCTTGCAATTTACAGGGATTATCTGTTGTTATTGACTTGGTGCCAGATACCACAGGACATCTTCCATGTCTCAAAAGGTCACAGTTGTGGCAGCACAACTGGGACCTACACAATATTAGGCAGGTGGTTTTAAGTTGGGGTTGATCTTTGAAAAATAAATATATATATATAATACTAATTTTGTCTGAGGCAGTGACATCTGAATTAATTTTGAAAAAAACTAAATGTTTGCTTGTGAGTGTCACAGTAGTAGAACCCCTCCAAAAAAAATTATATTATAAAAAAAAATATATTTTGCAATACTTGTCAATTTTTAAAGAGTCATCAGTGAAATCTATATTTAAAAGGGTATATATATGTGTCAGTATCATTGCAGCTGTACACCCACAAAAAAGCTATATATTGTAATCTTTCCTAGATAAAAAAAAATGGTGTTTGCATATGCAATTTTTTTTCTGAGCATTTTCGGCATTCAGCGACTGCACGTACAACATTGCAGTGATTGCCCAAAAAAATTGTCATCTGCCATGCCACAAACTGAAGCAAGACCATCAGATAAATTAAACAACAACATTTTGTTTATGTGATGTGCAAGAGGTAAAATTGTTGAAACGCTACGCACACACTAAATTTGGAACCTTATACAGCATTCATCATAGAGAGTAAAGAGGCAGTAGTGTTCACTTCTCGATGGGGAGAGCTTTTCACAGGCGGTCCCATCGTGCGTCATGTGATTTGCATTCAGTTTATGCTGACGGCACCGCTTGTATCCACGGGGGGGGGGAGGGGGGGTAGCGGTCCAAACAGTTAAACAGCGATTATACTGAGCGTCCCGGGGGTAGATCTGTACTACAATGCTGCCCTTTATAATCAAACAATATATACATGATACATATGCCATGTATATCTACATCCAGTTACCATCTCCAGTTTGAGATTAAGATGTCAATCTTGATTCATCCTTTTGCCTAAGCATTGTCCCTCACCTAGTAGGGTTGATTCAAGATGCCCTTGGTCTGGTGGAGCCCAAGGTGCCTGTGTCTCCAGGGGACGGCACCCATAAGTTACTTGATAATGCAAAGGTGGTGGAACTAGAACTTTCACCTTGCACATCCCTGGGGTATAAGTGACTGTCTGAGACTTGCAGCGGAAGTGGTCTCCTAGATCAATATGGAATATATATATGTAGCACTAGCTACCCAAGCAGGTCACACATCTGCTTTAGAGACCTCCCCTGCAGGCAGAGAACAGCATCTCCCAGCATGCAGTGGGGAAGAAGAGCTGGTGAAGTAGCAGTTGAAATGATAGAGTAGAGATGAATTCTGAGAGGGACTGAAAGAGGGAGTGCCGCAATTGTGAGGAATAGCATGGAGAAGAGAAGAGGAAACAGTATTGAGCAAGTGCTACTACGGTGATAAGTGAGACTAATGCAGTATAGACAGAGGAGTGTGCTGTAACAGGAGACACTATAAGCTGGACTGGTGTGAGAGATCTGAACAGAGCAGCAAAAGAGAAAGTACCAACGTTTCTTATATTGTTCATATGATTGGACTGAGCCATATTATTAGTCAGGTGGGGAATAGGCCTGAAGAATATTGTATTATGCCCTTTTGATGCACTGAGATAAAAAAAAGTGTGAAGTACAGGTACATTCAGCTAGGGGAAAGAGACTGAGTTTAAACCGTGAGAAACTGCCCTTTGGCATTATCTGCTATCTGTGAAAAAGCCATATAACTGCATGGTGAGGAGCCAGCTTTTATTAAAGTGATTTTATGCTTACGCCTAAGGGGAATAGGGAGCACAGCGGGGTTGTACATTGTGTTTTGCATTCGTGTGAAATTAGGATAACCACAGACAGGGAAGTGTGCTTTGTCAAATTGCCTGGAAGAAAGTAACTGTTCATTGGAGGAGAGTAACAGTGCAAAGTGCCACTGTGTGGGATTATCAGTGCTAAATTTAAATTGAGGAATGCTGGGAGCTGTGACGGTGCTCTGTGCTATTTGCCACTGAATATTTATTCGATCTGGGAAAGAGAAGAAGTGAACTGTGTTTAAACTGCCACTGTATAGATACTCTCATACCCATATACCTCTGTTTAACATCCAAATGTACTTGAATGATATGTATCTACAAAGCTAAAGCAGCTGTGATAAAGTTTAATGTATATTGTTAGTGATAGTTATCATTGTTAGAGAGATATTGTAAGATAGTTATTAAAAGGTATAGAGGTACCTCGTAGCTACATCAAACTAGTGAGCACTGTCTAAATTATATACTATATACTAATCTATATTGTTTAAAATTATCTGTGACTATTTGTTTGAACCAAAGTAATCTATTTTTTATATAAAATCTATTAAATAAAACCTGTAGAGGTTCATGCCTCACTAGTAAATTTGCCGGTTTCGCTTCTAAAGACCAATTTGGTGTGATAATATTTCCTTTGTGTATGCCTGTGGTCCATTGTAGGGGTGCGAAGAGTTCCTTGGTCTCTCTCTATTGTTACTAATTCCAGACACACTACCCGACAAAGAGCCTACAGACTTTGTTCAAAATTTGTGAAAATTGGGACAGTTGTGAAAAGATCATTAGAAAATATATTGGAAATGATTGGAAATAAGAGCAAAAACAGCTCAAATTACATTTTACCTATTATTCAAATTTTTTTTTATTAAATCCAGACCCAAAACCAAAACTTTTCACAATTTATTATCAAAACCAGTTAGAAAACCAACATGCAACATATATATATTGTTACTTTGTGTGTACTGGACTCTAGTTAGCCAAGTAGAGAGGGAAGCCATAGGCCTAGGATTTACTGATGTTATTTTATTTAGCTTATTTGTATGTTGCACAAAAAAACTAGCTTCAGGCTAGTTGCACTCTACTTGCTGGCCTGTGTTAGCCTTCCTGACTGATTACTGACTGCTTTGTTGAAACGTGTCACAGTTTATCCCAGGAGACGATTGTTGCTACCTAAGTTCATCACAGTACACACGCTCACACATACTAGATATAGATTTATTACTGTAAATACTAATAAGACCTAATAAGACAGTTTAGCTCATAGTTAAATAGTCAATAAATATTTATATAATGTGTACCTTTGTATTGAATGCTGCATTTTATTTTTTATTGATGCTATAGAAGGTAGTAATAATTTACAGTGGATTCTAAGGAAAACGGTAATGTAATATTAATCTGATCCCTAGACACATATGGTAGCTAAAGATTAGTATAGTTTAAACACCCTTTAGATGATAACTGAGAAGTCACAGGAAACTTTTTAATGGCCTCTCCTGACTGTACTTGAAAGCATCACAAAGTGTATTAAATTCAAAAACTTAAAAAAGGTTTGCAAGATTGAAGTTTGTAGTGTGGTTTACAACATGCAGCAAAAGGTCACACAGTGCATCCATTGCCAGATGTACTGTAAAAATAAGATGAGATTGAAAATAGGATTTGGTGAAGTGTTTGCCACCTTATCTCTTTCAAATTTTGTTGCTAAATATCAACATCAAAGACTATTATTTCTGGGGCATATGTGCACATTCTTTCGAAAAATATATGCAATATTTCCTTGTGTAGATATCAAACTTAGTCAAAAGCTACAAAAAAAGAGCAAAGTTTGTCTTCAGTAAAGGAATTATCTACTATTATTTATTATTATTACTATTATTATTATTATTATTATGATCTATTAAAATCGCATTATTTTAAAAATTCACTGTATATTTACCAGTCCTTGTTTCTGAGGAAAAATAATAATAGTAAGTCAATTACCTTATTAAAGTATATTCAAAAACTGAAATGCTTATTTCTTTCGGGAAAATAAATTTTTCTTTTGTTCAATTTTTTCACATAATGATCTTAATTTTTGATGTGAGAAACTGTGAGATACGGTAAATGATTCTCAATTTGCTTATTCATGACAGATATAGGACCATTAAAACATTGTCCTGGAGTGGGGATATTGCACAAACCTTTCTTGATTTGAATCCTAGAGCTGAAATTTTTGGTATTGGAGTTGGATGATATAGATATTCCAATATCCCTGGTGGCTAGTTTTTGGCTGCAGATTGGGTAAGTTGTCTATTGCATATAAAGGTGCATTATAAGAGGAAGAGGACCTCGTGACCCGACTTTCAAATATTTTTGCCCATAGTGTTCCACCTCTCTCCAACACCTTCTCTCCCCAATTTTTACATTTTCCTCCCCTGATCGGGCAGTACCCCATTTTCATCAAACCCTAGCAACTGCCCTGGATAAAGTGGCTACAGCGACACTACATACTTCGCATAGAATGCGTTGCCAGCCGTGGCACACTACAGTAACACGAACTCTACAAAAACTTTCTCGTAAAGCAGAACATCACTGGCGTAAATCTTGTGCCTCTAATGATTTCATCACATATACTGATATCTACCACTCCTATAGAAATGCTATGGACATTGCTAAATAAGCATATTTCCGATCTCTCATCTATGCTCAGGCTTCTAACCCCAAACGCCTCTTTAACACATTTAACTCTCTTCTGAATCCTCTTGCCCCAAATCCTCCAACAAACATCAGTGCGCAGGCTCTTGCTTCCTGTTTCAAGGACAAAATTGATAAGATCAGGCTTGAAATGGTATCATCTCCCTTGACAGGCAATCAATTCAGGCTCAATTTCTGTGTAGCACCCTCTGACACTCTCTCTTCATTTGATCCCACGAATGAAGAGGAAGTTTCTACTCTCGTCTCATATTTCTACTCTACCTCCTGTCCTCTTGATCCCATTCCCTCATAAATTGGTACGTCCCTGTCTTCTGTTCTCATTCCACCTCTAACTAAAATCTGTAATCTCTCTCTTTCTACTGGTATTTTTCCATCACTATACAAGCATGCAGTGATTACTCCTATTCTAAAAAAAACCAAAACTCCCACCCAAACTCTCTGTCAAATTACCGCCCCATCTCTCAGCTCCCTTGCTCCTCCAAGCTTCTAGAGAGACTTGCCTACACTCGCCTCACACGCTTTCTTTCCGCAAGCAACCTGTTGGATCCTCTTCAGTCTGGCTTTCGTTCTCAACACTCCACAGAGACTGCGCTGACCAAGGTTGTCAATAATCTGATCACTGCTAAAACTGAACGCCATTACTCTTTCCTAATTCTCCTGGATCTCTCGGCTGCATTTGACACCGTTGACCACTCTTCTCATAGAAACGCTGCAATCCCTAGGTCTTGAAGGCACTGTCCTATCCTGGTTCTCATCCTACCTATCTAATCGCTCTTTCAGTGTTAATTTCTCTGGATCCACCTCTGCTCCGCTTCCTTTATTAGTTGGAGTACCACAAGGCTCAGTCCTAGGTCCTCTGCTATTCTCTATCTACACCACTTCTCTTGGAAAACTAATAAGCTCCTTTGGATTTCAGTATCATCTCTATGCGGATGATACACAAATTTATCTATCCTCTCCTAATCTTTCACCATCTGTGTTTTCTCGCGTTACTGACTGTCTTTCTGCCATTTCATCTTGGATGTCTTCTCGCCAACTCAAACTCAATCTTTCAAAAACTGAATTAATAATATTCCCACCCAAAAACAGAAGCTTCCTGCCTGACAATTTTAAATTTCTGTTGATAACATGACCACAAATCCCACCCCGCAAGCTCGTTGCCTAGGTGTAATCCTTGATTCACAGCTGTCATTTATCCCCCACATCAACTCTATATCTAAATCACGTTACATACACCTAAAGAACATTTCCAGAATACACACATATCTGACACAAGACACCGCAAAAACATTAATTCATGCACTCATCATCTCCCGCATTGACTATTGCAATTCCCTCCTTACTGGTCTTCCCAAAGTCAGACTTGAACCCCTACAATCTATTTTGCATGCAGCGGCTAGATTGATTTTCCTTACTAACCGTTTTTCCTCTGCTGAGCCACTCTCTCAGTCTCTACATTGGCTGCCTATATTTCAACGAATCCAATATAAAATTCTTCTACTAACATACAAGGCCATCAACAAAATTGCACCGACATACATTTCCTCACTGGTCTCGAAATATCTCCCCACTCGACACCTCCGTTCTGCACAAGATCTACGTCTCTCCTCCACTCTCATCACATCCTCCCATTCTCGGTTACAGGTTTTTTTCCGGGCTGCACTCACGTTGTGGAATTCTCTCCCTCGTACAGTAAGACTTTCCTCTAGTCTTCAAACCTTCAAGCGTTCACTGAAAACCCACCTCTTCAGACAAGGTTATGATATTCCTCAGCCACCATCTTAATTTACCTAGATTACCCTATTACCATCCTCTACACAGCTAATGCAAGACAACAACCCTCTGACCATTACTGCAACACACACACCCAACTCAATACTTTTACCTTTGCGTTCTAGCTGGTCCATTGTGCAATATGATGTAGCACATGCCCTTATGTTTCTAACTCCCATTGTCCTATAGATTGTAAGCTTGCGAGCAGGGTTCTCTTACCTCTCTGTCTGTATGTATTACCCAGTATTGTTTTATCAATGTTTGTTCCCAATTGTAAAGCGCTACGGAATTTACCTGCGCTATATAAATAAATGTTGATGATGATGGATAGTTGAGAACTAAATCACTAATTGTTATGGCTACCGACTACTATCATAAGCTTGCAGAAGAGAATGTAGAGGTCTTCACCTATAGCAGCCACCATTTTTGTAGAGCTTGTTGAGCTCACAGGTACTCAGATGCCCCCAGGTCTTGAACTCAGCATAGTTCAAGCTTATGAATGTTACTGCAGTGTGGTATAGAGAGTGATGACAGGAGATAAGCATGGTCAGGAGCAAGCCGAGGTCCAAGGGCAGAAGCAAACAGCGAGGTGAGATTCAGGCAAGAGAAGGCTAAGCCCTACCTGCCTTAAATATATAGAGAAAACAATCCACAAGCCAGAGACCCAGCAGAGTAATCAGCCTCAGAAAGCTGCTAATTAATTAAAACAAGTTTGCGCACACGCTCGGCCACCCCTCATGACGGAACGAGGCGATCAGAGGCAGAGCAACGGCTGGGGTTTAACTGGAAATGATGTCCCGGTCATCCTGGAAACAGCCGGGACACAGCCAGAGTGAGACAGCGAGTCGAGGAGGCTAGAGGCACCACCACGACTTGTAACACCAATTACACATTGTCAGGATGAGAGCATAAATCTTATATGATGAAATAGAATATTGAATGTCAGGGCCCAAATAAATATTTGCATGAATACCTAAATTAACCTGATCTTCAATTTAGATAAATGTGTGACCAAATGAGCCCAGGAGGAGGTAATTGAGTGAGGCAAACCCTTTGTGCAGAGACCAGCTTAAGATATGCAGATCACAGACATCCATTGTATTTGATCATGTATTTCCCTAGCTAATTGACTTCCTTTCAATAGGTAGTGTAAACACAAACTAACCCCTGGGTGTAAATTGGAGAACCATATGCCTGGGTGAGATCCTTGTAGACAAAGATAGCGTTTGAAGACTGTCTATAAAGATATATGGAAATATGGGTTTCAAAGGAAAATGTCTACATCGTTCACATTTTGGGAAATCTGGATGCCGCTCTGTACTGAGGGGCAAAAACCACCCAAGGGTCTTGAAACATAGATACCAACTACACAGGGAATAGCCTTAGGCACAGGTATTTCAGGATGAGATTGGATATTGTTCTAATCTCATCATATTTGGTATTTATATGTGCGGGAAATTATGATTGGTTTATTGAAGGGAAAGTTATGTCTCTGGGAGGTATTTGAGGAAAGCTAAGACCGGTCAAAACTTAGGAATAGTTTGAACAAACCTGAGGTGACACCCAGGGGACATTTCCGCCCCCACATTAGCATTCACACTGCCCCTGTGAATGGCGTCCCATTTGAGTTTGCTTAAAAATCTGTGTTCTGAAGGAAAAAACTGTCAGACTTTTGCGGAAATCAAGTTACATTGATAAGCTGTCCATCTTGTTAGCCAATTCCCCTTGGTCAGAATGCAATTCATGTAAGTGCAAATCTGAATGTAATTCTTTTTATTTTAAACTGTTTTTGCTTGTTATATCAAATTTATTAATTGTTTATTCATTATTTTTGTTATCTGTATGCCCTGTACTTTTTGTATATTAAATCTATATTTTAATAAGTATCGTCCTTGATACTCTAAGGAATCCATTGCCTGTTTAGAAGAGAGATTGTTCGACCAGGTTAACCCTTGGAATGCCAGTGTGTGATTTGTTGATACATTTGATTAACAAGCTGTGTGTGCTTGTATTTACATTTTTGTAACAGTCTGGAGGTGTTTAGAGTTAACCCTGTGTGTGCTGGTGTGGGTCTTGTTAGTTTGTGGATAAGTAGAAGCCTGTGTCCCAGTGTGGGACAGTATATTGGGGTCCTATTGCCCGTACCCAATAGGTGGTGGCTGAACCTTGAAGTGTCTGGGGGTGTGAGGGCGCTGTGTTTGGGGGTGATTCTGTAGGTCTAGAACCTGTGTGATAGGTGAGAGAGACTGCGGGCTGAAATCGTGTGTGACCTCATACAGCAAACACCCCAAAGTCACGGCAGCTGGGAGCGTGTTCGTGGCACACATTTTTAACCCCTTTCGGCAATATGACATTTACACAAAAAAATCAGCACTATCATTACTTTGCTGAAAGATAGTGTGGTGCCTTGATTGCTACAGGCACCCTAATCTCTGTGACAAATTGTTCATTAGACATTTTTGTGCTACCATTGTAGACACTTTATTGTGCTGGAAGGAGGCCATGAACATAAATTCTATATCAACTGGTATCCACTCTCATAGTGTTCAAAGCTATCTTTGACAGGCAGAAAACACTAATGACGTGAAAACTCTTGCTTCCTGTTCGAAAAAGGTGATCTAGATCTAATAAAAACCAGATTGCCTCTACATCAGTGCAAATGTTAGAAAAGGATGTAACTACTGGGTTATCAGGGGTAGTAGCCACCAGGACTCATAATGCTCCACCCTCGCTCTGCTAGAGACATGCTCCATGCAGTCCATGGTCTTCAAGGATCTTAATGAGCCCCCTGTTCTGTTAGCTCCAACATTGTAAATTATGCAAAACTTCAATATACTGTTCAAGCGAGTAGACATTCTGTGGTTCTAAAATTAAATTCTGCTTGGAGGGAGCAGAAGCTCTGGTGTTCCCTTTCTCTCTGAGCAGGGAGTGAAGTATAGAATGGCTCAGTGAGGTAAGTAAGGTTAGGTGAGCCGAGCAAGGGTGTCCCTACCTAAAATAAACACAGGGTGGCCACCAAATTATTTGCTATGGTGTCCCCAAAGATCTAGATATGCCCCAGGGGTGTATTTAACTTACTCATGCTTTCACCCAGGGGTCGGCAACCCGGGGGTGGCAGGCAGCCACCTGAGTCCTGGCATGCTGTCCGACCATCCTAAATGACAAGCGGAGAAGAGCTGAACTGCTGCGCTTAAAAATATTTTAAAAGTACTTTTTTTTATTTTTTTTATTGAGTGCAGGTGGGATCGGTAGTGGCTAAATTCCCTACAGCTAAGGTACCTTCAGACGCCAGGTCATGTGATTGCAGTGGTCACATGGTACTCGGCGGGCTGCTGGATATCTTCCCATGCTGCGCAGTGGAGAATAAGGTAAGAAGAAGGTGTGCTGGAAAGGGGGCCTTTGTGACTAAAGGTGATGGAGAGGGGCAAGTGTGACTAAAGGTGCTGGGCAGAGGGGGGATTTGTGTGACTAAAGGTGCTGGGCAGAGGGGGGGCAAGTGTGATTAAAGCATGTTGGCAGAGGGAGGCACGTGTGATTAAAGCATGTGGGCAGAGGGGACATATGTGAGCAAAACTGCTGAGCAAGGGGGCATGTGTGAGTAATGCATTTTTCTGTAAGAGGGTGGTCTGGTGCTTTTCACCTGCTAGACATGCCCCCAATGATGCACTGCCACGCCCCCAATTGTACGACCACTTGCATGGCAAAAAAATGTTGCGTCGCAGCACAACATTTTTTTTTACTATGCTTGACTATAAGGGGCCATGAATTTCTCTAGGCAGCCCTGCATGTATGTATGTATGTATGTATGTATGTATGTATGTATGTATGTGTATATATATATATATATATATATATATATATCTCTATCACACCCAACTGGCACACTTGGGTTTGACTAGATTTTATCTGGCACTCTGATAGAAAAAGGTTGCCAACCCCTGCTCTAACCTAGTCTTTGGTGTCTATGACATCAAATTCTAAGGTGCTGCATGCCAACACTTGGTTTTTAAAAAGAAGTTGGAGATTTCTAAAAATAATAAATTAATACAATTAGTTTTAAAAGATTTAAAAAAACTCACACTTTTTTATATATATTTAGGTATGGTCCAAAATATACACATATCCAATAATGTACACATATTTGGAATTCTTTAAAATGTTATAAGTATGGTAAATTATTATATTTTATTTATTACATTATATAATGTGATATATTTCATAAATTAAATTAATATTGTAAACATAGCTGAGAGCAGAATCAAGAAAAAGTGCATTTCTATACTTTTTATTATTCATTTACTAAAACAAATAATTTAACCCTTTGTTTCTGCTGCATTTCTCACCTCAGTGCTGAGCCTATTTTTGCGCTTATGTGCTGGTACATTCCAACACCAATATCAAATCTATGCAAAATAGCCAATAAAGTGTTTTTTGGGGGGTTATTGAAATTGCAAGAGGGTGAAGGTAAAGTCAATGGGCTAGATTTACTAACAGGCGTGATGCATGGCGGCTTGAAGCCGCCATGCATTGCGGCGGTTTTCCGGCGGGTTTGCATTGCAAACAGCCGGATTTACTAATGGGCGCATTTCAGCTTCAATTTGAAGCCGCCGGCGATGTCATGGCGAGATGTAATGCTCAAAGCCGCCGGCGGCTTTGAATAGAACATGGCGCTTTTGCTTGAAATGACGGCGCTTTCGTGTAAAGGCGTTTTTTTTAAAAATTACACCTGTCTCCTGGCCTGTTACTATTGGCTATTTTCAAACTCAGGAGATTTGACATCACAAGCCCTATATAAACCAATGGCCTGACACTTAGTTCTCTGATAGGGTTTTGAGGAGTTTTGAGAGAGGAGTTAGTTGGTTTGTGCTTTGTGAGAGTTGGTGAGAGTTGGACTTTGGTGGATTGGTGGAGCGATATCTGATTGAAGTGGGAATAGTCCTGTGGTATTTTTCTGTTTTGTACATTTATTTTCTCTTTTATTTTCTGTCTTGTATTTTTTGTATTTGATTTGTCCTTTGTCTGTGTTACTTGTGTGTGCCTGTCTGGAGAGTGTGTCTGTATTTAGTGTAGTTTGTCCTTTGTGTTTGTAAGTCTTTCTGTGTTTTCTGTGTTTAGCATTTATTTGTCATTATGTCCAGAGATAGGAGGGGAGAACAGGCTGAGGAGAGGGAGATGGAGGTTGAGGGGTCAGAGGAGGGAGAGGGAGAGGTTGAGGAGGCAGGACAGGGCAGGAAGACCAAGACAGGGAGGAATGTGCGCTTCTCACATCATGAGAATTGTGTGTTGGTGCACAATATCATTTCCTGCTATGAGGTCATCCTAGGCAACCTGGCAGCCCGGACTCCTCTAAGGCGGCGTCACCAATTGTGGGGGCGTGTCTGTGATGCCGTGAACGCGGAGGGCCCACTGAAGCGGACAGTGGCACACTGCCACAAGCTCTTCTCTGATATTAAGAGGAGGCTTAAAGAGAAGATGGCCCAGGAAAGGAGGTCTACAAGGCGCACGGGTGGTGGCCCCCCACTTCGTATAGAGTACACCACATATGAGGAGGAGCTGCGCCAGATAATGCCGGCTGAAATTGTAGAGGGCATAAATGTGCAGGACACAGATTGAAAGCAACCTGTTGCCAAAAAGTGAACTGCACACAGTAGTTTGTGTAGTCCTGACACTGCATTAGAGCGGCTGCTTGTAGGCTCCAAATCAACCTTCACTTGCTCATACAGTGCCATGAGGTTAGTACGATTGAGGTAAAACATTTGTACTACCTCCACATCAGCCAAAGACTCCAGATTCAAACGCACTGGAAATGCACGTGGAGTGCGGGGTCTTTGCAGGCTCCGCGGAACAGATGCCAACTGCTGTTCATCCTCCTCCTCCTGGCGCCTTTCTGCCTCCATCAGGTAAAAAGCTGCAAACATACACTGGCAAGAATGCACCACATTACCTGCAAAAGCCATTCTCCAACAAACCCACACCTGCCAAATAATGAGGGGCCCTTTTTGTAAGCATCATGATTAACTGCTGGGCAATAGATGGTGATTGTCTGTGATTGCTTCAGGCAGAAAAACTATTTTTCACATGTGGATTGCATTAGCATTAAAATAAGGGTTAACTATGTAATGCAACAATTCCCATCCTAATTTCTTTGAGGCAACAGTATTCTAGTGGTTTTTTGGAAAGTACAAAACAACTAGAAAAGGAAAGGTGAAATGAGATTTTACTATGCAATCATACTGGGTGAAAAAATAATGGAAAAAAAAAAAAACCAGTAGCCTGAAATTTCATGACACTTTGGCCATTTTCTATACACAGTCCTAATGGGTCATTAGACATGAAATAGGCCTTTCTCTTATGGTCTGATTGGCAAAATACCTGAAACAGCACATTGTTTGAACCGTCACGCCGCTCACAAGCAGCGCTTTCATTTTGGTCTCTGAATGGCGGTTTTCCGGTGGCTTTATAAACCCCCTAATAGTAAATCCGGCTGTTTGTATGTTGAACATTGTTGAAACCGTCATGGCGCTTTATACAGAGGCGGGTTTGAAAACATCTTTTCTGGTCGTTTGGACGGCGGGTTTAGCCTTAGTAAATCCGGCAATGGCTAAACCGCCGCCAAACCCGCCGAAAGTCAACGGGTTTACAAACACGCCTGATAGTGAATCTAGCCCAATGTGTGTATTTTGTCTTCTAAATACCATAAATAAACACTTTGTGGGTTTTACTTTGACATCAATCCAAAAAGCAGGATTTTTTTTCACAATATGGTTGCACAATACAATCTGCACTTGATGCTAAGGATACTATTTATAATAATGCATTTTTTTTATTTTTTTGTTAATTTGCACAGTCTTGAATACAATTACATTTTTTTTTAGAAATTATATCAATAGCCCATTTTTAAAAATAGATAACCTACCACATCAAATGAGATGGGGAGATCAGGGCATTAAAAACCCCTACCCTATCCTGTGCACCGTTACATTTTCTGTAGTATAGGGTGTTATTGTCTGGGGATCACAGATAATTTCAAAGAGGAGACTCCCCTCTTTCAAATGAAGGTAGCGTAGTGTGTTACAGTCTGGTGATAACTAGAGATGTTCACTGACCCCCTTGTTCTGGTTTTGGTTTTGGATCTGGATTAACTTTGTGTTTTGGTTTTGTTTTTGGAAAAACCGCCCTTTGCGTGTTTTGGTTTTGGATCCCTATTCATCCTAAAATACCTATTTTTTCTTGCTAAAATCACATAATTTTGCTTTCCCCCCCCCCTACATTATTATTATTAACCTTAATAACAATAACTTCAAGTCATTTGCAGTCAAATTGGACCATCTCACAGGTCACAATATTATTTTCATACACTTTCACACAAAGACTGCAGCAACCTGGCTGGATGCTAAGCGACAGAGCAATGACTCAAACACATGGCAGTTCCTAGCACATCTAGGAAACACTGCCACACAGCAGTGCCAGTAAAGAAAAGTGGTGCAAGATGGAATTGTCCTTCATCACCATGATATCAGGTATGGTTCATTTGATCGCTCCACCTGTTCCTTGGATAACTGTGGTAATTCTACAGCTAATACATGGTGATGCAGCACAGTGGCGTAGTGGTTAGCACGTCTGCCTCACAGCATTGGGGGTCATGAGTTCAATTCCCGACCATGGCCTTATCTGTGTGGAGTTTGTATGTTCTCCCTGTGTCTGCGTGGGTTTCCTCCGGGTGCTCCGGTTTCCTCCCACACTCCAAAAACATACTGGTAGGTTAATTGGCTGCAATAAAAAAAAAAAAAAAAAATTGACCCTAGTCTCTCCCTCTCTGTCTGTCTGTGTGTGTGAGTGTGTGTCTATAGTAGGGAATTTAGACTGTGAGCTCCAATGGGGCAGGGACTGATGTGAATGAGTTCTCTGTACAGCGCTGCGGAATTAGTGGCGCTATATAAATAAATGATGATGGTGATGATGATGATGAGCGCTGACCCCCCCCCCCCTCCCTGGGATGCATGCTTTTATCAGACCCAGACCAATCCAGGGTGCCAGACAATGCACTAATATGAGCCATTGTAATTCACAACAAAAAGAAAGTTCATCACTGAGCTTCGAATCAGCCCCAATTTCCCAAAAATTATAATATATTTAGGTACCTTTGACGTAAGGTGAAAATTACAAACACTTTGTGCAATACTGATGAAACAGCAGCAAAGTGGAAGGTAATACATATACACGTCTATTTAGGCATCCATGCTTAAATTACTTCTGCAGAGGTGTCACTAATTCTGGTTTACAGTATACAACCTGATGTCAAAATGTTGTGCTGAGTCATCTGCATCATCAATGGGTGTCTAAGATTCTTGCAAAGCACACAACAGTATATAGCACATTTAGGTAACATTATCACACAGTGGTAGCTGAAAGGAAACGTGGTGCAAGATGGAATTGTCCTTGATTTGTTTGGGGCCCCACAAAACAAGCTAACAATGGTATTAAGGCACCTAAGGTAACAGTGCTGTTAATGAACTCTACTGTGGCAAGATGTTGTTGTCATCATCCTCAGCCTCATCCTCACCCTCATCAGTTTGTACATCATCCTCACACATTATTAATTCATCACCACTGGAATCCACCATTACAGAAGTCTCAGTATTTTGATGTAATTGGCAGGAAACGCCTTCCTTGTGGAAATTGAAATTAATTTTTACAAACATCCTCTTTTCCACATTTTGAGGAAGTAGCCTTCTACGTCGATTAGTGACAAGATTCCCAGCTCTACTGAAAACTCTGGAGGGTGGGCAGCATAGGGAGTGCAAGGCGAGCTGGTACATGGGTCTCCAAATTCCCTTTTTTTTCATCCCAGTAAGTGGACCGTCTGATGTGTCTATTTCTATGCTGTCATGAAAATAATCCTCCACCATCCTTTGGATGTTGATAGTAGGATCAGGTGGAGTTACGGCAGAGGTGTCACATTTTTTGGTCAATTCTTTTAGACCAGACCAGAAGTCAAAATGTTGTGCTGAGTCATCTGCATCATCCCTGGGTCTCTTGGGAAAGTTAAGTTGAGTGAGGAATTGAAGGAGGAGACGCGTCCTGTCACGTAATACTTGAGCTGTCATCTTGCTCAACAGGAGCTCCTTGCATCTCTTCAGATCTGGGTCAGTTGGAAATAAAGAGAAAACATAGTCACCATGACGTCTGTGATCCACTTTGTGACGAAGTTAAAGCTTTCATACTTGCTTCCTCTTGCAAAGGATTGTTTAACAGTCAATTGTTGTAAACTACTAGTAGTCTTCTTGTTAATTGTTGTTAATTTTTTAGCATAAGTTTCTGATTTTCCCAACAGCTTGCCATGATCTCGCTTCAAATGGTGTAACATGAATGAGGTTCCTAGATGGTTAAGGTCCCTACCTCTACTGACTGTGGCTTTACAAATGCTACAAATGGCAAGACAACTGTTGCCAGTATTTGGGTAAAAATAATTCCACACATAAGTGGTGGATTTTTTGGTCTTATGCCCAGGCCTGAAATGGCCTTCTTCACTTCACGTGCAAGAAGTGCTTGCATTGGTGCAGGACTTACACAAACAACATCATCCTCATCAACATCCTCATTAGCCCATCATGTTGCTATTCCAAAGTGGAATTTGTTTATCACCGGCTACACTTGGGCTGTTCATGCACATATCTGCAGAAATGCTGAAAGTGGCCTTATCAGACAGGTCAGGATTACACATAGCACTCGTGGATAGACTCTCCTCAGGGATTTTTGTCATTTCTGAATTTGAACACACATTTTCCTCTAATGCCTTACTATTTTCTTCCAGCTCGGAATTACACGTAAATGTATTTGGACACCAGTTTTGAAGTCCGAATGACAAGGTCTTGCTTTGTCACGACTGATTTTACCTCAGTAACAGTTGCAGAACTAGCACTCATAGAGAAAGGCGAAGGCCTCATTCTTTCCTTGCCACTGCGTGTGTAGAATGGCATGTTGCCAATTTTATTTTTGTCTGCAGACAACTTTTCCTGGATTACAGGTTTTTTTTCTTGACCAAGGTAAAAGGTGTTTTCTTACATTTTTGTTTCCCTGACTTAAAAACACTATGCACTTTAACATAGGCTTTAGTATATGACGCAGAGGGATTACTGTCATCATGACTGTTGCCAGCAGCTGCTTGGTGCTCCTGGTCTTCTCTTACTGCTGTGAATCCACTTTGATAACACAGTACAATGTGACAGCAAATTAAGAACAACACTGCCAGCCCTATTATTTCTATTTCAGCAATGACAATTAGCAATGAAGCTCTCCTCTTTCTGTTTTACCTATATAACACAGTACAATGTGACTGCAGATTTAGAGGACCAAACCTGCCAGACCTATTATTTGTATTTCAGCAATGACAATTAGCAGTGGAGCAATGGAGCTCTCCTCTTTGTGTTTTACCTATATAACACAGTACAATGTGACTGCAGATTTAGAAGACCAAGGGTTGTTACCTATAGCAACCAATCAGATTCTAGCTGTCATTTTGTAGAATGAACTAAATAAATGAAAGCTAAAATCTGATTGGTTGCTATAGGCAACATCCCCACTTTTTCAAACCCGCAGCTTAGTAAATCTAGCCCCAAGTCTGCCAGACCTATTATTTATATTTCAGCAATGACAATTAGCAATGGAGCAATGGAGCTCTCCTCTTTGTGTTTTACCTATATAACACAGTACAATGTGACTGCAGATTTAGAAGACCAAGGGTTGTTTTATAGCAACCAATCAGATTCTAGCTGTCATTTTGTAGAATGAACTAAATAAATGAAAGCTAAAATCTTATTGGTTGCTATAGGCAACATCCCCACTTTTTCAAACCCGCAGCTTAGTAAATCTAGCCCCAAGTCTGCCAGACCTATTATTTATATTTCAGCAATGACAATTAGCAATGGAGCAATGGAGCTCTCCTCTTTGTGTTTTACCTATATAACACAGTACAATGTGACTGCAGATTTAGAAGACCAAGGGTTGTTACCTATAGCAACCAATCAGATTCTAGCTGTCATTTTGTAGAATGAACTAAATAAATGAAAGCTAAAATCTGATTGGTTGCTATAGGCAACATCCCCACTTTTTCAAACCCGCAGCTTAGTAAATCTAGCCCCAAGTCTGCCAGACCTATTATTTATATTTCAGCAATGACAATTAGCAATGGAGAAATCGAGCTCTCCTCTTTGTATGTAACCTATATAACACAGTACAATGTGACTGCAGATTTAGAAGACCAAGATTGCCAGACCTATTATTTCACTTCATCGGATGATGCATCTAGCACTGCACCAGTTGTATATGCGCCAGGTTTACATTAGACATACTTAAACTAGAGATGCTCGGACTCAATTTTCTGAAAACCAAACCCACCCGAACTTAAGGAATCCGAGTAGGCTTGCAAGCCAGCTCGGTACTTTTGTGCGTCCTGATATTGAGGCAAAACATCATTGTTGCATTGACGGATCTCGCGGGTTTTGGATTCCATATGTACATCCCTCCCCAGGAGATCCAGTGCCATTGCTCATACAGAAACAGGGGTAGCAGTGTTTATGACACTCTCCATTCTCCAGTGACATTTCTCAGTGCCATTGCTCACACAGAAACAGGGATAGCAATGTTCTTGTCAATTTCCAGTCTCCAGTGCCTTTGGTGAGTGCCATTGCTCATGCAGAAACAGGAGGAGTATCAGTGTTCTTATCACTTGACAAAAATTGACAGGAAATGACTGGAAATTAATGTTATTGATGTTAATAATAATGTAGGAACAAATAAAGAGCCAAATTATGTGATTTTAGCAAAATAAATAGGGATTTTAGAAAAAAAAAATAGGGATCCAAAACCAAAACCAAAAGACGAGAGGGCTGTTTTTCCAAAACCAAAACACAAAGTTAATCCAGATCCAAAACCAAAACCAAAACATGGGGGTCAGTGAACATCTCTAACTTAAACTCAGATATACATACACTTATTCAGGTCACAAGCACAATAAATGTTTGTTAACATTTGTTTTGCTAGGAAAAAATATACCAGCTGAATCAAATTAAAATGACTTCTATAATATAACAGGTATATTCTTCCTTCTAATGCACGAATGAATGCAGCAAAGTTAACTCAAAAATATGCTTACAAAGTCATACAATATAGACACAAGCAATAAAGAAAGATTCAGAGGTGAATCCGCAATCAACCCGTTAGAAGTGGCTAGCTAGTGCTAGCGACTGTCATCATCCTTATCAGTGTGAATTTGCATCAGCCCTCAGGCACTTGCAATTGACACATCTACTGCCAAGTGCCTCTGCATCTCTGTGCAAGTCTGCCTGAGTTTGCAATTACGCGACCATGCACTTACTGTTCTCAGTCGGTATTTGAATGCCTCTTCCCTCAGTCAGTCAGTCAGTAATGAATACACCTATGCTCCAGCAAAGTGATATGGAAAACAAGCACTGTTAGGGGTCCCTTATTGTCTACTCTAGTGACAGGGAAGAGTGCTGCTGCTTCTATTGCTTTAAGAACCATTTGCATTGACCTCTTCAAGTCTATGCCAAAAGAATAACATATTTTCTTTCTTTTTTCTCAGTAGGCTGGAGGGTAAAGGGAGGTTGTAAATGCTAAATTGCTTGAACTTTGTGTTTGTTTAGTATTGTGGGTTTTAAATAATGTCAATTTCAAATATGCGGACATCACATTTGGACTAGTTCTGTATCACATTAACACTATATTGAATCAAGTAAGTGTCCCTCTAAGTAAAATGCAATGTCAGTGCAATAAGAGCTACATAGCATTTTCATTTAGTTACTATAACACTGTTTGTTACTCCTGATATCACTTGTCAATTAAACTATGGTATTTCATGATGATATCAATCAATCAGTCAAAACAAGTTAATATTTTAGGTGGGGATTTAATTATTTCCAACAAACAATGTAAGTTCAGACAAGATAAAAATTATGTTAATGTGAGAATATACATTTACAAGTTAACCCGTGCATGATACTCATGCATTCTAGTCAAATCAAGCTACTTAAGGTGTTAAAAAGGTTCTTGCCATCTTCATCACCACACACACACGCCGCTAGGCTTTTATATATTAGATAATGCTAAGAATTTAGTAGGTCAGTGTAGTATATAACTCCGCCCAGCAGGTGGCGCTGCAGCTTGAGCACTCTCTCACCCGGTAGTTTTTTACACACACACACACACACACACACACACACACACTAGCACAGCATGTGTGTTCATGAGGTAAAATTACCTCACGAAAATGAGTTTGAGCCCTCAACTGGTAAATTTAGCCTTTACTACCCATCCCACGGGGGAAGTGGGGATGATGGAAGTTAACTGAGTTCACTATTATAATTTTTTTGTCAAATAATGTCAGTATACCAAATTTCAGGTCAATTGGATGAGCCCTTTCTGAGAAAATATTTTTTTCCACACACACACACTAACACACGCCGCTAGGCTTTTATATATTAGATAATGCTAAGAATTTATTAGGTCAGTGTAGTATATAACTCCACCCAGCAGGTGGCACTGCAGCTTGAGCACTCTGTCACCCGGTAGTTTTTTACACACACACACTAACACACGCCGCTAGGCTTTTATATATTAGATAGTGCTACTAATGCTTACTGAAACTAAATATAAATTTCACTAACCTTTATGGATCTAGGTGAAATAGCTAAAGAGACCACTTAATATAACATACACACCTATGCAGCAAGCTAAGCTCTACTGGAGTCCTCCAGCATGGGAGGCTGCAGCAGTATCCAGCGGGTGTAGTACCATTTTACGTTACCGACTACCCTGACAACGACTACAACAACATGGCAATTCTGAAGAGTACCATGACATGAAAAAAGAAGACTTACCATGACACAGATGAAGTGATGCGGCGACCCGATGTGTTGCCGACTGAGGAAAATGACGTCACATCAAAACACGACTCTTTTTAAAGCGCTGGTGGACGGACCTGGCTTGTAAGGGTAAGGTTAACCCTAAACCTAAAATAATATTTACATTGGATGAATGGCAGCTGGGTCCGTCAATTGGCGCTTTATAAGGAATCGCGTTTTGACGTGACTTCCTTTTCCTTAGTCGGCAACACATCGGGTCGTCACATCACTTCAGCTGTGTCATAGTAAGTCGTTTTTTTTCATGCAGGTTATTAGTCTTTGGAATTGTCATGTTGTTGTAGTCGCTGTCCCGGTAGTCAGTATCGACTACAACCGGATCCAGCATAGATAGTGGGTTTACTCCAGAGGGAAATGTCCAGATAATATTCTTTATTCTAATATATTAGGAATATGAAAAACACTGAGTGTTAACAATGGGGCTGAATCTGATATGGATGCATATGAGTTAAAAATAAACTCTTTATTTATTTATTTTTAAAAAATAGCATCTCAAGATGTGTCCAACTCTGTACTAGTAGAATATGTACCAGGTTTATGTCAGGTGTGCATCAGATACACTTACACCCAACCAGATCATAAACACAAAAATATTTGTTTTAACATTTGTTTTGATAGTAAAAAATGAATTAATTTAAAAAAACCTCTATAACACAGCATAAATAATCTTCCTTCTTATGTATGAATAAAAGCAGCAAAAAGCTAATTCTAAGATACACAAACAAAATTATTATTATTATTATTATTATTATTATTATTATGTTTAATTTATAAAATCATATAATATAGGCACGAGCAATAAAGAATGACCTTTGAATGTCATAGTTCTATCTGCAGTCAGCCAATCAGAAGGGGATAGTTAGTGCTGGCAACCATCATCATCATCAGCGTGTATCTGCACCAGTCGTCAAGCAGCAACAAGTGATACCGCTACTGACAGCCGTATGCAAAAACGTAAACACATCTTTACTATACTCAGGCTGCAATTAACTGCGCTTTCCCTCCTCTGTCTTTCCTATCCAAGTGTATGGAGTCACAAAGGTCAAATCTGCATGAGCAGCACAAATTTACATGTTTTACTCTAAACAAATGGACATAGGTCCAACTCAGCATCAGCCCTAATGTCTTTAGGGGTATATTTACACTAAACTAATAAGTAGTTATCATTTATTTGTAATTGGTTACAATGATTTGGTGTAAGTTTCATAATCATATGAACAAAATCCTACAAAGCACAATGATCAGTGGTCGAAGTGGAAATTTAGAAGTGCTGGTATGGAAAATTGAAGTGAATTGCCTGGGGGCTGAGAATGGCCATGGTCCCCAAAAACTTTTGGGATTTTGATAGTGTAAAATTAATTTCAGATACTTTTAACACTATATAGTACAATATAAAACATATTAAATGATGCAAGGCTATCTGCCCTGGGTCCCCCTCCTCTCCTGTGTTCAATTACTACTCTTTATGTACCCTGTGTTACTTTGCTATTCCCTAATGTCTTCTATGTTCCTACATCACTCTCATGTGTCATTTTTGGATTTATTTTTTTTCCTCATATCTCCTGTGTCATTTTATCTTTCCATAATGTCACCCCTGAGTTTCTTCACCACTAAATTATTTTTTCCATGTGTCCCTTTCCATTATTTGTTTACCCATGTGTCCCTATCTACATCCCAGGTAATCCCATCTCCTTCTGTTCTCCTCCGCAACATTCCCTGCTTCTCTCACTCCCTCCCATACCACCTGCCCCAGTCTTTGTATCCCTGTATCTATTTTACCCTATTACCCGCAACAAGATTTCTAAAAGCTCTGGTGATAGTTCTCCGTGTGCTATGTATGTAAAATGTGTAAAGAGGGTGATACCTTCTATGTCCATGTATGTAAATAGATGTGTAATGAGTGATACTGTCTGTGCTCTATGTATGTTGACAGATGTGTAATTAGGGCAATACTGTGTGTTCCATGCATATAGATAGATGTGTAATGAGAGTGATACTGTGTACCATATATGTAAATAGATATGTAATGAGTATGATTCTATGATCTATGTGTGTAGATAGATTTGTAATGAGGGTTACTGGGTGTGAGATAGATTGGTTGGGTGACACATTGCAGAGATCAGGCCTCCTTATACATTTCTCATAAGCCACTGTGAGCCCAAGAACTGACAAACTAGCAAGGCATATACACACTTACCTGACAGACAAGTCCTTCCACTAAGCTGCTTCTGCCTCTGCTTTTCTGGTCCGTCCTCCTGCACAGAAGACTTCATTACCCGACACACTGCCCAGCACTTTCATAGTGTCTGTCACACTTTACTGCACAACCACGCCTGTCACACATGAAATGACAGCCCTGCCCAGTGCAGTCTGGATGAGCGTCATCACCCAATCCCAATATTGAAACATTATTCTGGTAATGAATCAGGACTAATTAAAGAAACACCTAGGTTGTTTAATCTGGATAATGTGGACAATTTGCTCAAAAACATATATAAATTTATATGAATGAGTGAAAGGTCAATTGCTAAAACAACCTTTGAACTCATTAGAAGACATAGTGTTTTTTCTGTAGACCAAGGGGTTAAAAAAGTGATTTATAAAGAATGGACACAAGTTGTGAAACATTAGTCTAACTCAAAGAGACTAAAACGAATGTAACCATTTGGAAATGAGGAAGATCAAAAGTGGAGCTCAATCCTAAAGTTAGACAGAGCTATACTAAAACAATCATTCCACTGGAAAAAAAAGTGGCTCTTTAAGGTATCCCATAGATAGGAAAGCTAAGAGATCTTTGAAGAAGATTCATGTTTCTTCTGGGAGTTGCTATAGCCTACAACCAGGGCTTTAAGGTTACAGGATTATAACCTTTATAAAGACATCATGGGAAAGGTGAACAGACAAAGTTTACTTAAAGTCTTGAAATTATGCAAAAAGCCATAGAATTTCTCTGTGATGTATCTTTGGACACTATTGTTTTTTTCTACAAGGTCCATGGCCTCAGCAGCAGTGTCAATGAGATCTCTCTGATTACGTCCTTTGGGCGCAGCAGATGCCCAGTCAAAGAAAAAATTAGCTAACCTTCTATTTGAATATGCTCTTTTTTATAAAGAAAAAATAGATACCATGATACATAAATTATTTTTTTAATATAATATCCGCTCACTTTTGTTCGCACCTCATAGAGCCGCGATGTTCCTTGAAACATCACGGCTAATTGAATCTGCCCAAAGATGGTAAAGTTGGATGGAAAATCAAAGTTAACAGAAATATTATTGTCAAGAGCAGTCTACAATAACAACTATAAAGGGCAGAATGCAACCTATTTCAGAAGCTTGGACCCACTCTATTATCAATGGGTATTGAACATTGTTAAGAATAGATACAAAATAGAGCTCAATAATTATCTTAAAGGAAATTTCATTGTCCAGTCCAAAACTCCATCAAGCTAGGCATGGGTATAAATGTTATATAAAAGTCCACAAGGTTTAATGAGAAGCAAGGAAATATCTCAGTTCCCCCAGTGCAAGAATGTAGGGGCTTTTATTTAGATTGTTCCTTGTCAAGTAAATTTCAGGGTCCTTTTGTACAGTTTTGGATTTGAGGAGACTCAACAAGTTTGTACATGCCAGACATTTTCATATAGAATCAGTGAATTCCATTGTCAGGTCTATCAACGAAGGAGACTTCACGACATCCATACACCTTCAGGGTGCTTACTTTCATTTTCCTGTGGAAGCGCAGCACAGGAAATGCCAAACTACCTCAAGCACACAAAAATCCATCTGGGGAGTGGAGTCTAAACCAGGAAGAGTTCCAATTACCAAAAAACAAATAGAAGCTTCCACAAGTAGAGATAATGGCAACAAACCAGAATGCCAAAGCTTACAGATTTCTTTGTCGCACAAAATTTCAGGAACACAAGGAATAGATGCTTTAGCAGTTTCATGGGTGTTCCAGTTAGGGCACATCTTACCTCTGCTTTCAACCATTTCTTGTGTATTGGGGAAAATCAAGAAGGAGAAATCAGAAGTAATAGCACTTCTACTATTTTGGCCAAGATGTCTTTTAATCCCGATAGCCCGGGAAATGCTCAGAAAAAAATCATGGCCTCTACTTCTTGAAGCAGATTTACTAAACAAGGGTCCAGTTTTACAGTAAATTTTTAAACACTAGCTTAAATTGCTTGGAGATTGCGTGTGAGTTAAAGGAGATTCAGAATCTGTGATTAGCACACTTTTACAAGTCTGAAAAAAATTCTTGTATAGTTTACTAGAAAATATTAAAAATATTTGTGTTCTGTGAGAACATAAAGTTAACCCAACTTCAACAGCTATTTCACATATCTTAGACTTCTTGCAAGATGGACTTACAAAAGTACCCTTCCAGATACCAAATTAGTTTCGGAAGAACTAATTTTTTTCCATGCAGTAAAAGAAATGCGCCCCTCAGTTAGATCTTGTATGGCTCCATGGAACCTCAATTTAGTCCTCAATGCATTGTTACCGAAAGTAGCATCAACATTTCACATCAATCATCTTTAGGTTTCTTCCCACAACCTAAAGTTAAGAAAGAAAAAAAATGCATTCTCTAAATCTGGTCAGAGACATCTCTATATTTTTGTCTGGGCACAGGAGTTCAGAAAAACAGAACAACCCTTTGTGATAGCTACAGGCCACTAAAAAGGATATTCCCCCTATAAACAAGCTATGACCAGGTAGATCAGAGGCATACAAGATCATTTATACAAGAAGAATGGGAAGAATTATTAGAAGTACTGATAGCCCATTCAACACAAGAAGTAGCTTCATCTTTGCAAAAGAAGACTTAAGCCACTATGACACTGTTGTGCAAAGCAGCAAGATGACCATCCTTCCATACTTCACTAGCCATTATCCCCTGGACTCTAAATTTGGGTATGTTCTTAAGTCAGCACTCCAATTCATCTTTATTTAGCATATGTGGCCAAATGTTTCCTTTATTATATGTGGACCTCCCACAGATAAAAAAAAAATGCAAATTATCCTTATAGTTAATTAGTTTTCCTCTATGTACCCCATGCCAGTCTGAAATTTCCACCCATGTTTCTTTTAATGTTTCAAAGACAGCTTGGGAAGTACTCAGAGAATAGTCTCTAACAAAACAAATGAATACCTACCCATTGTAAAGGCTGTCATGGAGTACTTCAAGTGAAAGGAATTAACGTTAAAGATAATTCAGATTTATTTTTTACCCAAATGTAAATGTTTTTGCTACCAAAACATTTTCAATTTTATCTCATGATCTTTCATCTTGAGTACTTTAAACTATCTGACATTCTTCTTCTCTTTCTTCTCTCTGCAAATTTGGATTTCCACCCTAGTATCTTACTTTATTTACAGCAAAGTCTAATGGTCTTTTCTCAATAGCCTTCTTCCTAGACCTCTATGCCAATTTCAACATCATTGATCATCTTTTTGTATTGCATATACTTCCCTCCACTGGCCATCATGCTACATTGTCCTCACGATTCCTGATCCTCCTTTAAGCTGTAAAACTGGACCTACAGTTTTTACCTCTAGCACATCCTCCCCTTCACTCCCACTATCTGTTGGGCTTCTGCAAGGCTCTTTTATCAGTCCTTTTCTTTTCTAACATAGTCTCAATTCCCACCACACATGTAATATACCTAAATACAGCCTCACCGGGTAATCAGTATGTCCCATATTGCCTCACATGCCACCACATGACTCTCTACCCACCTCTTGCTCCTGTATCTGCTTATTTAAGAGTTGAACATCTGAATTATAACAACATATATAGTTTCAAAGTGTAAAGAAAAAAAGCTGTGACTGTGTGACTTGGCAGGCCAGCCTATTTTTTAGATAAGACAAAATTAAATGTACGGCTGGATCATAATCAAAATCAATATAATTGGGCAAATTCTTTTAAGGTAAAATTGTTAAAACAATAGTTTGTTCCTGGAAATTAAGGACTGTTAGCAACTATGGTCTGAATACCCTAAATATTTTTCTTATTTTTGATTATTTTAACTGCTTTATTGACCCCTTCCTGGGTAGTGTCACTGCAACAAGAAAATGAACTTAGTAACCTGAGTCTCTGGTGATTGTATCCCCACAGCTGGTAGCTGGATGGACCTGAAGACGGATAGTCAAATTGGCCCTTGTGTATTCTGATTCTAGACCACGTGTAGTATTGACGGTTTCTAGAAAGTATAGTCCTTAATCAAGCTAGGAAAGTACAGAGTAAGACAAGTATATAAGAAAGTTCCAAAGATTATATGGTCAGTAAATCCAAAACACAAGCCAAGTCAGTACACAGGGAAGCAGGGTTCCAATGGGAAACACAGAAAGCAAAATCCAAGGTCAGCACACAGGTAATCAAGTAAATAAGCAGGATACCAAGGGAGTAATGCAGTCACAAAGTCCAGAAGTCCAAGCCAAGTTAGTACACAGAGGGAAGTAGCAAGTAATTTTGCACAGGGTTCAAGGAGCTGGATAAAGTTAACATAATTACATAGCAATTGCTGTAGGGATGATCTATCCCTTTTATACTTGTAATCCAGTGCAATTTAATGATGTCAATGGTTTACACATAGAATCTGAGGAATCTGCACCTGTGTAGGATGCTTGAAGACGTTGTCAGGTGACCATGACTGGATATTGTGCAGGGTCCATCAGAGACGATTAGTCAGTGCTGAAAATGTCTAGGCGTTGTATTGGCAGGCAACCTGTGAGAAGTGGCTTGCCCTAACAGGTAAGGTCAACATGTCCAGATTGAGACCGAACAGGCCGCTGTTTGTGACAGGTAGTCACTGCAATTTTCTACAGTGCACTGAACATGTCCATATTCCTCCATTTCAAATTGTCTTCCTGATAAGGATATGATAATGTTTTTTGTTGTGTCTCTGCTGGACTTCATCTAAATATCATTAAAGAATATATTTCTAGGGCACACTTTCTGCATTTTCATAATTCTGAAGCCAAGTTTAGCTGTAGATAACAAAATTGTTTTATTCAGGAAAACAGTTTACATTTTTCTATATGTTTAAACTACCACAACTAGTTACTTTGTATACATACATATAGAAACATCTTAAATTATACCCAAACAACCATCATCATTAAGCAAAAGAAAAAAAGAGTGGCAATTTAGTTAAAAAAACATTGCATGATGAATTAATTAGAGTACTTAAGAATAGAAAGCCCTTAGAACAAAAATAGATGGCATGTTGAGTTAATGGAAGATATTTGGTAGAGACAGATGGGATGTTCAGATTTCCCACAAGTATTTGCATAGTGCTTCTACTTAAGATTGTAGCACTTACAAATACATTTGCATATAAATATAAACATCATTAGTGGGGGCTAATTGCTTTGTATAAAATAAATCTGAAATATAGCTCATTACAGTACATTTTTGCTTGTTTGATATTGAGTATTTTGGAATAGGACTGCATGGAAGGAACACATAACTGAGATAAAACCAAGGGCCCCTGTAAACCATCTTCTGAAATTATATATTTCTTGCATCTTTTGTAGTCAACAGAATTGAGGCTACTTTATTCATGTCCTAATGCATATTCATTAATGATCTGTGATTTACAATACCGGGAGGTTTCATATCTTGCCAACAGAACAGTCCTAAAACCAGACCTGAGATCAAAGGTAAGTTTAGACATCACAAGAATATATCCTGGAATCTGTCCAGAAAACTTAAGGAATTATTTATGTTGATGTACTGATGAGAACAAAAGGTAACTTTGAGAAACATGTAAATTACAGTATAATAAGGTTCATCATTCATCTTGTTGATTAGTTACTCTGGGATTTTAAAATGCAAACATTATATTTATACACATGTGTATATATTTTTCCGGTTTAATGAACTATAGACAACAGATTGTCCAATAAATGCATGTACATTAATTAAATCAAACTATAAATCAGAATGAATCACTAATTGCATTATTTATAATATTGATTTTTGTTACTCACAGACTAGTTTTACAACACACACTAGTAACCCTCACCACCTAATGAATACTGGTAGCAATGGGTTAAATGGACCAGTAACTTTCTGGACAGCTCATCTAGCTTAGGAACCACTGAGGAGTTTGCCATTTATGGATGTTTGGCTGCTAGAAAAACTACATCATCCAGCAGTCTTGTGTAGAAGTGTATTTTTTAAAAAGGGAGAGATCTACCCTGTAGAGTCACTATTATATTTCTTATGGTGGGATCAGCAACATGAACAGATACAGGTGCAGTATGAGAGCCTACTGCCCAGGAAAAGGCCTGGACAAGCCACAGTTGATTATATTATTTTACACAGTACTTACCAGAATAAGAATAAGGGGAGTCTGGGACCCAAGTAGGAGACTCCTGATATCAGTGAATGCAGAGAGATTCTTGATGAAGTGTTCAGCAAGCCTAGGTTCTGAGAGGGAGACCCTGAGGCTCAATACATGCCCAAATGCCTAGAAGAGCTGGGATCAAGCATTGTAGAAAATGAAAACTGTCAGGAACACGCTGTTAGAGCTGGTTGTGAGTAACTTTGGTCCCTTTACAATTTGTCACACACAGAGACTAATGAAACTGTAGTAAGAAGCATCAATATATGTAATGTAGTGTTCATAAAAGCTTGAGAACAATGTATATGGTAAGCTTCACCAGAGACAGAACTTCTAAAGTTACCCACAATGTTAACCAGATACAGCCAGGGAAAGACTGAGGCATTTGATTGAAATATAAACTCCACAGGAAATTGTTTAAGTTTTACTATGTGCATTTACCAAATTGCTTTCCATTTTCAATTTCTCACATCAAAAATGTCAGTTAATGTCCGGTATTGCCTTTCTTGGGATGGTTTCCTGTCTCCTCTGTGTCTGCACTACTTCTGTTCCCCCTCTATTTTAGCAACACTCTAACACCATTAGAGTGCCAGAGTACTGTTTTTTCCCCTGTGCTCCAGTGTTCCTTGTGAAACTTATATAGACACATGGTTTCTGACTTCGACTTCCTTGTGACTATACAACTTTGGATCTTCCCTGGCACTAATACTACTTGTAATTCTGACTCGGCTTGTCTTGACTACTCCTTTTGGATTCTGTATTGGTACCACATTGCCTGCTTGGCCCAGATCCAGATTGACTGACCACTCCTTCACCTTACTACTTCGCTGATAGTTGCTCTGGAGAATCACGACATGTTTGTTGTTAGCAGCGAATCCAAAACCTCCTTGTGGGGGACACTAGGAAAGACGAGGGGCGTGTTAGACTCTGCTCCTCCAATTGCAGCTGTGATAATATTAGCAAGTAGACAACATTCTAAAAGCATCAGTATGAAAAAGAGTTGCATATATATGTGTGTGCATGTGTCTTGGTATTCTTTGGACCAAAAATATGAAGAAAAAATAATATATCCTTATTCTTTTCTTAATTTAGTACCCCACTTAAATTAAGGCTTTAGTAGAGAGATGAAAAAGGCAGGTGTCAGAATTTGCAGAAAGACTCTGTAGCCATTTGCAATTTTAGTGCATACAACAAAGAGAGATGCAGAATGCAAACACATGCTTAAGATCTTTAAAATCAAAGTTTTCTTTACCAGTTTTGGGTTTAGAAATATAGAAATGTTTAAGATCGACCCGGCAAGAGGACATACTGTATGTGAAATCTATGACATGGCATATGAGTTCTTATCAATAGATATACATGGTAAAAAAAAGACACCAGTAAAGGCTGACTGCATTCTTTTCATCTCATCTGTGTAAGCCTACATTAAACAATGGCCTAATGTCCTACTGCTAGTAATTAGTTACTAATTACTAGCAGCCAACACCTGAGGCTTATTGAAGGCCTATTTATGCAGATTCCTGGGAAGAACACATTGACTGTTTATCAATCTTCTCTTCTTGATCTTTTTGTTACCTGCCTTTCTGTATTTGATCCTCAGCTCTCTGATGACTGCCCTCTCTTGCTTTGACTCCTGGTTCTTGAACAACTACCTTCTCTGGCTCTGGACCCTTGCCTATTCCGTGGACTTGCTGCTATCTGAGTATTTAGGTTATTTCTCTGTACTTAAAGGTACAGTGCTTGTTTTCACTAAAGACTATTCCTGTCTGTTCCTGCAACTGAACATTAGGTTGTTGATTTTCCAACAACCTAATATTTATACAATTTATACAGCATAAATCCTAGAGTTCTGACAATAGTCATAACAAACTCTATTTTAGTGTCTTAGGCTGGTTACACACTACAGGAATTTGTGTTATCTATAACGATTAAACAAACAAGTGAAGTTCCGATCAGTATGACAATTTATTCGTACATACTGTACATGTTTTAAATTAATTTTACACGATTTAGCATCTGGGCTGTGGTTTTTGTCTGTTGTAACATCTCCTCAAAAGATTGTGACTCTGTATACACTGTGCAGATATATGACCTCCCAGCAGCAACATGCTAAATAAATTTAAATAAATGGTTGAACCTCAGTGCACACAACACCTACAAATAAGGATTCTGCAAACGGAAATACATAATCACCATTCATTCTATTGTACAGGTTTGTGTATAGTGTACAAGTATGTTCATCAACTCTGTTTGCAACTGCACAATTACTACGGTTTATTTTAATATAATGGCCACAATAAAGGAATATAAAGCTTGTGGTTTGTTGCTTCTCGCTATGGCAAGAACGCTGCAAACATAGACCTGGAAAAAAACAAGATGAAAAAATTGGACTTGTAGGATAGGATATTCAGGACAACAACTCAGATGACTTAAGGATGTTCCTGCAGATGACAAATTCCACATTCCAAGAGCTGTTCCAACTTTTCACCTAACTCATCCAGAAGGAGGACACCCATTTAAGGAGACCCATATATGTAGAGGAGAGACTGGATGCTACCCTACGATTTTTGGTCACAGTAAGGACACTGGCTGATCTCAAATATAGCACAGAAATTTCACTGCAAGCTCTAAGTTTGATCATACCTGAGACCTGTGACGCTATCTTAGCTAGTTCTGCATGGTCAATATATGAATGTTGGTGGAAGAAATAGTCTGATTTTAAACAAACCTTTTTGTATTAAAATAGAAACAGAATATGTCAACATATTAAAAATGCCAATATAGAGTAGAAGTGTAGCAGTGCTAATATGGGCCTATAGGCTGTCGGGATATGGAAAGGTGGGAAAGCTAAAATGAATATTTATGAGAATTGCAGGAAAACACGCGCTTACACTATATGGCAGCATGCAGTAGAAATGCTAATATGTGCCTATAGGTGGTAGGGATATGAAACCCATCTCTGCACATCAGAGATTGGTTAAAGATGGGAAAGCAAAATTAATATTTTAAGTGAAATAGGGCACACATAAAACATATGAAAACTTAAAAAAACTAACTTTAGTATAAAAAAAAATCACAGTTGTCACAGCTGTTTATAAAGTTAATGTTTACTATGTTCCAAGTACGATGGACTTTCTTTGTGTTGTGCCATACTTGTGCTTCACATTGGTGAAGGCAGGAGGGGTATTTGTTTGGCTTCCCATGACGGGAATGCCTTTAGAGCGGTAGTGGATGCAATGTTTGAGATTGGAGGTGGTGAAAATGCTTCTTTGTGTGTGTGTGTGTGTGTGTGTGTGTGTGTGTGTGCATGTGTGTGGGTGTGTGGGTGTGTGGGTGGATGGGGGGTATTGTGTCAAAATAGTGTCTTGTGAGATATACCCCTCTTTGCCTTATAAATCATATCATTAACTGAACATTCCATTTTCATTCACGTTTCAACAGGCATCATTCTTCAGGTTCCTTTGACATTAACTGCGTCACAGACACTATCATTTTTCTAGTAAGGGCGTCACTTTGTTCAAGGTCTCGTGCAATTTTTCCTCCCTTCTGCCAGTTTGCGGCTGGTTGGCTTTATCAGTGCCCTCTATGAGTCAGGCTGTGGTAAGCTAAGTGAGTATGTCAGTTCTTTCTATCTGTCTTCTGCAAGCTGGGTGACATGCAGCATTGTCCCACATTGCTCTGTCACATCACAGAATCTGGCTTCAGATAAAACAACTGGATGTGTAATAAAAACAGAATGTAAACTAGTTAGTATGATAATGCATGCATGCATTGATTTAACATTGCAACATTTTTTCTCTTACAGTTTCCTGCAACGGTTGAGGAATGACAGTTTATTGTACAAGATTTTGAAACACTTTGGAATTTCCCAAATTGTGGGGGCGCCATAAATGGCAAACATGTGAGAGTTAAGCCACCCTCAAAAAGTGGATCGTATTACTACAACTACAAAGCATTATTTTGATGGCCATAGTGGATGCCAAATATGAATTTCTATTCGTGGACGTAAAAATGCTAAAGTGTCAGATGATAGGGCATTGGGCAAACTCATTTTATGACAAACTAAAAAACAATCCACTGAATTTGCCACCATGCACCAAAACAAAATTTGGACTAAATTGTATATTTATTGCTGGTAAAGCCTTTGTGCTGCACAACAATATATTAAAACCTTATCTCCAAAATACTCTAACACCAGAAAGGAGGATCTTTAATTATTGATTTTCAAGAACAAGGCGAGTTGTGGAAAATGCTTTTGATATAATGAGTAACAGATTTTAGGATTTTCCATTCAGGAAAAAAATCTGTGCCTGTACAAAATTGAAAAGGTAGTGATGGCTTGTTGTGTCCTACACAACATTCCTAGGTGTAAAAGCCCAGTGTGTGCAGCATACCTAGTGTTATTTAAAATAATATAGTTGTAGAGGAAATGATAGGGTTGACACCGTTGGAGTCGTCACAGATGAGATTTGCCAGCCACATGGCAGAGCTAAACAGGGAGGTTTATTTAGAATATTTTAATGGTGATGGTGCTGTGTCCAGGTAGGCTGAAATTCTGCAATGTATGTACGTTGATATTGTATGTTATATTGAATAACTTTCAATGTCAGCAAAATGTAAAATACATTTTTTACACATTAACAATGTTCTATGTTTAGTTACTATGCCACTTCCCGATATGTCGTCTGATTGTTGAATGTCAGGTGAGGAACTGCTTTTCATCTCCATGTAGCAGATAGACTCTCTTGCAATTTCTTCATCACAGGTGAAATTCAGAAGGTCAAAATACTACAACTTGGGCACATAAACATCTACAGCCCCTGCCCTTGGTCTTTTGAAGGCCTCCACCTTATTAAGATTTTTTTAAAGACAGCCCTCATGTTTTTTTTATCTTTCCCTTGACCCACTCTACAGTTGTTTCTGGATAATGGGTAAGGCTCACTTTCACCATTACATCCAAAGCCAAGCTCCTCTTCTGCCTGTTGGAGTACTCTTTGGATTTTGTTATCCACAGGCAGGTATGGGACTTTTAATGGAGGTTTCTCTTTTTTCTCCTTCGAAGTTCACTCTATCCATCTCTTCGTCTCCATCCACCTCCATGTCTCTGTCATCTATCGCCCCCCTGGGCCCACCTCCCTTTTTCTCGACAACTTCACAGCCTGGCTTCCCACTACCTTTCCTTTGACTTCCCCTCCATCATACTTGGAGATTTTAACATTCCTATTGGCAACCACTCTGACCCTGCCTTCATCAAACTTCTCCCCTCTCTTCTTCCCTTGACCTCATTCAGTGGATCTCATCCCCCACCCACTGCCTTGGTCACTCCCTTGACCTCATCTTCTCTAATCTTTGGGCTATCCCAGACTTCTCCAACTCTCCCTTCCCACTCTCTGACCACCACCGCTTTCACTCCATCCTCCTTCGCTGCCCCCCCTGTCTAAAACCACTCTCACTAGGTGCAATCTTGACGCTTTTGACCCAACCTGATTTCACCCTCTACTAAAACTCTCCTTTTCCTTCTTCCCAGCCTGGTCTTCCCTGACCTGTCGACCTCTCTCTATAACCACTCCCTCACCACTGCCCTGGATGCTGTCACCCCTGTCTCTTCTGTCCACCATTGTCAGCTTAATTTCCCAACCCTGGCAGTCCAAATTCACCCGCTTTCATCGCTGAACGCCTCTATGCTCCAGCATTCCAGCCTGTTTCCCTGCTCTCTGGCTAACCTCCTGTGTACCGACCTGGCTTCCTCTGGTTCTGTTCCTGGATCTCCCTTTGGCCGGACTGTATTCCGCTGTATCTGACATTTGGCTTGCTGACTCTGAATTGCCTTCTACTTTGATGTCATGTTTGCTGCAACGGTTTGACCTCTGCCTGCATGACCACAACTGTTCATCATCCACTTCGCTGATAATTAGTTTGGAGGGCCATGATCTACACCTCCCTTGCAGCAAACTCCAAACTCCCTTACGGGGGTCCTTGACAAAGTCCGGGGACGTGTTTAGATTCTCCTAGTTTAGCAGCTCAAATATCAGCAAGTGGCCTTCAGTCCCTGTATCTCATGACAGTATTCTTTGGCCATGTCTACTGAAGAACTCAGTGAAGCTTCTGCTTGTGATCTTCTATTGCACTTGGCTCACAGAGTAGTGAAGCAAGAAACTGAGCAGGCCCAGCTCCTCCAGTGTAATCAGGGAGTTGCCGCAAGAATGAAGTCACTCCAAGCATCAGTAACGGTCTCTCAGTCAGTCGTAGTCACCTCCTCAGGGGTTACCTTACCTACCCAGGCCTCCCTTGCAGTGCTCAATCTTTACGCCTTCCATCACCGGAGAAATTCAATGGAGACTCGAAGAGATGCCGGGGATTTTTGAACAATGCCTGATACATTTTGAATGCAACCCTGGATCCTTCCCCTCTGAACACATTAAGATTGTGTGTATCATCTCCCTGCTCTCCGGTCAGGCCTTGGCTTGGGCTTCTCCCTCATGGGAGCACAAAGATCCTCTTCTACAGAATGCCTCATCCTTTATTGAAGGATTCCGCAAAATTTTCTACGAGCCTAGTCGAGTCTCTTCTGCTGCTCCCAGTTTCCTGAATTTATGCCAAGGCTCCCAGACCGTTGGTCAATATGCAGTCCAGTTTCGCACTTTGGCATCCGAGCTAAAGTGGAATAACGAGGCTCTGGTGGAAACCTTTAGGCAGGGCCTGGCAGACCTCATGAAGAATGATTTAGTCTCCCGTGAGCTTCCTGCGGACCTCGCTTCCTTAATAGCTTTATGCAACAGGATCGACTTATGATTTCGGGTACGAACACAAGAGAAAACGTCTGGCAGACACTTCCTACCATTCTTGGCTCCTTGCTTTTCAGAATCGAATGTCTCCTGATGAACCTATACAGATTGGATGGTCCCGTCTCTCTCCCGAAGAGAGGGAGAGGCGCTTTTCCTTGCTCTAAGAGGCCGGGAAATGCCTTCTCCAAGCCGGTATCAGGGAGGCCGATCTAGAAGTCAAGTTCACTACTCCCTATACCTCTGCTGGTTCAGATTTCTTGATGTCTATCAACCTGGATACTCTTGATGAGAATCACGACATGTTTTTTGTTAGCAGCGAATTCCAAACCTCCTTGTGGGGGACACTAGGAAAGTGAGGGGCGTGTTCATGACCTCTGCCTTTGTGGATTCTGCTGGGAATTTCATCTCAGCCACTTTGGCATCGGAATTCCACATTCCTACTCAAGACCTACCTCAGCTGTTATACCTCACCACAGTGGATGGGAACTGAGTTACTAATAGCTCTGTCTTCTGGATCACTTCTTCTATTCGACTGATGGTAGGGGTGCTACATTCGGAATGGATTGAGTTTTTGGTTCTTCCCCAATCTATAAAGTCTGTCATTTAGGGCTTACCTTGGCTCAGACTTCATGCACCCCAATTTGACTGGAATTCGGCTCAGGTCACTTCTTGGGGTACTCAGTGTTTTAAGAGATGTCTTTCTGCCATCAAACCTAGAACGCCCGCTGTTCCTTGCAAAATTATCACATCCCTACAGGGGCTTCCAGCTCCCGATACTTCTTTCCAGGATGTCTTCTTTAAGGTGGCTTCCGAGACCCTTTCTCAGCACCGTTCCCATGTGAAGGAGGTCCTCTCTCGCCTCCATGCTAACCAGTTGTGTCTGCAAATGTCTCATTCTTGGGATATATCATTTCCCTCTCAGGAATCCAGGTGGATCCAGAGAAACTTTCTGCTGTCCTCAACTGGCCTCAACCCTCTGGCTTGAAAGCTGTGCAATCTTTAATTGGTTTTGCCAATTACTACAGGCAATTTATCAAGCACTTTTCCCACCCTGAGTGCTTCCATTACTGCACTGACCCGGAGGTCGGCCAACCCTAGGAACTGCCCCCCCTCAAGCCATCTCTTTTGCCTTTAGCATTTGCCACTCTGAAGGAGGCTTTCATTTCTGCTCCTGTTCTTGTTCTTGTTCAGCCCAACCAAGAGACACCTTTTTATGGAGGTGGATGCCTCCTTAGTTGGAGTAGGGGCTGTTCTCTCACAAGAATCCCCTTTGGGTGATCTCCATCCCTGTGGTTTCTTCTCTAGAAAGTTCTCTGTGTCTGAGCATAATTATGGGATTGGTGACAAGAATTGCTAGCAATAATTCTGTGCTTGAAGAGTGGTGTCATCTTTTAGAAGTATCTCATCATCCATTTACAGTTTATACTGACCATAAAAATCTTCAGGATGCTCAGTGTTTGATCCCCCATCAGGCCAGGTGGTTCTCATTTTTTGCTCACTTTGACCTTAAACTTACCTATCGTTCCAATGTTCATAATTTCCAGGTGGATGTCCTATCTCAGTCATTTGTGGAGTTGGATCTTAATCCTACCTAGGGGCCCCCTGCATTTTTGAGCCTTTCAGTATTGCTGCCCTCACCAGGACTTTGTCTAAGACCCCTCGTGTCGGCTGTTCCTATTTGGAACCACATCTTCGCCTTAAAGCTACTTCGTTGGGTTCACACCATAAAATTTGCTGGTCATACTGTTCTGTGATGGCTCTCTCCTTACTGTCACGTCGTAACTGGTGACCCACCCTTTACACTGATGTGAAGGAATTTGTTGCGGCTTGTGCTATATGTTCTCAGAATAAAGTACCCAGACAACCTCCATCCGGGTTATTCTTACCATTGCCCATCCCTTATCGTCCCTGAGCAAGTGTTTCCATGAACTTCATCATGGATGTACCTCCCAGTAACGGTTTTAATACCATTTGGGTAATTGTGAACAGGTTCTTCCATACTTGCTCAAGTATTTATCAAATTTTTCATCTCCTTGGGTGTCCACAGGAAATCATATCCAATCATGAAGTACAGTTCATCTCCCGTTTCTGGATGGCCTTATATAAAGATCTGGGGATGGGGCTGAAATTCTTCTCAGTTAACACCCCAAGACTAATGGCTAGACGGAGCGGGTTAACCAAGATTTTGAATTATTTCTCCGCTGTTTTTACAATAATAACCAATCTGACTGGACCAATCTACTTCCTTGGGCGGAGTTTATCCATATTAACCAAACCCATGCGTCTTCTGGTTCCTTCCCCTTCTTTACTGCATATGGTGCTCACCCCATTCTTCCAGATTTTTTCTCCTCCCTGACAGTTACAGTTACTGCTGCTCATGCTATGGTTTGCGATTTTGGTAAAGTCTGGTCTGCCACTAAAGAGAAGTTGTTACAGTCCTCTCAGCAGTATAAACTCGCAGCAGACCATCTGTGAAAAATGGTACCAGTTCTGCAAGTTGTGGATGAGGTACGGCTCTCCACAAGTAACCTTAAGCTACGGGTACCCTTCATGAAATTGGCCCCATGATTTATTGGGCCCTTTCCAGTACTCCAGGATGTTAATCCCGTAACCTATAGGTGCCAACTCCCTCCCTCTCTTAAAGTTCACAATACTTTCCAGATTTGTCTGCTGATACTATTGGTGCTCAATAAGTTTTGTCATTTACCATCCTCTCCTCATCCCATCCCTACAGCTACTGATAACGAGTACGAGATTAGTCATATTTTGGATACTCCCCCAATCTCAGCTCATCCCCCTTCACTGTATACTTAGCGCGGCAGTGAAATTCATCTTCCTTTCTCGCCGCTCCTCTTCTGCCTCCTCTCTCTGTCCTGCTTTACACTGACTCCCCTTCCCCTACAGAATCCTTTTTAAACTCCTTATCATCACTTACTAGGCCTTCTCCCACTCAACTGCACCTTATATTTCCAACCTCCTCTCTATTCACACTCCCTCCTGCTCCCTGTTTTCGGTCAATGACCGTTAGCCTCTCCTCCACCCTGATCACCACATTCCATTCCCGAATCCATGCTCCATCCGACTGTCCACTAATTTGTGCTCCTTCAAACGGATACATAAAACTCACCTCTTCCTCAAACCCTACCAGTCTTTCACCTAAACCTCTCTCCATGCTCGTCTCTTCACTTCACTCTTTTCTGACCCTTTTCTTGCTCCTTCTGCGCTTGATCCCCTGACTCCCTTATGTGCCTGCTGTATGTTTGCCCTCCTTTTAGGATGGAATCTCTCATGAGCAGGGCCCTATTCCCTCTTGTCTCTATACCATTTCTCCTGCTCCAATTTCACGATAATTGTTATGAATGGAGCTTCTGGAGTCTTGGTATTACTCGTTTATTGTTCTGTACTGTATTACCTTGTTTGGTCTACTGTTTATATTGTGTACGTTGGCCCGAAGACCATGTGGCACCTTAAAAATAAATGATAATAATAAAATAATAATAGTAATGGAGTCCTTTATGAGCTTTACAGTTTTGTCAGATAGCATCTTTAATGTTTTCCTACAAAAAACACTAAGATATGTCTTGTCATATTTACACCCCCCAAAAAATATACACAAACTCTAATGCTAAAATGAACTTACCTTGCTATATTAGCGATTAAATAAGGTAAATAAATAATTGTATATGTTCGTATGCTATGGAAACTTCAGCCGAAATTCTTCATGACATATATTATTTGCAATGTAAATAATTTTCTGGTTTATTGGATGCACTTGCTAGATAGGTAGACCTGAAATTAAGGCAAAACCAGTGAACCAGTGAACATTTTCTTACATTTTGGTACAGACACATGGTGGATGTAGGTGTCCATAATGGGTGCAATTAAAAAAGTAGACATATCAATATCTTAAGAAAATCAAATATACATAGACAAATTAATGGGTATAATAGGTACAATTAGAAAAGTAGACATATCAATACACATATATAAAAATGTATTCTTTCTCTGCTATTATGTTAAGAAAATCAAATATACATGGAGATATTAATAGGCATAATAGGTACAATTATAAAAGAAGACATATCAATACACATATAGTATTTATAAAGATATTCCTACTCTGTCATTATATTTTTAAAAAATGTAAATACACAGAGATATAGTAAAAAAACATGTAGTAATGTTTATATAATATTTCAGAATTTAAGAGATGGACACATGTCATCAGTAAATACATGGTACTTTAATGAAAATATGTATTTTCACATTTGTGTTACCAAAGCATGTTGTATAGACTTGCATGCAGTAACACATAAATGACGTATGGAGCATGTAAAACAGGTTTATTATTGCTTCTCCATTAAAAAAAATGCTATTCCCATTTGCATGACGTTTTAACACAGCACCACATGGGAGACAGAAAGGTGTTGCCGTTGGAGAAACTTTTGGCAGTTTGGCAATTAGTCAAGAGTACGTACACACTACAAGATTGGAACAATGTCGTTCCATCGATGAACAAGGTTTTTTGTCAGATTTAAAATTAAATGAATATTGTTTCAAATGATATAATGAGAATTGTCATTCATTTTTGGAGCGTACACACTAATGTGACCCTCGACTATCGTGTGATTGTGATCCGATAATCGGCTGAACACAATGTACCCAGTCTTACAGGTCGCTTTTCTAATCACATAATCTAAAAGGGAAACCAACCAATAAATGGATAGTTTTTCAAACACTTAATATTCAAATTTCCAGAAATCATAAAATCACTAAAATCATAGAATTCTTAGTGAGAAGTATAGAACAGGTGAATCTATGAAATATAGATTTAGTAAATAGATCTTGGGAATATCTGAAAATAAACCCACTGGTTTTAAAGACTCAAGATGAGTTAAACACCAGTGAGATAAATAAAAATGTTTATACATGTACAAGCATTGATATGACTCATTAATTGAATGTTTCCATATGTTTGTTAATAATTCAATGGAATTAATGCACACATTCAAATGAAGGTTAAAATCTATTCAGTTTTCAATTACTCGCCAAACCTGCTAGATATAGAATAGTCTGACATTTGGAAACCCTTATGCAGATGTCAGTCAAATTCTAAATGATTCTGCTTTTTTTCCCCATGAAGAGTGCCATAGCTATTTTACTTGCTGTTTTTCCACATCAATGAAGATTTGGAAATATTTGAATTAGTAGTAAATGTATTGACTTATATTATGATAAAATTAACATAATTGTGCCAAATAAGTTAATTATGGTAGAAACACCATTGAAATGAATGGGGACATTGAAATAAATGGTGAACGTTCAGAGATCTCTTGGTGATTCACCTTTTTTAAATAATGAGACTCCCTTCAAATCATTGCCTGTGGATTCGAGATTTGGAACAAAGCATTCCTGTTCCTTTCCAATTATTTAAAGCAATATTGATCAATTTAAAAAAGGGTGTAAAATTAACCTCTAGTAGATACCCCCAAATTATCAGCTGTCACAATGTGAATTTTGTTTTGCCTTCTTCTGAATCAACACAATTATGAAATCTAAGAAAAATTTAATTGAATGGACCTGTATCTCTTCTCCACTATACTTTTGTCAACCATGTCGTAGTCATCATCATCATCCTTTATTTATAATGCTGCACAGATTCCACAGCACTGGACAGTCAGAATATGGATACATGAATACACTTAACTATAATGACAAATACAATTAAGCATACTAGCAGAAGTGTGGTCGAAACCAAATAAAGAGCTTTTGTTAAACCATTACAGATAGCCCAAAAACATGTATAAATTCTTGTGAATGAGTAAATGATATAGGACATCACAGGGGCAAATAAGGTGTATCAACAAAGATGAGACATAGCAATTTTAAAAAAGTTGTTTACATCAATTAAATGTTGATTGATAGCAAAATATATGTATTTTCCACATGAATTTTTTTAACGATAATAATTAGCAAACAAAAAATTTACTGTTTAAAAGCATGGACAGTTAAAGAGACCATATAAAACATATCTACAGTAAGATTTAATGCATTTAATAAGATTTAATGCTTAAATGTCTTTGCATTTAATGCGTGGACATTTTAGCAGTAAGTTTGCTTTCCTTTAAGTCTCATTCACATATGGATAAATCCAAAATAAATGTAAGATTATCCCCTCTGAATGGCAAGCATTGCTAGGGCACTTGGTTTTGCCACTAGTCCTGTCTATGCTAGTGTTCTCAGGTAGGTAGTCCCTGGTGGACAATTGCCCAGACAGGGTTATTTGCCAGTAGCTGCCCATACTCACTGTTCACTGAAGTTTTGATCTTGCCTGAAAAAATTGAATACTGAAATTATATCCCCTGAACTTTGTCACCTTCCTTTGAACAACCAACATTTAAGGCTTTTTATATTTTTAGATGGACAAGATTGACCTTTTAGCTTAAAATTTCAAAATGCATCGGGAGGTTAAAAGCACAAAAGAAATGAAGACAAACTTAAACCAATTTCTGATAAACCATACCTGCAATATATCGTAAAAATCAGAAAACACCAGTGATATTAAAAAAGAGCATTATCCAAGAGACATTGTTAACACTATTAAATTTATAGAAAAAAATCAGACATGAACTTTTCCATCTTATACCCCTCAGGAATATAAAGCAAATTTAGTGAGTCTATTAATAGACTCACTTAATTATGGGGAGGGTAACGGGAGGAGAGCTGGAAGCCACAAACTGAGAGATGGACAGTTGAAGGAGAAATGTCCCATTATAGAACTAAATAGTGATAATAATCCCCTGTCATGCTAGGGCAGAAAGACTGTGGTGTCAAAAGAAACTCTATATGACAAGAAGTTAATACATATTTTTCATGTATAAAATTCTATATCAAATTGTACTTACTTCATTAAAAAAATGATTGGCACGTCTGAAACCGTCATTATATGTGAAATGTTTTTGAAACTTTACATATAATTCTCTGCTTTTTTTAAAAAAAAAATAAAAAAAAATGTAACTGTATACTGTATTTAACTAGGTAGTGTGGAGTTCACATAAGTTCAATGTTATTGCTAATTATTTTTACGTGTTGCGCTAGCTGTTTATATTCCTAGCTCACTATGCTTTACTGGACTATGATTAAGCTACCAAAAAGCAAATCATTTTAAACCACCTGTTGTGTTGTCTTCATCTTTGATCATACCATGTTGATTTTGCTTTGTAAAATGTTTTTTTATTTTACTGTAACTCCTTCCTTATTGTTTCATTTTGATACATATATTCATTTTTCTATTTTTTTTACTTGCATGGATGAAATGGTAATATAACACCATAGTAATCAAATTGTATCCCTCTCTCCTTGTAATACATGGTTGATCAACACACCTGAGTGCAGACATATTCATGTCTATATGTGTCTTTTTATTCCAAGTGACCTCATTGCATGTGTCTAAATTCATTACTTTCTGACTAAACACAATGCATTAATTTTGGTTTGTAAAAGTACTACTACTGCCCCCATTAGCCAGCTGTAAAAATGTAGCAACTTATGGGTAATGTGACATTGGAGATTAGAGCACCTGGATATTTTAGCACTGGGAGCCCAACATTACAGTTCTATTTTGCCTATGGCAGAAAGTGTAACTACTGGGTTTCTGTCTCAAAATGACTTATTTTTAATATATCAATATCATCATTACCTATAAGGCTCTGACTGATTGTACAGTATATATATATATATATATATATACACGCACACACATACCAAGGACGATAATACAATAGTGTGCTCTTCCATGAGTATTAAAACTAAGTTAAAGCTGGGAAACAAGAGGAGAGTGCTCGCATGTTATGTACAAACATACATTGATCCTCTGCACTCACCAAAGGCATTATTACTTATTATAGCTAGTTTAAACTATATTCCACTTTAAAGCTGTAAGGTTTTTAAAATACATGCACTTATCTATTCTGGTCAATCCTATACTAAATATAAACAATAATTCAATCTAAAATTGACCATAATCATTTCTCTGCTTCTTAACTGCGTTGAGTCTAACCTGCAAAAAGCTTTGAAAAGCAGGTTCTTCATGAGCAGTAGAGACTATATTAGACACCTAGAGAATCACTTGGCCCATGTTGAATGGGGATGGGGGAGCCACTACAAGCACTTGGTCAGAAACAAAACCCATATTTAACTAAAGAGACTATTGAATAGTGTGCTCTATAATATACTGTATATTTAATGAAATGACAAGACATTAAATTAAATGAAAACTTGGGTGCAAGAGGCATGTGACCATATATTATAAACAAAAACACATTGACCCTCTGCATTCACTAAAGGCATCATAAATGCCATCATATATATTTTAAACTATACGTTGTATTTTGGAAATTATGTCAGATCTATAGATCTGTAATTAAAAATTAGGGGCCTGATTCATTAAGGATCTTAACTTGAGAAACTTCTTATTTCAGTCTAATGGACAAAACCATGTTACAATGCAAGGGGTGCAAATTAGATTTTGTTTTGCACATAAGTTAAATAATGACTGTTTTTTCATGTAGCACACAAATATCAACTTTAAATTTTCAGTGTACAAATAAGCTATCAAGTATTTGTGTGCTACATGAAAAAACAGTCAGTATTACTATTTAACTTATGTGCAAAACAAAATCTAATTAACACCCCTTGCATTGTAACATGGTTTTGTCCAGGAGACTGAAATAAGAAGTTTCTCAAGTTAAGATCCTTAATGAATCAGGCCCTATGTTACCAAGGTTCATTGACGAGGAGAGAAATGCCCTTGTCAAAAAACTCCTGCACTTCTATTGTTCCATCACTGTGGACAAAGACACTTTTGCACACACGGATACCATGAAGATTAAAATAGCTAAGATTAAGGAGCAAGCCATGGTAAAGGACGGGAAACCTACTGGAGATTCAACTCCTTTATTGGGAGGAGAAGCTGAAGGAGCGGCTTTGCCTATTCCTTGTCAAAGGATATGCAGGATTACTTGAAACAGTGGAGAATCACTTTGGAAAGCCATCATAAGACTTTATAAAAAAAAATGAAAAAATAAAGAAAAAAAGACTTTATTAAAAAAAAAAAAAATGAAAATAATTGTGAAACTGTTATGCTCGGAGATCCAAATGGCATATGTTGAAGGAAGGAGGTAAGCTAATTTCTCTTGCAATATTCAGAGTTCCCAACCATGTTTGAATCTTGTGTCTTTCCTTTCCTTTTCTGTTATTTTTCTCTTCTATTCTTTGTGCGCAAAATCTTCTCAAATTGGTAAAGGCTGGTATGTGGGAGGGTAGAGCATCATCTGGAGGAGGTAATTTAATAGAATACTTCACAATTTCATAGACTTCCTACCCTATCCGATATTTAGTTTCCCATTCAATGATGGGATTGTAGATGGGATTGCATGATTTTACAAACTTCCTACCCTGTTAATCATAGATTGCTTTAATTGAATTTCACAGCTATTACAAAGTAGTGGAGGTTAGATTTCTGTAACAGCAGAAAAGTTGAAGAATAAGATCAACAAGGGATATAAAGATCTCCACAATCTTAAGACACAAATAAGATTTACATTTGGTGATAGATTATAGGGGACAGCATTGTCCATAATAGGTTGTAAAAATAGTTCTTATTGGACATATGTTTTTATTTTCTTTATTCCCTATTCTCAGATACATGCAGAAGAATCTGACATACTGCCAGAGTCTTTGCTACCTTCTGCACAAGCATCAGTGCCATATTTTTGGTGCTCTCTTTGTAGGTAGTCAGGAGGCCAGTCAGTGCCAGAAATATGGCACAAGAATGACACTGGACAGGGTGTAGGGTGAGCAGAGCGACTAGCAATTATAGATTTGCCACTGGCACAGAATCTAGTCAAGTTATGACACAGCACAATCCCAAGAACATGGATGGAACTGAAATTCAGGAACATAATCCTGGGTGCGGTAAAGAGAAGTGTTTAACAAATTTTTGCTTTTTAGTTTATCCTGCTACTTGTCTTTGTGTTCCCTCATGTGATGTTTAAAAAAATGTAACCGATATAGCCTAATATTTTTTTTAAAAAACTCCATGGGGGGGGGTTGTGGCCTCGCAGCCATCATGAGTGGATGCAGACATCTAGAGCTCCATTACTGATACCTGAAATGTGCTTAATAACTGGACTCCTCAGTTCTTCACACATAGCTCTGATAAAACCTCCTCACTGCATCAGACTGCCAAATAACCTAGTGAGACCCCATTACACGAAGCCTCCAATCTCTATCTACCTGTGCAGGCCTGGACAAGCTAAGTATGAGAATATTGCAAGCGCTCTTACAACCGAGGCAGCCATCACAGCTTTCTCCCTGAAATGGAGCACTTCAACTGCCTGGCATCTCCCCTACTTAATTTCCCCACAGGATCCCCATTATTGGCACCAATCCAATCCAGCTAGTTTGACTTTCTGGGATTCGGCTCTTTACCAGCCCCAGAGATTTTCCAGATAAGTCGCAGACAAGATCGGCAGCATTATAGAAATACAGGAGACAGCTATTTGCCAGCTTCATTCAGTGACATCAAGTCCCTGCTTCCCCTAATTTATTGTGAACACCCCTCATGGAAAAGGCTGACTCCACCAGCACTTCATCCAGCAAGGTGGAGAGTATTACAGCAGCTCAGTGCAGTGCAGCTCAGAAACCGATCTTGCAGAGAACAGCTCACATGGATTGTGGATTTTACATTACCCAGCACAAGTGATTATTTTCTCTCCATTTAAAAAGGGACACTCTTGTGAGAAGGCAATTTTGTATTCCTGTTCCACACCTAGTGGATTTCTGCCAGCAGCGCTATCTTTTCTTAGCAAACGGGACCAGAGCTGTTCAGGTTCTCACAGCCAATAGCTTTCCTTTAATGGTAATCTCTATCCCTCAGCTCTGAAGCCACCCCAGAATTCCTACTATCCACTACCCTATCCCCATGTTTCCACACACTTTTGAACACCAAGGCTTGCTATCAGCACAGGTCTCCCCAAAATAGATAACATAGAGATACTTCACAAACTTAAGACACTATCGCTATTTCACCCCTTGGACATAGACTCCCTTTCCAGCTAGACCAAAGAACCGATCAAATTGCCTTCATAGTTATCAAAGCCCTGTCAATCCTGTCCTTCCTTGGTAGTAAATTCCCTGGTCACAGCAATTGACAATGGCAAGCAGTTCAACATTCTTAAAGAAAATCAAGGAAACAGGAGTCCCTGTGCTTCAGAAGATTCCTGAAAATATCCTTTTGTGAAACTGTCTTTGTTTGCTACTAACCATGAAGGCTGCCTTCAGTCACTCTTCATTTCTTTGAGCCCCTTAACTGACTGTTATTTTAACGACAAGACTGCTCAAAAGTTGACATTTTGTTGAACTCTTGTGAGACCTCTACCTAACTAGCCCACTGAGTATTGACCTATGTAGGTCTCGTTTGCCGACCAGGGTTACAAACTTTGTCATCTCGTTTTAAAGTTAAATAGATTATTGACCCAATTGGGAATTTTTTCATATTCCTTGCATTTCCATGTTTTTTCCAAGGTTTTTGATGTTTAATTGTTTAGAATAACCATCGAACTATAGTTTTCATTATTATACAAGTGTCTTTATAGTTACTGTGACAAGAGCACCCCTCTAGAGATACATGCAAGAACAACTTCTTGATCTATAAACTGTATTTTTATTGTTCCATCACATTAAAACAGCATATATATATCCATCAGGATGACACCAGGCAGCCTAACATTGACTAGACAAAGTTCTTCTGTGTAGAAACCGGCTACTATTTGGCACCGGTCACATTGAACAATGAAAAAGACAGGTTTTTAACTTTGACACTTCACTCACAGCCCAAGCTTGATGGACAGGTGACACTCACACCTTGCCCTTAAAAAGGTGTTCTCTGCTGTGTGTATGCAATGAAGAATAATTACAGAACACCTGTAATTATTCTTCACTGCAGATGCACCCTGTCAGCTTTGCTGTTAGATGTGGAAACAGATACTTCCAAACAAATTCAAAGCATATAAGTTAAATCACACTCTGCACTATTATTGTGTCATATTTATGTTCTCCACCAGTTTAACTTTGAAATAGGTACACTTCTGTATAAGCTTGTAATATCTGCAGCTTTGCTCTGTAGACTGGCAGCTGAATATCAGCTGCATATCTAATTCCTCTCTTAGATGCCTGTGGCAAATCACTCCCTTTGTCACTCTATCAATTGTTACCATTACTAATTACCTATTGACATAATTGTAAGAAACGTACGCACAAATTCAACATGCTGCAGTTCTTCAGATACGTACCAAGATGAGTTTTATCGAAATCCACATACGCAATGTAAAAATCAAAGTAAGAGGGATATGCATTCAAACACGGAAATCATGGATACGTCAACAATGGAACACAGACTACAGAGTTACTTACGATGGCGTACTCAATGAAATGTCCTAATAGGAATAGTTCTGTTTACTCGTGATGTGTTGAGATTGTTTATGTAGTAATAAATATTATATTACCAAAAACCAATGCAGACCACAGTGGAGCAGCACAGTGGTTTAGTCACTCACACTACTGCCATACAGCACTGGGGTCATGAGTTCAATTCCCAACCATTCCCTTATCTGTCTGGTCTTTATATGTTCTCTGCCATGTTTGTGTGGGTTTATGCTGACATTCTAAGTTGATGTTACGCAATGCTCTTTCCCTAATTTTATTTGAACCTCATATTTAACATTTACCTCCCCCTTCAATGCAAGATGGTTTTGGGAAGGTGGTAATTTGGTTTGCCATTTGGCATATACCTTCTTTAATGATTCAGGCCCCTAGGGCACTTTATGTGTATGATATTATTACGAATGGCCTACCTTTTGGAGGGGGGGGTGGTGGTGTTGTGAAATGCAATTAGCATCTGCCAACCTTGATTTCTTCATCTCCTGCTTGTATGTTATGTCCCCATCTTGTAAAGAAAAACACTGCAGCCAACACTGGATCTGTACGGTGGCTTAGTGTGTAGCACCGCTACCTTCCAGTGCTGGGGTCATGAGTTTGCTTCCTGTCCATTGCCCTATCTGTGTGGAGTTAATGTTCTCACCATGCTAGTGTGGCTTTCCTCGCAAAATCTAAAGACATACTAGTAGCTTCATTTGCTGCTAACAAATTGTCCCTAGTCTTTTTGTGTTACTGCTTTAACATTGTAAGCTCTTTTGGGACAGATTGCCTTCTCTGTACAGTGAGGCAGAATTAGTGGTGCTATATAAATGTGGAAATGATGATGTTATAGTAACGAAACAATCTACCTTAAATATGAATTAATTATTGTATTATTGAAATCTCCATTCTTTATTGTCCTAATATGCACATATTGTACAATAGTAATAAATTAATAAAGACTAATGAATAGAATATATTACTTTCACCATTTTTGAAAAAAACCATATGTAATTTTTATATTAAAAAAATAATAATCCACCATACAGATCATCTAATAATTTTAGATCCTGTTTAATTTGTTTTTTTGGTATTTGGCAATCTTGCCAGAATACCGCCTGGTGCTGGCAGATATCTCCCCCACCGAAGGCAGCTGCTTTGGTCTGATGGAGGTGTATTCGGAAGCTGTAAAAGAAAATAAAGAAAAAATGAATACATGGCTACCGAATGTTGAACACACATAAGGTGTTAGCAGAGACATGTACTGTTACATAACTTTAAAATTGCAGCAATGTCCAATGGGATGCTAAATACATTTGGAGCAAGAGGCCTTAGGCTTTTTGGTTTCAGATGTATATATCTACATATTTCTGTTGTGGCCAGGGAAGGGGGGAGGAGTGTTTTTCCAAAAATACTTAGTAGGCCCATCATGATGGAAACCTGTGACATTTATAAGTATGCCGACTTTAATTGACCATGGGTGAAAACAGGGATTTATTACCAGTACAATGGATGTCTAAATGGGAGAAAGTTATGTAAAGGCTTTAATGTAAATACTTCCCATCTACCAAGAACTCTGCCTCTTGTCTGACCTCTGCCACCTCATCTTCCTCCACCGCTTCCGCGACCTCCTCCTCCTCTGCCTGCACCACCGCCTCCACCACCTCCGTGACCACCTCCTCCTCTGCCTGCACCACTGCCTCCACCTCTTCCTCCTCCGCCTCACGTCTATTATGACGTCTACAGTCTGTTAGAATAAATATAACAGATAAGTGTATTGTTCAAAGATCAACCTGTTTAACAATTATATAGATGTAGTCCGATAATAATGTGATTAGACATTGTGAAACATTTATTTTGCACCACAGATAAAGATAATCTTTACTAAAAAGATATAAACTTGAAAAACACACACCACTTTCACATGACCGGTTTACTTTAGGCTTAGTGATGTTGAAAATCTCAGTTTAAGTCTGTAAGTTTTAAATAGTCCTTTTTTATTGGACCTATCATAATTAAATCAACCAGATACTTTCTGACTGAATGGGGATATATAATACAGGAGGCATTTGTGTTTGGCCTGCTAATATGTGAAAATCATCTTAGGCCAACTGTGAGTGTCAGCATTGTTTACAAAGATGGCATTCAATTCTTTTTGCAATATAACACATATGCCACTTTCATATTTAAAATATCTGTATGGTAATGTTAGAATGTTGCCTTAGTGGGTAGCAATTCTGCCTCCCACCACTGGGTCAGCAGTTTGAATACCAAACATGGCTTATTGGTCTGGAGTTTGGCCTCAATCATTAAGGAAAGTAAATGTTGCACCATAAAATTAGGATCCTGGGGTCTAAGTATGTGGCATTGGAGAGGGATAACATTTCGAATCTAGAGTCAGATTTATCTTTGGGGTAGGGCACCTCCTTGGCAAACGTTGACACTAAACGTTTAAATTATTCTTACAAATAAAGCAAGTGTTTGTATTACAATATTTTATACGATTAAAAGAGAACTCACTTCCTACTATCTCCTCCCTGAGCTCCGCCAAAAGCTGGGTCTGGCATTGGCGTAGGTCACTTCAGCGCCGCTGAAGTTGGATTATTGTGCGGCGGCGGTTAAAACACCATCAGATATAGCAGCGCACCAACTGGTACGCCCGCAATTTTATGTCATTTGAGATGTACTGACCAGAGGACATGCTGTCCATGCCCTCCGTCAGCACCCTTAGTTTTCTCAGAGCGAATGTGAAGGGCCTCATCTTGTATTTCTACAATCTACTCTCCAATATACTGCTCTCTGATTGGTTCTCTGAGCACACGTGGGCAAGCTTACGTCACACACAGATCTTTTCTACACCTGTGTGTAAAATGTCTGCCTGTCATTCACACATCGCATCCTAGCAAAAAGGGGGCGGATCAATGGGAAATGTATGCTGCTATTTGCAATTACTGGCACTTTATAATATGAACCTGTAATTACAGGCACCTGATAACAGGCCCTAAATAACAGGCCCTAAATGTGGTAGTTTATGGCCTAGCTGATTTGTAAATGTAAGTGTAAAATTGAGATGTAACTACCAGAAAAAGCAGATAGTAATTTACTTACGGTTTTAAATATGTGTCTGTAATTTCAAACATAACTTTGGAATATGATTTTGATCAGGTTCAACATAAAAAACATTTATTGGACTATAATTTGCATCATGATTCTAGTCATCCTATCCTCACAAACTTAATGAAAACTGACATTTTAGGCAACACAGAGGGTAGAGTGGTGTTATAGACAGTGAGTGAGATTGGAGGCCAGTTGGTGACTCTGGCATGAGAGACAAGTATGAGCTCTGTATAGAACATGATTTTGCTTTAGCTATCTTTGTGACATCCATGGGGCGAATGCAGAAAGACAGTGGTTTTCAACCAATAGTGTAGAAAGAAATAGGTCGGGGAAAGCAATGTACATTTGGGTGTCCTCGGCGTAGAGGTGGTATTGGAAGCCATGACCAAATTACTAGCCCAAGACAAGAGGTATACAATATTAAAGTACAACATTTAGAAAACAAAATGAGCCTTGTGAGACCTCAATAGACAGTGAGAGTGAGTGAGTTGGGTACAATACAGGATCAGTTAGAGAGGTAGGAAGTGACCCAGGACGTCAGTATAAAAGGATGTATACCAGCACATATTTAGCATAAGCCTTACTAAAGACCACGAATTGACAGGTCGAAATGTGTTGGAAGTGAACTTGTGTCATCATCTAATTACCAGAACTCCTGCACACACTGTCATCAGTGCGATAGATAGAACAGCGTGGATCTGCATGCTACATGCTGTTTAATCTTGGGACTCCGATAGGCGGCCTTCCCACTTCTGTATATGTGCTGCAATATCAAATTGGCATTGGATGCTATTGTTTTTATTGCTGTTTTTATAGTCCATCTTTTAGTTGATTTTTAAATAAGGGATAATACACTATGTTATCCCATTTGTTCCCTCCATTCCTCTGCTCTCTATATCATGGAGCATACATGTATCCAGATGCAATTAAGGAGAGGTTCAGAAGGAAGGAAGTGAGGAATTTTGGTGTTACACTTTGAAGCTTGTGAAAGTTTTCAAGTGTGTAAGTGCATCCACAAAAGAGGCTTCGAACAACAGGTGGAGGAGATCCACTCATTATATTTGTTGTATGCACTTCTTCTATTTGGCTGTTTCACTATTTTTCTATCCTGGAATTTGGCGAGTTTACACCATTCCTGGAATTTACAGTGTGGAGGTGTTGTCTATACAGGGTGTGTGCACGTGAAACCTTGGATATATTACACCATGATTGTTTTCCTTTATTTATTTATTTTGAGGATATCTGTTTTTGGACATCGTCTTAAGCGACAGCTCAGTGGTTGCAAACATTATCTGTGGATTCCTTGAGGATGGAGGATTCACATTTAGAGACTGGTATCAACTACCTATTTGGACTAGTGGGTATTTGAATAGTACATGCTCCTTATAATATTGAGAACTTTCCATCAGAGGTGTATATCTCTATGTACAAGAGATTAGCGTCATATTGCTATATCTGTTTTTGTGTTATTGCAGGATAGGACAGTGCCTTCAACACCTAGGGATTATAGCATTTGTATGAGGAGAGACTGATCAACAGTGTCAAATGCAGTAGAGTGATTCAGGAGAAATAGAAGAGAGTAATGGCCTTCAGTGATCAAATCATTGACAACCTTGGTAAGTGTAGTCTCAGTGGAGTGTTGAGAGTGAAAGTCTGACTGAAGAGAATCCAGTAGGTTGCTTGCCGTGAGAAAGTGTGTGAGAAGAGTGTAGGCAATTCTCTCGATAAGCTTGGATGGGTATGGGAGCTGTGGCATGGGGTGGTAATTTGAGAGAGAATTTGAGTCAGAATTTTGTTTTTTCAAAATAGGAGTAATCACTGCATGCTTGAACAGTGATGAAAAATACCAGCATAGAGAGAGAGATTACAGATTTTAATTAGAGGTGGAATGAACACAGGAGACAGGGATCCAATTTGTGAGGTTATGGGATCAAGAGGACAGGAGGTAGAGTAGGAAGATGAGAAGAGAGTAGAAACTCCCTCTTCATTTGTGGGATCAAATGAAGAGAGAGTGTCAGAGAGTGCCACAAAGGAATTGAGCTGATAGCTTGTAGAGGGAGATGATACCATTTCAAGTCTCATCTTATCTATTTTGTCCTTTAAATAGGAAGCAAGATCCTAGGCACTGATGGTAGTCGGAGGTTTTGGGTGGGAGGATTGAGAAGAGATTTAAATGTGTTAAAAATGCGTTGGGGGTTAGAAGCCTGAGCATAGATGAGAGATTGAAAGCATGTTTGTTTTGCAGTGTCCAAAGCATTTCTATAGGAGTGGTAGATAGCAGTATATGTTATGCAATCATTAGAGATACAATACTTATGCCAGTGAAATTAGGCTTTACGAGAAAGTTTTTGTAGAGTTGGTGCTACTTTAGAGTGCCATTGTTGGCAACGAAGTCTGCGCTTACTATGTAATCACAAACTTCCTTATGATTAAAAATGTAGGAAGGGCCCTATGTAAGTGAAATACTAGTTTATGTTGAAAATGTACCTTCATTATTATTACATTTTCCAAGAAAACCTTTTTCGGTTGAAAAATAGAAAATACACAGACACACCAATGTTTTGTACAATTTTATTACTAAACAAATATACTGATAAATAAACACAACAATGTAAAAAAATTAGGGATGTGCACCGGCCACTTTTGGTGTCTCGTGTTTTGTGTTTTGGATTAGGATTTGCTTGAGGTTTTGGGTTCGGATTTGTTTTGCAAAACACCTGACGAAAGGTTTTGGTTCGGATTCAAGGTTTTGGATTAGGATTTATTTTGAAAAAAACATAAAAAGTGTTAAAATCATGTTTTTTTGTTTATTTACACTCCTACGCTATTATTAACCTCAATAACATTCAATAACAATCATTTCCACTAATTCCCAGTCTATTCTGAACACCTCACACCTCACAATATTGTTTTTAGTCCAAAACGTTTCACCGAGGTAGCTTTCTGGACTGCATAGTGCAGTGGTCCGGGTACACAATTTGGTACCGGGGCCACAATACCTCCGCCTTCAAATGGTCTGAATTCCACTGCACAGCTGCCTGCTCCTACATTCTCTGCAGCATATACAGGGTGTAGTTCGAGCGTGTCAATACCTCTTGTTTTTGACGATGACAGGTCATTTTCATTAATTTATGATTTGGCAGCAACAGTCAACGTTGTTTAATATCTGATACGCCTCTATCTGGACTGCATAGTGGAGTGGCCCCCGTACCCAATTTGGTACCGGGGCCACAATACCTCCTCCAACTTTCAAGTGTAGTGTTTATAATTTATAAAAACTACAGTAGTTATAGCCCGTCAATACCTCTTGTTTTAGACGACCATGGTACAGAGCATTCATCATTGAGATCCCATCAAGTATGTGAAAGACAGACAGGGTCGAAGTGTTATTTGTTGACTTTGTTAACCAAAAAATTGTCAATAGGGTGACTACTATCGTATTTTGTGGTCATGGCAAACGACTGTTGGACGGTCAATTGTTTTGTGAAAGACGTAGTGGTCTTACGACTTCCCATCTGGGAAGATGACCGACTAACAGCAGCAACAGCAGCAGTGGCAATAGTAGGCATACCGCTGCAGGATTCTTTGGGTGAATCCCGTATAGAAGAGGAACAGTCTGGCTGGTGACATGGCCTGCAGTACTAAATCTGATGGAGATCGTGGAGGAAGTTGACGAGGAGGGTGTTGGTAGTGTGAATCCAACAGGACCAAGGAATTTAGGTGTCCCTGTACCGATGAGGGTCCTAGGCCCAGTTCCTGAACTAACCACTGAACTATGAAGGTTATTCAGGTGACGTATAAGGGAGGATGTCCCTAGGTGGGCAAGATCCTTACCCCTGCTTATTTGAGCTTTACATAAGCTACATATGGCCATACATTAGTTGTCCGGATTTGGATAAAAATAACTCCAGACCGAAGAGGTGCATTTATTGGTCTTCTGACCAGGCATGATGATGGGCTTTTTCATCCCATGGACATCAGCTGTTTCCCCCCCTGGTGCCTCATTTACAATAACCACATCACCATCCTCATCATCAAGTTCCTCCACAGCGCCAGCTATATCAATAGCCTCCTCCCAAGCCACCTCTTCCCGTACAGTGATGGGAAGGTCAGGCTTTACAACCACCAACACCCTTGGACTCGCCTTGGGGATTTGTGATAATTTCTCTTTAGAAGGCAGAGTTGTTTGCTGTTTTGTTGCTGACAGCATAACTCTCTTAAATTTTTTGTAGGGGGGGGAGGAGGAGGAGGGCTAAGATCCTTGGGTGAAGCTGAACCACTAGTCATGAACACGGGCCAGGGCCTAAGCCGTTCCTTGCCACTCCGTGTCGTAAATGGCATATTGGCAACTTTACGTTTCTCCTCAGATGATTTTAAGTTTCTCTTTTTGCTACTTTTACTGAACTTGGGCTTTTTGGATTTTATATGCCCTGTACTAGGAGATTGGGCATCGGGCTTGCCAGACAACGTTGATGGCATTTCATCGTCTATGTCATGACTAGTGGCAGCAGCTTCAGCATTAGGCGGAAGTGGGTCTTGATCTTTCCCTACTTTATCCTCAAACTTTTTGTTCTGCATTATATGTAGCACAAGAGAGTGTACCCCTAAGCCACACACACTCGGCAAAGCCTTTAAAAATTATATGCGGCACAGGAGAGTACCACTGGACTGGAGTTATACAGCAGTACCACTGGACTTATACTGCAGAATCAGTGAAATTTCTAATATGGCAGTAACAACAATGGACTTATACTGCTGAATCAGTGAACTTTGTAATATTGCAGTACCACTGGACTTATACTGCAAAATCAGTGAAATTTGTAATATGGCAGTAACAATGGACTTATACTGCAAAATCAGTGAACTTTGTAATATTGCAGTACCAATGGACTTATACTGCAGAATGTGTGAACTTTGCAATATTGCAGTACCACTGGACTTATACTGCAGAATGAGTGAACTTTGTAATATTGCAGTACCAATGGACTTATACTGCAGAATGAGTGAACTTTGTAATATAGCAGTAACACTAGACTTATACTGCTGAATCAGTGAACTTTGTAATATAGCAGTACCAATGGACTTATACTTCAGGATTGTTTTGGGATATGTTTTTTTTTTTTTTATAATTACTTTTTTTGTAATTTTTTTTATCAATATTTTTGACATTTTTTATAATTTGGGAATAATGGGGAAATAACAATGCCCTTAGAAGGACAGAGCACTGGACACAGCACCACTGGACTGAACAGGACACAGCACAGGACCCAGCAGCACCACTGAACTCAGAAGGACAGAGCACAGGACACAGCGCCACTGGACTGAACAGGACACAGCACAGGACCCAGCAGCACCACTGAACTCAGAAGGACAGAGCACAGGACACAGCACCACTGGACTGAGCAGAACACAGAGCACAGCACAGCACAGAACTGAACAGCACGAGATATAGCAGGACAGAGGACCACCTAACACACCCTCCCTCTACCCTGATCAATGCCCGAGTGAAGATGGCGGCGACTAGCGGGGAATTTATAGGATCCGAGTATCGCGAGATCCGACAGCGGAATTATGACTCAGAGCCTCGCTTTCAGTTTTGCAATTTGCGGGAATACCCGGATCCGGCTCGGATCCGGCTCGGATCCGCAACGTTCGGGTGGGCTCGGATTTCAGAAATCCGAGTGCGCTCATCTCTAAATAAAATATAGTAAAAAAAACACATAAGCATATTACATAGATATAGCCAGATAATGTTAGGTAACATTGTAAATTGTGCATTTCTAAACAGAGACAACAGAGTGTGTATAACAATAAATTACTAAATATAGATACACACACATCACTTACAGAAGGCCTTGGTCAATGGATGGACTTGGCTTATGGCACATAGGATAATAATGTTCATTAATGTCAAATAATGATATAATCATTGCCAGGTGAGGAAGACACATTACAGGTGGTATTTTGTTAAGCCCTTGTAATATGGGTAATTAATTGTAGTACCAGTTTCATCATTGCATGAAAATAATCTAACACTTAAGCTATCAGCTGTATTTAAGCAATCCGATTACTAGAAAACTCACTTCTTCTGATTTCATGGCGCAGCTCCTTCTGAAGCTGGGGCTGGTGCCTTCTCAAATCGCTCCTGTGGCCTGGAGCTGGACCACTGTCCACCTCCGATTGTTTTGCAGGCAAAAATGTCTATTTATCTATCATTACGGGCAAATGGACATATTATAATCATTATTTGTCCATATGTCCAAATTGTCCATTATCTCAGAAAATAAATGGAGCTCTCATTGGACAAATGGGACTGCCCTCATTTTGCCTAGAGAATGTCTTTCTGACGTTCTGCTCTGTGATTGGTGCTCAGTGCACGTCTGGGCAAGCTTACGTGACTAGCAAATCTCTTCAATATCTATCTGTAAAATGTCTGCTCATCATTCAACCATGCATCGTATCCGAGCAATCGAGTAGACAAGACCAGATGTCAAAATGTTGTGCTGAGTCATCTGCATCATCAATGGATGTCTAAGATTTTTGCAAAGCACACTACAGTATATAGCACAGGTAGGTAACATTGGCACACAGCGGTAGCTGAAAGGAAAAGTGGTGCAAGATGGAATTGTCCTTGGGCCTTCCCACCCACCCGTATGTTGAATTTTAAAAAGAACATGCACACTTTAACAAACCAAGCGCTTCATCGACAAGGAGTGCCACTTTTGAGGCTGATGTGCTTGGTTTGTTTGGGTCCCCACAAAACAAGCTAAAAATGTCCTTAAGGCACCTAAGGTAACAGTGTTGTTAATGAACTCTACTGTGCAAGATGTTGTTGTCATCATCCTCCGCCTCATCCTCATCAGTTTGTACATTATCCTCACATATTATTAATTCATCACAGCTGGAATCCATTACAGAAGTCTCATTATTTTGATATAATTGGTGGGAAAATCCTTCCTCGTGGAAATTGAAGTTCATTTTTATGAACATCATCTTTTCCATATTTTGAGGAATTAGTTTTCTACGCCAATCGCTGACAGGGTTCCCGGCTGTGCTGAAAACTCTCTCCTAGTACACACTGGAGGGTGGGCAGCTTAGGCAGTGCAAAGTGAGTTAGTACAAGGGTGTCAAAATTCCCTTTTTTACCTCCCAGTATGTAAAGGGACTGTTTGATGTGTTTATTTCTATGCTGACATGAAAATAATCCTTCACCATGCTTTGGATGCTGATAGTAGGATCAGGTGGAGTTACGGCAGAGGTGTCACATTTTTTGGTCAATTCTTCTAGACCAGAACAGAGGGTAAATCTATCAAGCTGAGAGTTTTCCGGCGGGTTTGAAAAGTGAAGATGTTGCCTATAGCAACCAATCAGATTCTAGCTATCATTTTGTAGAATGTACTAAATAAATGATAGCCAGAATCTGATTGTTTTTTGAAATCCGCCGGAAAACTCTCAGCTTGATACATTTAGCCCCAAATTTCAAAATGTTTTGCTGAGTCATCTGCATCATTCCTTGGTCTCTTGGGAAAGCTAAAACATTTTTTAGAAGCAGTTGAGTGAGAAACTGGAGGAAGAGACGCTATCCTGTCACGCAACACTTGAGCTGTCATCTTGCTCACCGGGAGCTCTTTGCATCTCTTCAGATCTGTGTCATTTGGAAACAAAGAGAAGACATAGCTCTTAACCCACAAGCACAGTCGCCAAAATGTAGTTATCCAATTTCAAGATTTTGATAACTCTTGGATCCTAGTGAAGCGAATAAAGTACTTGATCTACAAGTCTGACATACTTAGAGTAATTGCTTTGTTTAATATCCTTCTTCAGTTTCTCAAGCTACTTTTCCAAAAGTCTAATTAAGGGAATCACTTGACTAAAGATAGCAGTGTCTGAACTCACTTCACAGTTGACTACTTTGAATCGTTTCAGCACCTTGCACAACACGGAAAGTATTCTCCACTGCGCTTAAGTAAAATACATCCCCCTCCTTTCCCAATGTCATGTGGAGTAAGCCTGGATGGCTTTTCGCTGTTCCTTCATATACAAAGTGAAATTCCACCTTGTCTCCACCTCTTGCTTCAGTTGGTGACGGGGCAAATTAAATTGCTCTTGTAGCTGCTGCAATCTGCTACATGCTGTTGCCAAATGCCTGTAAATGTCCAGATATTTTTTAACGGGCCACAGACAGCATCTCCTGCACGTCCCTGTCATTTTTAGGAAGCTTTGCAACATCAATTTTATTGTGTGAGCAAAACAGGGAATGTGATGAAATTCACCCAGCTGCAATGCTCTCACAATATTGGTGGCGTTATCAGATATGACATATCCTGAGGAGAGTCCAAGTGGAATAAGCCATGTTCCAATGACATCCCTTAATTTTTCTAACAGATAGTCAGCTGTATGCCTCTTAGGGAAGCCAGTGATACATAGAGTAACCTGCCTATGAAAAATGTGACGTACTTGGGTACATGCTGCTGCTGTTCCTGCTGGTAAAGGCGAATCACCCACCCAGTGGGCTGTCACAGTCATATAATCTTTAGTTTGCCCAGTTCTGCTTGGCCACATATCTGTGGTTAAGTTTACAGTGGGTAGAATGGCATTTTGTAGACCAATAATTACATTTTTACGAACCTTCTGGTAGAGGTGAGGAATAGCTTTTCAAGTAAAATGGTGTTGTGATTAAATTTGGTAACGGAGACACAAGACCTCAAGCAATTGTCTAAAACCAGCTGCATTAATAGTGGATATCGGACGCAGATCTAATACTAGCATAGTCGCCATGGCGTCTGTGATCCGCTTTGCGACTGGGTGACAGATTTCATACTTGATTTCTCCTGCAAAGGATTGTTTAACAGTCAATTGTTGTAAACTACTAGTAGTCTTCTTCTTGGTCTGCTTCTGGGATAAAGATTCAACCCCAGCAGCAGCCGCTGTAGCAGCAGTAGGATTAACGCTCAAGAATAATTCTGAGGAATCCAGGATAGTGGAGGAGTCATCTAGCCTTAGTAACTTGGATGCAGGACTAACTCCGATCGCTACTTAGGATATTGATGACGACGGTGTTGTGGATGAGGATTGCAGGTGTTGGGATCTAGCTGAGAGAAAGGATCTAGCTGATGATGGACTGCTTGTTGTTATTTTTTAGCATGAGTTTCCAATTTTACCAACAGCTTGCCAAAAACTCGCTTCAAATGGAGTAAATGGATGAGGTTCCTAGATGGTCAAGATCCCTACCTGTACTGACTGTGGCTTTACAAATGCTACAAATGGCTAGACAACTGTTGTCAGGATTTGGGCAAAAATAATTCCACAAAAAAGTGGTGGATTTTTTGGTCTTATGCCCAGGCTTGACAATGGCCTTCTTCTTATCACGTGTAAGAACTGCTTACGCTGGGGCAGGACTTACACAAACAACATCATCCTCATCAACATCCTCATTAGCGCCATTGTCAGCTACACAAATATCCTACTCATCCTGTTGCAATTTTTTTTTTTTCTCAAGGCAACCTCAAGGTGTTGAGAAAACTATTGTTAGTGAAACGCGTGTCAGCACTACACGCGCCGGCCCTTGTTCAAATTATATTATACATTCAAAAGATCAAAAAGTACTGATCTATTACTATGTAGAGCAATCTTATGTGGGAGAAAATATAACTATATAAGGGCTAGTTCGTCCCATTGAAGGAATTAAACTAGTTTGTATACATAGTCTTTGAGCTCACAGTGTAATGCTTTCATTTATAAGAATGTGAACATATCTATATATTTCTACTGACCTTTTGTCTTAATGACAGTATAAGGGTTCTACATACTATAACTGTTATATTTAATTCAATTACCTCCTCATACACTACCAAATGTATTGCCTATTTGTTATTTTAGGATGGTATTGTTTTGGGTCAGTAGAATCTTATTAAATCGGTCAATTTAGGCTAATGTTTAACATAGGTAATTTACTTTGATACATCTTTGTTAACCATTTATTATAGGGTTACCGGCGCGTCTTAGCAGATTTTCTGCTAGTTTTATCAGCTTAACAATTAGGTTCATAATTCCATTTACCTTTTTTAAATATTTCACTAACTGTGTTGTTATTCTAATTGTCATTATTTTAATGCATAGCAATAAAATTTGATCTAGGTTTTATTTATTTAACTTCCGGAGTGCCCCTTTTACACACCTTTGTTTTCTGTGAATATATTCAATCCCATAGAGGCTGACACATTTCCTGAAGATGTGCTCCCTGGGCAGGCGACATTGGACCAGTTGCTGGTTTTGGAGGATAGGACACCTTTCGCCCTTCTGAGGTGCATCCACCTTTTGCTCAAAAGCAGTTCCTTCACCTAAGGATTGGCTATATGTGAGAAAGATGGATGAAGATTGAAAATATTTAAAATTACATCATGGCGTACAACCTTTTGAGTTGGCATGTAGACTAAAGAGTAAAAACATACTTGCAACAGCTTCTGCCATCATATTGCTCAATCTTGGAATTTTTGAAGGGGTGGGGTGAAAAAAGAAAACAAAATAAGTTACCTGCCACAGTGATAAGACACACATAAGAAGCATCTTACTAACAACTGGAAGAAAAATAACATAGTAACATAGTTGATGAGGTTGAAAAAAGACAACAGTCTATCAAGTTCAACCTATTTTGAATCTCCTGCGATCCCTGTAATCCAGAGTAAGCAACCGCCAATCGGTTTCAATTGTGAAAATTCCCCTAGACCCAATATTGCAGTCCTATTTTTATCCTATATCCACTACAATCCATCATTTTAATAAATGGTCATATCACTGGATTCACTTTTCTGCTACAAATTTGTCTAACCCTTTTTTAAGCATATCTATTGAATCTGCCATCACAACCTTCCCAGACAGTGAATTGCATATCTTGACTGCCCTTACTTTAAAGAACGCCTTCCTTTTGTGGTTGTGAAATTTCCTCCCCTCTAACCTTAGGGGGTGACCGCGTGTCCTGTGTATAGTCCTTGGGGTAAAAAGTTCCCAAGAAAGTTCTCTGTATTGACCCTTAATGTATTTGTACAAAGTAATCATATGTCCTCTTAGACGCCTCTTTTCTAAAGTAAACATGCCTAAACTGGCTAACCTTTCCTCTAACTTAATGACTCCATACCCCTTATAAATTTTGCCGCCTTTCTCTGAACCCTTACTAGTTCCAAATTATCTTTTTTAAAGAATGGTGCCCAGAACTGTACTGCATATTCAAGATGAGGTCTTACCAACGATTTATATAGTGTCAAAATTACACTGTCTTGCCTTGCATCTATGCCCCTTTTTATACATGCCAATACTTTATTTGCCCTTGAGCTGCTGCTTGACTTTGAGGACTATTGCTAATTCTACCGTCTATGAGCAAATTCTTTTCCATTATAGATTCTCCTATATTAATTCCATTTAATTTATAGATTGCATTCTTGTTTTTGATGCCTAAATGCATAACCTTACATTTATCTATGTTAAACCTCATATTCCATTTGGCCACCCAATCCTCCAGTTTATTTAAGTTCCTCTGTAGAGAAGCTACATCTTGCTCTGATTTTATTACCTTACAGAGTTTAGTGCCATCTGCAAAAATAGAAACTTTACTTTCTAAACCATCACCAAGGTCATTAATAAATATATTAAAAAGGAGTGGCCCCAGCACGGAACCTTGAGGTACTCCACTTAAAACTTTTGACCAATTAGAAAATATTCCATTTATCACAACTCTGTTCCTTATTCTCTAACCAGTTTTCGATCCAAGTACAAATGTTGTTTCCTAAACCCTTCTTTTGTAAACCAACCTCTTGTGTGGCACTGTATCAAAGGCCTTTGCAACATCTCAGTAGACCACATCTACTGTGCTGCCCTGGTCTAAGTTCCTGCTAACTTCCTCATAGAAACTAATTAGATTAGTTTGACATGACCTATCCCTCACACATCCATGCTGATTCCCACTAATAATCTTATTGAGCACCAAGTAAAAGTGAATACTATCCCTTAATATACCTTCCAGTAGTTTCCCCACTATTGATGTCAGGCTTACAAGTCTATAAATCCCTGGTTGTGATCTCGTCCCCTTTTTAAACAATGGCACCACATCTGCTATTCGCCAATGCCTTGGGACTGAGCCTGATGAGATTGAATTTATGAAAATTAAGAATAGCAGTCTAGCTATTTCTAAGTTTAGCTCCAAAAGAACCCTTGAGTGTATGTCATCTGGAACTGGAGCTTTATTTATCTTAATTTTTTTCAGTCACCTTTGGACTTCTCTCTCTGTCAACCAAGTATTAATTAATGTTATGGATTAATTTCCATTTTTATGTATTATTTCTACCATTTGTCCCTCTCTTGTAAATCTGAAGAAAAGAAAGTGTTTAATACCACTGCTTTTTCCTTAGTATCATTTATCAATTCACCCATCTCACTTCTTAGGGGTCCTATTTTATCTTTTTTAATCCTTTTGCCATTTATATACTTAAAAAAACTTTTGGGGGTTTGTCTTACTTTCTTTTGCAACTTGTTTAGCCAATCTAATTTCCTTTTTGCATGTTTTATTACATTCCTTGTACCTACGGAAGGACTCCTCAGACCCCTCAGATTTAAACAATTTAAATGCACGCTTCTTCCTTTGCATTTCTTCCCTTACCTTTTTATTTAGCCACATTGGTTTAGATTTATTTCTTTTACATTTATTTCCCATAGGAATGAACTTATACGTGTATGTTTCCAACAACATTTTAAAGACAGCCCATTTTTCTTCCGTATTTTTTGCTTTAAAAACTTTGTCCCAGTCTATGCCCTTTATAGACTCCTTTAGCATACTAAAATTTGCCTTTCTAAAGTTTAAGGGCCAAGTTGATCCGTTATACCGTTGTTTCTGGAAACTAATTTCAATTGAGACCATATTATGATCACTGTTTCCCAAGTGTTCTCTTAGTTGAATATTTGATATTTGATACTGGTAGGTTAATTGGCTGCAATAAAAAAAAATAAAAAATAAAAAAAAAAAAAAAAAATTGACCCTAGTCTGTCTGTCTGTCTGTGTGTGAGTGCGTGTCTATAGTAGGGAATTTAGACTGTAAGCTCCAATGGGGCAGGGACTGATGTGAATGAGTTCTCTGTACAGCGCTGCGGAATTAGTGGCGCTATATAAATAAATGATGATGATGATGATGATGAAGTGTTCTCTTAGTTGAATATTTGATATTACGTCTTCATTATTTGTTATTACAGGTCCAGTATAGTTCCTAGTTAGTTCCTCTACTAATTCTGACATGTAATGGTCTTTTAGCGTGCTCAGAAACCTATTTCCCCTAGCTGTACCGCAGGTGTCATTACTCCAATCAATGTTTGGATAATTAAAATTCCCCATAATTAAAATTTGATCTAGTTGTGTAGCCTTTTCAATTTGCTGTTGAAGTTGGGCTTCCTCGGTCATACCAATATCTGGCGGTTTATAGCATAACCCTATCAGCAACTTTTCTGAACTTTTTCCTCTGCTTGATATTTTCACCCACAATGTATCCATATTATCACCAATATTCTCATAAATACCTTCCTAAATATTTGGTTTTAACTATGGCTTAATATAAAGACATACTCCTCCTCCCCTTTTCTTTAACCTATCGCTCCTGAAGAGAGTATAGTCTTTCAAGTTGACTGCCCAGTCATATGTATCATTCCACCAGGTCTCCATAATAATTATAATATCTAACTGCTCATTCATTGCTACTAGTTCTAACTCCCCCATTTTATCTGTCAGGATTCTTGCATTTGCAAGCATACACTTATGTTTATTGCCTCCCTTAGGTATTTCTTTTTGCTTTAAAAAGGACCTTTACTTATCGGCTATGCTTACCCCCCTCCACCCCCTTGACTCTTGTTAAATTCCTCCTTACTACTCTCAATGTCTATCCCATAAATACTTGCTTGCCACTCCCTGAACCTAGTTTAATATCTCCTCCAACCTTCTAACCATCCTCTCCCTTAGCACAGCAGGCCCCTCCTCATTCAGGTGCAATCCATCTCAACAATAAAGATGGCAACTGACCGAGAAATCAGCCCGGTGCTTTAAGAATCCAAAACCCTCCTTCTTACACCAATCTTTTAGCCATGCATTAACCTCCCTTATCTCCCAATGCCTCCCTGGACTAGCGCATGGCACAGGTAGTATTTCCGAAAATACTACCTTGTATGTCCTTGCCTTAAGTTTGCGACCTATGTTTCTGAAATCATTCTTAGGACACCCCTTCCTCCTCTAACTCGGTCATTAGTGGCAACATGCACCAAAACCACCAGGTCATTCCCAGCCCCCTCCCAACAATCTGTCCCCCGATCTGCAATAGGCTGAGCCCGAGCAACTGGGAGACAACACACTGTTCTGCATGCACAGTCCCGGTAACAAATTGCCCTATCTACCTTCCTAATAATTGAATCTCCTACCACCACAATCTGCCTGGGTCCCTGAATAACTTTGGTCCCCTCTATGCTGGAGAGAATGTTCCCCTGGTTGCTATAGGAAGCAGTCTCACCCAACTCTACCAATTCTGAACTGCCTTCCACAGTATCTTCATCCAATCTGGCAAATCTGCTGGGATTGCTTAGCTCAGAACTGGTCTGCCTCTTCCTCCCGCTACTACCCCTAGTATCTGTTACCCAGCTGCCTACCTGTGCATCCTCCTCTGTCTCTGCTCCACCCTGCTCAGCTAACGCATCAATGGTGAGCTGTAAACTCTGCTCCAGGTTGACAATCTTTCTCAATGTTGCAATGGTCTGCTTTAGATCAGTGACCTGGACTTCCAAAGAGACCAATTGCTCACATTTCTCACAGAGGTATAAACCTTGGAACAATTGCTCCAAGTGTGTATACATATGACAAGATATGCATTGAGTGAGATCATCAAGCCTGCTACCACTCATCTTATTATGGCTAACATAACTTCTTATAGCCTACAGTGAACTCGAGAATACTAACCATTGCTAGCCACTTACCAGATTAAACCTCTTCCTGGATTCAACTCCTTACTGGATCTAACTCCACAGTTTAAACAAACAGCACTTGAAATCAAACAGCACTGGAAATCACAAGCTTAATGAAATCGCTTACCACCACCTGTTAAAAAGAGCTTGCATTAACCAGTTGTATCAACTAATGCAATAACTAGAAAGGAATACAAGAAAGACTGCAAACATACCTGGCAAAATACTAACTAGGCAGGACACCAAAAACTATAACTGAAAACACAGAATTGCTGCCAAATGGTAATAAATATGCCGAACACTGTTTGGGGGGATGAAAAAAGAAAAAGAAAATAAGCTACCTACCACAGTGACAAGACACACATAGATGCATCTTGCCCCCAAAATTTTTTTAAACTTTTTGTTTTAATTTAAAAAAAATATAAACACATACACAGGCAACCCAAAAATTAAAAACAATACCATGTGAGAAACTTTTCAACAGGAACATTAAATTAGAAAATAGAGAAGCATTGTTAGTGTGGAAAATAATTTATTACATACAGTTGAGACACAATAAAAGCAAAAAAAATTGGCATCCTAAGACATACCTCTACAATATATGCCACAAACAACCTGTAAAATACGTCAAACTCCTCTAGACTCTCAACAATTGCAAGTGTGCAGAAAACAGTCTTTTACAATGAATTGTAATAAGAGAAAAGTATGCAGGTGTATGGTCGGCTATGATATCAGATGACAAGAACGACAGCTATATCTATGCAGCGCTGCCAATATTATTGTCGTGGACTTAGACATGACCCCTAGCTAATGCAAATGTTACGTTGTGGATTTCTTAAATTGTTGCATTAAGCAGAGTATAAATCAGACGTTTCCTGAGGTAAACGCCTAATTTGAGTAAGTACCAGAGGTGTCCGCCCATCGCATGCCCCTTTTTACTCACTAAAACGTAGTGTGTCGTAAGTGGTCCTTGCTTGTACCTTGCTTGCTTGTGCGTACATATCTCACTGTTTTCAGTAAGTAGCACCCTTTTCTGGGCATGCAAAGTATCGTTTGGCACACAATACGCAAAACATTTGCAGATACGTCCGCTAATGAATTAGGCCCTTTGTGTATAAATATATATAAAGGCCCAAGGCAAAGCAGAGGGACTATCATTATTGACATGAAAATCGCTTTGGCGTGTGAAAATGGTGAATTGAATAGGCCCCTAAAATTTTGTACTCATGCATCTTAACCACATTGGCATTGTACCACATTTGCAGTGAGTTTTAAAACTGTATACAGATAACTAAAGGAAAAATATTTGCTTATATATTCAGTACAGAACATAATTTTTTTCTTCTGCATACTGTCTGCTTTGAAGTTAGGCAGTTCAAGAAAGTGATTGATCTAATCTAAGTTCATAACTTTTTAAAAGTACTGGTTAAATCATTAAATTTTAATTAACCCTTTGAGCTCCTTCTATGATGTAAGGATGAGCAAACATCAAAGATGTGTGTTGTACAGAATATTCTCTATCTTTCAAGCTTGCCAAACTGTATTAAAGAAAGGTCATCTGTAAAATATTTACATTTTTAGTTTAGAACTCAGTGTATGCCTCGCTCATTTTTGTCCAAAGACATTTTGGCTTTAGGGGGCAGTGCAACTATACTATACTTTAAATTTAAATGATGTTGCTGTTTGGTGTACATAATTAAATCTTACAAGGAAAATCATTGTTATAAGAGTTGCATGTAGAAACATCAATTAAGTTAGTTGAGTAGATTTCTGACTCACACATAGGCAGAATAAGATCAACGTTCATTTAAGGAGTGATAGTTATACAGTAATTATTTTATATGTTTTATTACCTGTTGAAAAATAATAACTTGTCTCTATTTAAATTCGATTGGTTAATCCAATCAATATGTTACATAAGACTTTATTAGTAGGGGATTTTTAAACTACCAATTTCCTTCTTTTTAGGGCAACCATAAATGTAGTCCATTTAAGAAAATTCATGTTACAAAGGGTATACAGTTAGGCTTATAGGTTGGTTAATAGTAACCTGTTTTGTTCATGCGGACACTGACAATTTCAATGAAGTGGAAATCCAGTACACACATTTTGTGCACCAGTCAACTCTACTTATGACTAAAAAGATGGAAATGGGAAAAGAAGGGACTGCCGCACGTAGGCCAATGCAAGATTTGGTATAAGTGCAACTCAATTAGACATGAACGCAGTCGAAAATATTCCTGTCAGGAGGCATATTTTTTGCAGCTGTTGGAGGGCTAGTGGATATATACATAATGATGATGACTATTGGAAGAACTATCTAGCTGCTTCAGATTGTCTGCTTGCGGTTTCACCTCTTCAGCTCACAGGACTTAAAACATTGGTGTTTCAGATTTACTTTACTAATTTAGATTTAGATTTAGATTACTAATTTGTCATTTATATTTGCACTACTACAGGAAAGGATATTTCCACTAGATTTATAAAAAAGTAACAAACCATACATGTGTAATTTACCAGTAAAACGTGTTTATACATTTTGTGAACAACAATTATTCACAATATATCAGTAAGAGCAATCAAAATAGATTGATACAATAGACAGTAATAAATTACTAGTGAAATAATTGCAAGTGAAATATTTCTATGGTGTTCACTAGAGCGGAACTGTAATTGTTAAATAGCAGTGTTAGAGAGTAAGTGTTATTGTTAATTTTAATATTTTATATAAGGTTACTTCTAGAAACAGGTGTTTTTTTCCAGCCATATGTATCATATGTGCTGTCTGGGTGTCATATATACATGTTTTAACTGTTTAGACTTACCTGCTTACATTACATTATCGAAACCAGAGGTGCCCAAACAGTCCTCAAGGGCTATCAACAGTTCATGTTTTCTGGATTTCTGTCTGTAGAAACAGGTGTGATAATTAATGACCCAGCCAAAAAGATTAATTCACCTGTGAATGATTAAAGGAATCTTGAAAACATGAACTGTTGGTGGCTCTTGCGGACTAAATTTGGACATCTCAGATCTAAACAATGATTAGTGAAGATCTTCAACATACATTTTCTGTATTATTTTATGTTATATTATGTTATACCAATTATTTTGCAAAATGAACATAATTCATCTGTTCTTGTCTCATATAGACATTTTTTGGCAAATAAGCTTTGTGAAAGTGTCATCAGTGAAAGCACAGGGAGCATGTCTATAGGTCACATGTAAGCCTGACCCAGTTCTAATGTTTGTGAAGATTGACATCAGCTAGGCTTTTGTACAGCAATGCTACCTAGCAGACCACAGTATCTGTGGCAGCAGGGTACTGAAGCATTTTCGAAAAACTCATTGGAAACAGTGCTCAAACCAGCAAAAATAATATTGAGTGCTGTTCTATTTTCTTGTATTATTCTTTACTGAACTGCATATCCTTTTCAAGTTCAGCTGACTCCCAGGGAATTGCATATTAATTTATTATCTATTGCTTATTATATTTATAACATTAAGAGGGTTTATCAATTTCTTTGTAGGCCCTAAAGCAAGTGGCATTAGGCAATTTATTAATTTGCCATTGGATAAGGGCTACCTTTTGTGGCTAAATTAGCAATTTTACTACATTGCTCAGTGTCCTGATGTCAAAGGCTAAGTGACTCATGCTACCAAAAAATTGTTGTCAGTTGTTATCACTGTAACCAACTCCTTCTAGTTGCTATTTTGTTCCCACTGCACAAAAATGTGTTCTTTCTGCCTTGTGACTTGCAAATGCTACAGGAAAGCTAGTTCTTACAGGAGGTATATAAGTTGTTCTATACTATGCTAACCTGTGGCTCTATCTACATGCTGTTCCTCAAATTTTATATGTGGGCCCTCCTCAGTCATTGGGTAATCCTGAGCTTAGGAAATAAAAGATAAATGAGATGTTATGGAACATACTGCTTTCATTAGTGTTAAATTTAATACATATTGCTTAATTGTGGGAATCCATTTTTTTTCCTACTCCCACTTCATCCACTTGAGTATCCTAGCAAAGCCTCCACAACAGTAGACTGCATTTTACATTGTTTATGTTATGCCCTACAAATGAGGAGCTATTTCTTTAAATCTTAAACTGAGTGGCTGGTAAGGTTTATCAATTGACATTTGTGTCAGACAACAGAGCGAAAGCCTTCTGCTGTTACCTCAGCAGCTCATAGAGGAGCTGGAAGAGTTGATGGAAGAGAGGATGTAAGAGTACCAAGATAAATTAAGTAAAGTAAATAAAGACTTTAAGAAAGAGAAAGAGAATAGAACAAAAAGCAATATTATATAGAGGTGGCAGGAAACAAGGAAAAGTCTATCAGAGAGAGACAAAAAGTGTAGCAAGAGTAAGCTTGAAACAGGCTGAAATGCAGCTGACAGAAGATTGTAAAAGACCACAGGTTTGAGAGATATACAAAATAGTTGTGACACAAAGTAAGGTGAAAACTGACAGGTGTTGAAAAAACTATAAATTAAAAAAACTATAAATTAAAAATATGCATGACCCAAAAATAGGGACTCTCATTGTTTGGAGTTAGGACCACACCACCTATTAGCAGTAAAGCTGAGGATGGCTTTCCATACATTTGCAAATGTGTGCAACTGATATTTCTGCATTTTCATGTGCAAATCAAAATAGCATCACCTTTGCTGGTTATAGCAGTGTGCTGGGGGATTTTTCTCTATATTTGCTCCTTGTTGGATAGCTCAACCCTTTCAGGCACCTGCTATGAACCTATAAATTGTTTGAGAAGCTTCCACTTCTGTATTATAAGGTGTTAAAAAAACAGAGAGTGACAGAGGATATACTTTTATTTCTTATTGAGAAATAAAAGGTAATTTGTGGAAGCAAATAGTTGTCACCTCATATTTGCAATATCTTTATTTATATAAAATAAAGGGCCATTTATATAAGTGGGCATTTGCTAAATCTTTATAGATAAATATAGGATAATATCAAGCCATCTCTCCTGAGCTACATTGCATATCAACACTCCAGGAACGACCCCCTGAGGAATCACATGTCATCAGGAAAAGAATCCCGGGAGAGCTACGTTCATCATCCATATATTTCTGCACTAAATAAATGCTTGACATTGCAGGTCTGCACTTTACATTTCATGCACATTTTAGCAAGCTTTGATCAGGTGCAGAAATGAATAACTTTTATTGTGCACAGAAATAGGAGTCAACACTTTCAGCAGAATAAGACTACTCTATTACGCAAACATATTAAAGTATTATATAAAATAAGACAATCAATGACTCGTGCTCCTACCTAGTAGTCCATTGAAATTCATAAACTGTTAGGGTCCATTTTTTCCATTATTAAAGGGCAGTGGGCTCATTTCAGAAATGTATTAAGAATATTCTTAGGCAGCAAGGACAATTTAAAAATAGTAAAGACATTCAGTGCCAGGACCTGGCCTCTAAGGAGTCTGCTTGCGACAGGAAAGCTGAAGGACCACACTACTACCTCGATATGGCAACACACAAGGGGCAGCACAGTGGCCTAGTGGTAAGCACTTCTGCCTCACAGCACTGGGGTCATGAGTTCAATTCCCAACCATGGCCTTATCTGTGTGGAGTTTGTATGTTCTCCCTGTGTTTGCGTGGGTTTCCTCCGGGTGCTCCGGTTTCCTCCCAACACTCAAAAAACATACTGGTAGGTTCATTGGCCGCTATCAAAAATTGACCCTAGTCTCTCCCTCTCTGTCTGTCTGTCTTTATCTCTCTCTCTGCCTGTGTGTGTGTGTGTGTCTATATTAGGGTATTTAGACTGTAAGCTCCAATGGGGCAGGGACTGATGTGAATGAGTTCTCTGTACAGCGCTGCGGAATTAGTGGCGCTATATAAATAAATGATGATGATGATGATGATGAAGTGAATTTTACATTTCGTATTAAAACTTTGCAATACTCTTTCACCCTAGACCTGGATTATTCAGAGGGACTAATGGATCACAACTTTGCAGACAAGATAAGCAGTAGACACAAGCACATAAGTCTACTGATGTGAGTATAACTTACCTTTTCATATATTCATATGTCAATACATTTTCTATGCAGCTATTTTCTGGTCTCTCCCGGATAATATATGGTTGAATTGGAGGGACACCGGGAGCAATTAAATAATGCATTGCACTTGCATTAAAAATTCAGGGCCTGATTCATTAAAGCATGCAGAAAAAGTGTAACAACCTTTTTGTTTTAGCGCATACGCACATCCGTCTTCAACAAGAAGTGGAACAGAAGAAACGTAGTTGAATACGGGTCTAGGTGCACTCTGCTTTGACAGGCACAATACATTGCAAGAAATGTCTAAAACATATGCGGAAAATAAAGTTCCAAAAGAACGCACAGAAAAAAAAAGTATTCACTGATTGTCACCTGTTAATAATATAGTCATTAATGATAAAACATTAAAAAAAGTATTTTTCCCATTTCCCCACCATTAAATACATGTATCATGATGTTATTAATGTCTACTGTACATAAAATGCATTTTTACAGTTGTTCCTGATTGTAAACACATGTTCTAGCTTGGATACACATCCGTCATCATTATCACTCAACTTACACCTGTCCAGTAGCTGATGCAAGTGATACAACAGAAAAATACGTACCTTTCAGTTGTCCAAAACTTGAATTAGATGCTGCTGCGCGCATTTGAGCTTAGCATGCCCTTACTGTACATTGACTACGTGCTTATGCCCATTCCGTCAATGAAATTGTAGGCTGTGATAAGGGTCCTTTGCTCTCAAAGATGAACTGGATATTGCTTCGTTCTCTAGTGTATATTCCAGTTCTTGGCATGCGCAAAGCGATTGTACATAAAATACAGCAGGAATTTCCGTTCCTTAATGAATCAGCCCCTCAATAACTAAATGTCAATGAGTAACCACCCTAAACTTGGGTACATCGATTTAATAGATGAATATTTTCTAAATTGGCTGCAGGATTATATAATCTATGCATAAATTAGAATTGAGAAAGACAAAAGGGCTTAGATGTATTTATAAGTGGGTGCAAAAGAGACAGGCAACAGAGTTATGGCAGCTGAAAAATAGATCATTTAGTTAAATTTATATATAGAAGATAACAACCTGGGTTGCAAAACACAAATTTGAGTTACCTAAAGCAAAGTTTTCACAATTGCAATATTGATTCATTTGATGCTGCTACAATATGAAGAATTCTCAGAAATAGGCTGTGAATATTCAAATCCTTAGAGCAGTGGATCCCAAACTTTTTCAGTTCGAGGCACCCTTAGGGTCTCCATAATTTTTTCAAGGCACCCTTAAGCCAAAATAATTACCAAGTAGTCCCCCAACTTGCTTACCACTGGCCCTGGCCGAGCATCCCTGTGAGATTGCCGAGGCACCCCAGGGAGCCTAGGTGCACAGTTTGGGAAGCCCTGCCTTACAGTTAGAGTAGAGTAGATTGAAAGTGGGGAGCAGTGTATCTCTATGATAAAAGTGATATGAAAGTGAGTATAATGGATGAAGTAATTTGAATGGAAATATAATAATGCTGAAACATTATGGATAACGCTTCACAAAGGTTTAAACACAGACTAGATGGATTATGTTATGTGCCCTGTGGTTTAAATGAGGATATAGAAATACTGTTCCTTTCACAGATAGAAAATACTGCACAATTAGGCAATGCTGTATAATTACAATAGCAATTTTAATTACCCTGAGTGGTAAAATGGTATGAGTTGCACAGCTGAGGAGTAAAATGCGTTGTAGAACAGTTCCAGTTCAGTAGGTGTACACGCTAATTAAAGAAGATGGATACAGTAATCCAAAAAAATTCAAAGCATATTACAAATGTTAACATTATGAATAACATGGAGAATAGTGGTCTTAATGTACAGTAGGACATTTTGAATTAAGCTTTTGCATATTGAATAAATGCACATTGGTTTGACAAAAGAGATTAATCTTAATTTCACTATCAGAAGAACATCACAATATTATATTGATTAGGATGAAGCCTCCTTAAGAAAATTCATAGAATAAATAGGTGAAAGGAAATGGAAATGGAAAGGGAAGCAAGGATATAATCTTCATTTAGACAGGTACAAGACAATTATAATTATCGCCATACCATTATTTCAAAAAGTGCACACATAACATACAATGCCAATTTTTATTATCATCTAGAGGAAACATGGTATTATTTTGTCTTAAAATGACCGTAGACACAATAAAATGAAATTCAGTTTTGATAAACAATCCACACAACTGATTCACCAGAAATACATAAAGTACTGAAAAATGACAGACCTTGGTTGTAGTGGAAAGCAATCCAAGCTAGATTTTATTACACTAGATAAGAGATACTTATTGCTAATAAAATGCATTGATGCCACCAGTTGTAAAATGAAGCATATAGTTCCTTATTTACGAAGTGCACTTGATGTGCACCACAAACAAAAGTTTGTTTAGTACTTGTGCACCTAAAAGGTCCCACTGCCGCTTCATGATGCAGGCCCAATCTTTGCTCTGGGGAGATGCCTCAGTATACTAGAAATGGTTTGTCGGTGCATTCTACAACATTCTAAATATCACATCAAAATCCAATCTCCTACCCCTTTAAAATGATCCTTTAATACAATACATTTTTGAGTTTTTCTCCTATAGCATTGTTTGGTTTATCCTCAAATATGGCTAAAATGAAGCTGAGAATGAGAGGACATCATCTGTATTTACATGGGGCATTTTTGTGTCCGTAGATTTGATTTACAATGAGCAAGATCACCTAGAAATTCATTTTTCTTTGCAACTGGAAGGTACAAAATATATCCCGTAAAAAAGTGTAGAATGAGGCCTAGAGGTATATTTCGCGAACTGCGGGTTTGAAAATGTAGAGATGTTGTCTATAGCAACCAATTAGATTCTATTTATGATTTATTTATTTACTAAATAAATCATTTCTAGAATATCATTGGTTGCTATAGGCAATATCTTCATTTTTTTGAAACCCGCAGTTTAGTAAATCTAGCACCTAATCTATGCGAGCTCTGAGCTGATGCAAATTCAAATATTTTTGTAAAGTGAATGTAAAAATGGCTGTGTACCTATCAGCACAGCAAGGAAGGTCCCTAAAAATGCACCCCTTCACCTTTTTATCTCATTTCCATAATCCATCTTAGCAAAATGAAATCTTATTTTTACACTGCTCCACAAAACTATGATCACTGATGCACCAACTCTATACTTAGCAAGAAACATTTTCTCTCTACCCACATTCTCCAATCAGCCGGTGCAAACTTCTGCTGCTCCAGGAATGCAGTTGTCAATGAAGATTTAGCATTTTTCACATAGTAACTGAAGCCCACTAAGTATCAACAGATCTACAATATTGGTTGCCCACCAAAAGGAAGGGCTTCATAGTTCAAGCGTAAATTTATGTGAGTATATATACTTTGTATATTATTATGTTTTGTGCTTTGTAGGGAGTTGATAAAGAGTGGGAATTGACTACATGAATTTGCACATCTATATTATATTTATTCACAGGGCATTACTAATAATGAACTTACTGTTTGTTATTTAAACTAATACATGATCATTTCAGTATATATTGTTTTTAACCTTATTGTAATTATGCACATTTTAATAAATTAAGATGTTCCAACTAATCTAAAGTGATTGGACAACTGTTTTATTGACTATAACAAAACCGGTATCTTTTTATTTTTAAATATTCCATAACTATCCAGAAATGTGTTACATTGTCATAAAATACATTTTATTGAAAAATATGGCAGCATTATCTAGACAAAACTTATTTTCTGTTTTTAGGATTACACTCAGACTATGCATAGGATATTTGAATAAATCATAAATACATGCAGAGAAGATTTTTTCCTATCATTGTGTACATAGATTACACAACAGCTGGAGACAAAGATTAACAAGAGCTTATTTCATTTCTGCTTTTGTATTATTAGGAAAAATATATAATTTCAATGGCTTCAAGTCAAAAATTCATAATTTTTAGACTTTTTATTTCCAGTGTAAACATTAAGAAGAATATTTTCTAGATATATTCTTTAAATTGTGTTAAGCAGTCCTAAGGTATTATCATTCTAAAATGTAATCAATCCAAAATACAATATATTATATTATGATTCATGTAGTCTGCTGTCTTAGAATGTAAATATCAATGCATTTGTATTTGCATTCTTTGAACATTTTCAGTATCACATTTTTATATTCCACATGTATCTTTGTATTCATAAATAAATCTCATAGTTTACAATTTAAGAAAAAACAACCAAAATATACTTTGTATCTCAACACATTATTAATAATAATAATAATAATAATAATAATAATAATAATAATAATAAATAATAAGCATCAGAAGCAATGATTGTACTTCATTATCATAAGTTTAATATGTCTGCTTTGTGAAGGACAGATCCTTATTTACATTACAATAGAGTTACTTTATATTTTAAAAGGTTGAAGTCTCCCTGAAGATGCTGACATACTGTATGAGTACAGGGAAACATTTTATCCAATTGTAGCCAGTGTAGTTCTAGTGCAGTGATAACATTTTATACTTTAAAAAACACTGATTACAGACTAACTCTTGATAGAGTTAAAATATCTTCAAAGTAAAACATTCCCTATGGACATGGAGCCTGAGTCATTAAGAAATATAAATGCCAATATGTGCCAAATTTTGTGTTAAATTGCTTTGCGCATGCCCAGAAACACACTATACACCAGAGCATGTAAGTTAACGCAATTCAACTTAAAACGCAAAAGACACTTATGACAGGCTATGATTTCATTGGCGGAATGGGGAGAGGAATAGGCGCGCAGCAGTGTCCAATGCAAGGCATTATTAAGGTCATGTGTAAGTGCAGGGTGATAGTGATAACGGTCGTGTATATATGCTAGAACATGTGTTGCAATCAAGATCAACTGTAAAAATGTATTTAATATGCAGTGGACATTATTAACATCATGATAAATGTTTATCATGGAGAAAAAAAAGAAACATTTTTTCATTATATGAACAGGTGACAATAATTGAATACTTTTTTACCCTGTACATTCTGCTTGGATTTTATATTCCACGTATGTACTGTATGTATTGTGCAGTATATTGTCTGTCAGAGCAGAGTGTACCTAGGCCAGGATTCAACATGGGACATTTTTCAGCTCCACTTATAGTTGACTACGAACGAAAATGCACAATACATTCTTTTAGTGTGCCTTGATGAATCATGACCATGATTTGTAGTAGCTAAAGGTTCAAAATTATTATATTTAGAATTAAATTTAATAACAGAATATAATGAACATTATGGGAGGTATTCAATTGTCCGCAAAGGTTTTTTTTTCCCCCCGCAGCATTAAAAAAAAAATCACTAATGGGTTTTTAGCTGCTATGGCAACCATTTTTAGTTAACGCAGCGTGAAAACTCGTGCAATTCAATTGAAAAAGAGGGAATGCTGCCCCCACGCGTAAATCATTATGTTTGCGAGTTTTCTGGGGGGATGAAGGGGAGTTTTAACGCTGTTATGTATAACACAGAAAAAAGGATTGGCATACATTTTCATACATTAAATTGCATTACACATTGATAATATCTACATTACAGTACTTTCTTTAGCATATTTTTTTATTTAACTATTTTTTAATATAGAATCATCTATACCATGTGAAAACACATTAGTACATACATATTTGTACCAAAAATATACATAAATATGTTTAGTGACTGTTATATATATATTTTTGTATGGTTTTTTTTCATTATTTTTTCAAAACAAAATCAACTTTTACATGTTAGGCAATACTGATAAACATAGTTTATCTTTTTTTTTTTTCATTATTACATGATTTCAAATACTTTTCTTAGGTTTTTTATTTTTATCACATCCCAAAGAGGTGCGAGATAAAACAGCATATTGGCCTGTTTAATGTGCCGCGTTAAAAAACAATTGAATAGCTTTTAACGCGGCTTCCTCTCACACACCCTATACTTTCAATTGACCTTCTACTGGACCGTGAGAGGACCGTTTCATGAAAAAAAACGGAGCGTTAAAAAGGGAATTGAATCGCGGGTAAAGTTAACCTGCTCGAAAATGATAAAAAAAGAGTGTTAAAATGACTTAACACGCTCTTTAAAAAAACTTGCGGTCAATTGAATACCCCCCGAGTCCAGGGATAGTGGTAGGATTTTTTTTTTTGGGGATACCAAAAATAGATTCCAAAAGAAATTATTGTGCAAAATACTGAGCATCTGAAAAGCAGTTGTTTGGTCATGGTGCGGTTGGAGGAAATAAGTGGCAGTACCAAAACAGTACAGTAGGAAGGGAAAATATGTATCCTTGCATATATTTTTACAGGGATCTATTAAGATAATGATGTTAATAGACACTGCCAATTTTAGACAAGATGGGGCCCAAAACAGATACTAAGGTTGGTGTCACTTTGCTAAAACTATACACAAAAACAATAACACCCATAGAATGAATACTTCAAACTAAATCCAGTACACAGAATAATGTCTAGTATTACAAAATGCCCTATACCCAGTAACACACATTCCTTAAATTAACATACATTGACCTATACCTAGCAGTACACACTAGTCCCCAGTTGCAGGATCCTAAAAAGTTTGACTAGTCTCTGCTCAGTAATACACACTACCCCATGAGCAATAATAAAGACTGACACATGCCCATTATTACACACTGCCCTCAAATAAAACACACTGCCCCATATCCATTGATGCAAATTGTCCCTTGTTCAGTAATACAAAATGTTGAATGTGGATCCTGAGGATATGATAATCTGACTGAAGTACCAAGGCATGCTTCTTATAAATATAATATTTTGGTTATCATTTGGCTAAACCTAATTTGTTTGATAAAATATTTCTGGACCTATTTATCAAGCCTTAAATCATGCATGTTTCCACGTGGTTTAGGCATATCTAAGTAATGGATAAACAAAACAGAGATCTCCCAGCACATAGAGAAAGGGGTAGAGTTGCCACAAATAAAGGGGTCACAGAGCAGGGAATAGATGCAAAATGTTTATGTATTAGATGCATAACTAATAAATAATGAACATCTTAACAACATGGCATGCAGCTACCAAACAAACAATATTGCCTGCAAAAAGTAACTGTTGCCTACCTATGCTCTTGGGCAAGAGTTCATGGAGTACCATAAACAAGTTAAAACAACAACGGGTAGAATCCACAGATCCAGAGAGTACGTCCCAGATAGAACTGGGTAGATATCTGACCACTAATAGTGGGTTATTTATTGTGCCAAAATAAGTCACTAAACTGAGCAACAATAGGCGGCAAAGCTAGGACAAACAAAAAATCCAAAACTAAGTCCGCTCACAAATCTGGGAAGGGTAGGTAGTGCACTTACCTTCCTCCCCAGGTCGGCTGGACTGGATATCTCAGTCTGAATGTCTAATCCGCAAATCCTGCTCCTCTGGACCTGTTGGGACAGTCTAGTCAGTCCGCATGTCCGTCTGGGATAGCATCGGCAGTCCTGTCTCCAAACAGGGCTGATGCAGGAATTATTATTTATGCATCTAATACATAAACATTTTGCATCTATTCCCTGCTCTGTGACCCCTGTATTCGTGGCAAACTCTACCCCTTTCTCTATGCGCTGGGAGATCTCTGTTTTGTTTATCTATATTAGGGGTGTGGGACTCTCCCCTCATTTATCTCCCTGGCAGCCTATTTTCTTACCATTGGGAAGCGCAGACTCACCACTACCTACACTATAATATCTAAGTAATGGCGCTATTTGACTAGAGCTTAACTCAGGAGATATTTCCTGCGTTATGTAAACTAAGGCAAAATATTTCAGTCCCCATAATCATGAATGAAGACTGCCGAGTGGAGCTATTTATTAAGCTCCATTTTAGGATGGCATTATCAGGTGTAATATATAGCTAGAGCACTGTTGGAGAGGGATAAGCAGGTTGTACGCTCCTCCCCTTCTTCATCTAACTAATGTGTTTGTGCAAATGTGCTGACCGATGGCAACACATGTGCAATAGAGACACAGAGGGCCTGATTCATTAAGAAAAGCAAGGCAAAAAAATGAGTACGTTTTCTCCTGGACAAAACCATGTTACAATGCAAGGGGTGCAAATTAGTTTTGTATTTTGAACATAAGGGAAATACTGTCTGTTTTCCATGTAGCACACAAATACTTGATAGATTATTTTTACACTGTAATTTAAAGTTGATCCAGGACATGCCCTACCCCAAATATAAATCTGCCATCACATTTTGAATTTACCTCCCCCTCCAATGCAACATGGTTTTTTCAAGGTGCAAAGTTCCTTTTTTTTTATTGCTTTACTTTCCTTAATGAATCAGGCCCATATACATAACTAGAAACTTTATTATTTTGCAGTGTGATCTGTGACATCAAACAAATTCAGATTTACAGTGCTGTAGGACCAATGCTCAATAATGTAGATTGAATTTTAAATCTCAAAAAAACATTTGTTTGTATAGAAAAGTGAGGATTCACACGGATCACCTGTATAATATAAATATTTTTACTAAAATTGGTAAATAAGCATTTTTCAATGTAAGCTACTAACTGAAACTTTTAAATGCAAATTTAATTTCAAGTGTTTAATGGTTAAGGACGTAACGACTGCTGCAGAAAAAGCAAAATAGATTTGCCCAAAAATTGATGGCTGTAAATCAAATTAAATTCTTACTGGTTTGAATATTTCCAGCTATTGTACTCTTTAGCAGACTTTCCTGCAATTTCTTGATCTTTGGTAAGCCAAGTATACACTGCCCTTGGTCTACAACTAGACCCAACTGCTGTATCAAATCATCAACATCAGTAGATTGAACTGAGTAGATGTTGAAATTGTGGGGACTAGATGTAGACTATAGACCAAATACACTCAGCAGAACAATGTTTAAGAATCTGAAAGGATTCAAAAAGTTACTGTAGATTCAAGCTCTGGGCATCTCAGGTCTTTGTCATAGAGCCTAGAATTCTCAGACCTTGATCTGCCAAGTTTGATGTTACTCTTACTAGAGGCGCGGAGTCTAAAGTAGCGGCTGGTCTTCTCTAGGGACCCTCGCAAGAAGTTATGGGTTTAGCCTGCATTCTGCAGATCTTTACCACTGGAATGGTGAGAAAGAGAGCAATGATCTGCGGGCTGCAGAATAGTACCACTGGAATTGTGAGGATGAGAGAGATGATCTGCAGACTGCAGAGCATTAACACTGGAAAGGTGAATATGAGAGCGAAGATCTGCGGACTGCAGAGTATTACCATTGGAATGGTGAATATGAGAGCAATGATCTGCGGGCTGCAGAATAGTACCACTGGAATGGTGAAGATGAGAGCGATGATCTGCGGACTGCAGAGTAGTACCACTGTAGTGGTGGAGATGAGAGAGATTATCTGCGGACTGCAGAGTATTACCACTGTAGTGGTGGAGATGAGAGAGATTATCTGCGGACTGCAGAGTATTACCACTGGAATGGTGAAGATGAGAGCGATGATCTGCGGACTGCAGAGTATACCACGGAAATGGAGAGAATGAGAATACACAACCTACTCAGAGCAGGTAGTAGACCTAAAGAACCGGCACTGAGTGAAGAGGGAAGGTGTCTTTAATAACAGGAGGTCTAATTGAGGACTAATTGGAAGTCAGGCAAAGTGTTAAAGAGAAATCGGGTCTAAGATGGCGTCCGGCCACAGTAGAGAGAGAACGCCGGCAGTCGGGTAATTGAGCCGGGTCTCGGTTTAGCAATACCGAAAACCCAGCGCATGACAGTCTTTATATTTTACCCATATCTCTTGTTCCAACTACAAGTCTAGTCTAAGTGACAATTATTAGTGATGACGGCTGTGTATGTATGCTGAGACATGTGATTGTAATAAGGAGCAACTGTAAAAATGTTTGTTAAGTATAGTAAACATCAGTTACTTCATAATAAATGTATTAGTATTTTGTCATTAACATGGAACAATAATTGTATAGTTTTTTTAAAATTTTCTGTGCTTTCATTTGTGACTTTATATTCCTCATATGTATTGGATGTATCCTGAATTGTTCTGCTACTTGTTGAATTCGGGCATACGTATACCTGATTTACATGTGCTTTAAAACAAGCGCACATTGCGCTCAGTTTGTGCCCCTTAATGAATCAGGGAAAATACTGTGAACCTCTGGTTATCAATTCCATGAGAAGGCACAAAAGTAGGTTCGTACTGACAAAGAAGTGTTTATGTTGACAGTAACATCGCAATTGGCATAAGAAAAAAAGTTTTGAATTAAAAATGATAAATTAATTATGGGCTACATATCAGAAAACTATGTGCAAAACTGAGACATAATGAGCTTATGTCACACTTCTTTAAGCTCATCTCTGCAATGCATCAACAAAGGTATTTTATTTTAAGTGAAAATGTTTTTTGCCTATAGTGGAAACATAATGTAAACATAAGACTATAAAACCATCTTGCTAAATTAATAATTAGTAAGCATATATGTTTGTACTGGTCAAGCTGGGCCTGTATGACAGCTTCAATTGTGTTTATGGTTAACTCATGATTTAGGGCTGGTTCTTTTTTTATTCAGCCTCTCATTCAAATTCTGGAACTGAATCTAAAATGGCAAGATAAGGTTCAACATGTTACCTGCCATCATGCCATATCCACATCATAGTATTAATACCTGTGATGGTAAATATCACAAATATTTACTAACCTGACATGTCTGCTAGGAGCCAGTGTAGCATTTCTAAATTTACAATTTGAATATCACATCTTTTAAGGCAAGTCTAACTTCTAACGTGCTTCCTTCCACCTTTGTTCCTGCACTGGCATTTCAAGGTAACAATGGTCCCTCCACTACACTAAACAAGATCAGCTAACCAGAAGAGCCTTGGGTTTGTCAGCTTGTGAAATAAAAAAAATGAAGAGTTACTAAACTCATTTTAATTGCAGAACAAAGTTTCTATAGGAAATATGTCAGGATACCAATTCATTTTCAATTTGACATGAATTAGTTCCACTGAAAGCCACAATCACAATTATTACAATGAACGACATAGAAACCGGTATAGTGAATTAAAAATCCTATTTCCCATCAATGCAGACCATCAATTACTATGTTAATGCTCACTGTTGGTTACAGGAAAGGCTAAGAGGTGAATCATGGTTGTTTACCTGATCTATAGGTTAATGATGAGCTTGAGTTTCCAGTTGCACACAGCGTGACATCTTCCATCAGTAGAAAATATTAACAATTAAAGTGAAAAATAAAATGTATAAAATAGCCTGGTTATCATACTATTAATATTTAAATTTAGAACAGATTGCTAAACTGCAGATTTAAATTGAAGAACTGGTAGGCACTGAAATAATATCAGAAGATTGATGGAATATCTAAATCACTTGGATCACAATTTTAAATTATTTAACTGACAAATATGCATCCATTCTGCCTCATGCACTTAGAAAATGTGAATGAAGCTTTCATTCAGATACCTTAAACAATTATAGTTTACATCTCACATCAACTTAAGAAAACTCTAGTTTTAAGATTTGCAGAGTGTTCCATGGTTACATGTTTCTCATTTACACGAAATGTTTCGCCAAGGATAATCCCAGTTCTGATTCCCAGTTCTGATTAAAAACATTGTAAGTTAATATAGAAAGAAATCATTATATTTACAAATTACTTTATGGCCCTCAGTCATAGTGTGTTCTGGGTGCCAAGGCATGCGGGGACTTGTGGTTCCCTATTGGAATGCTGATGTCCTACCAAATAATTATGGGCTGGGCCATCTGACATTTGATATAGGAGCAAATAAAGGAGAATAGTACACTAATTAAATAATGCATCTTTATGCTCCCATATTTAACCTGCAAGTAGCACAATTTCTCTTCTAAAGGCTAAATTGTGTCATGTTCTAACTAAACTCATTAGCTATTACTGCACTGGTCAATGATCAAAAGTAGTATTGAAGAAAAATCTAATTATATTTTTAATAGATGTATATTTAGGGTCTAATTCATTAAGAGCGTAAATGCAGATACTATGATTTTCATGATTGCCCCTGGGTTTTAGAGACATATACTAAAGGAAAATATATGCAGATGCAGAGAATGAGTGAACATCCCTGATTGGACCTTGGGACTTTAAAATCTGTAGATTGAAGTAGTCAATAAACTTGTTGCTCCTAATGAAACCAACAATAGAGATGGAGTAATGCTTCAATGAAACAACTGCTGTTGCTAAAAGTAATATTTAAATATGCAAGCTGTATAAGGACAGAATTTGGTTTACACCAACGAATTGATAACCTTAACCACGATTAAGATCTTTCAGCTATGGTAAGATTGTATATAACCAGGACTGTGTGATTGCTGAACTAAAGAGCTAATATATAGAGGGACAAAAACTGTTGCAAATGCTTCTCACTGTATTGATTATATTAGTTTTTTCCTAATGTTTTTTCCTGTAAATTTGTGTTAATTTCCTTAAGTTGTAGAACTGCTCTGTGTATAATGCTTCTGCTTTTAATGTGAATAGAAAAAAACAAATTAATTAACTTTTACTGGTTTCTGCTTAGCTAGCTTTTATAAATTTTACAAATGTGCACCAATAGGATTGCCAAATATTTTGTTCCCAACAAGTCACAGAGAATTCACTTACACAAGTTGTCAATGATTTTATCATCACTTAATCAAAGGACACTACTCGCTTCTAATTCTTCACGACATCCTTCCTTCATTTGACACCATTAACCACTCATTTCTCAGAAAAATGCTGCATTTATTATTATTATTATTATTATTACCATTTATTTATATAGTGCCACTAATTCCGCATCGCTGTACAGAGAACTCACACACATCAGTCCCTTCCGCATTGGGGCTTACAGTCTAAATTCCCTAAGACACACACAGACAGACAGACACACACACAGACAGACAGACTAGGGACAATTTGTTAGCAGCCAGTATGTTTTTGGAGTGTGGGAGGAAACCGGAGCACCCGGAGGAAACCCACGCAAACACGGGGAGAACATACAAACTCCTGACAGATAAGGCCATGGTTGGGAATTGAACTCATGACCCCAGTGCTGTAAGCCAGAAGTGCTAACCACTTAGCCACCGTGCTGCATTTCTTATATCACTCTCCTATCTGGGTTCTCATTGTAAGTATCAAACAGCGCATTCATCATTTGTCTTCGCCCTTTACACTTTTCTTCTGCCACAAGGCACAGATCTCTACATTATTTTCTTTGGCGTTCAGTATCACATGTATGTGGATGACAGCCAAATGCTGTTTGGACCTTTCTCTATCTGTGTTGGCTCACTTTATTGACTGGCTTTCTAAAATTACTTGGATGTGTTCTCTCTACCTTTCAAAAACCTAGCCATTTATCTGTTTAACATGCAATAGCACCTAGTTACCTGTTATTACTACTTCTGCTGGCAGTAATACAATACACCTTACCACACAAGCTCACTATCTATGTTTCATCCTTGACTCAGAACTGTAAATGCATCTAAAAACCTCTCCAGAATTTTATTATCATCACCATTTAATTATATAGCGCCACTGATTCCGCAGCGTAATATAAAGAACTCATTCACATCAGTCCCTGCCCCCATTGGAGCTTACAGTTTAAATTCCCTAATATACACACACACACACACACACACACACAGAGACTAGGGTCAATTTTTGATAGCAGCTAATTAACATACCAGTATGTTTTTGGAGCGTGGGAGGAAACCGGAGCACCTGGAGGAAACCCACGCAAACACAGGGAGAACATAGAAACTGCACACAGATAAGGCCATGGATGGGAATTAAACTCATGACCCCAACGCTGTGAGGCAGAAGTGCTAACCACTAAGCCACCATGCTGCCTGTATTTCTCACAAAACACTAGAAAACATTCATTTGGGCACTCAGAATCTCCCACATTGACTATTGTAATTCCTTTCTTATTAGTGTTCTCCTAACCAAGTGTTACATTAAAACTCACCTCTATAGACAAGTGTATCAAATTGCTGAACCCTGATCTTAACCTTTTCTACCTAATTATCACCTCTCTACAGTTTAAATAACATTTATATTTATTCTGTTTTCAAAGTTAAATAACCTACCTATCCTCAAACCAACATTGCTGGATTATAATCCCTATACATGTTTACCAGTTTTAAGTCTTTTTTACTGGAAACATACGCGAGTGCTTGAATGGCTTTTATTTGTACTGTAACTTACACTAAAGGATATAGTGTTAATATCTTGAAGTATGTGAAATTGGAGTACATCTCCTCACATGTGCTTTGATAAGCAGCAAGTAATTATACTTATGTTTTGTATAGGCATTAGAGTGTGCTTATACTAATGTTTGTATATTACTACATATATTTTGTAGGTTGTGTATAAAGGAGTATATGTGTTTACAGCATAATACATTACTAATACAGGGACTTTGAATGTCGTTGCTTGCAAGGGCTTTGCCTGTTAATAAGTGATAGAGAGGACTATAGTGGGGCATTGGTATAAAGAGGAAATTTGGTCTGATTTCATTATATATGCCACTTTTGTCTGTGAAGCTTCTATAATAAGGCTTGCAGTGGGCCTAAAAATACTCTTCTCTGGTGGGTTGCAACATGGAAGCAAAAATAGATATATTGAGCCTATTCCAGAAAATTATATCACTTGAACCTCAGCATCAGTCCTGACATGGTTAGCACTGTTTATAATATACAAAAATACAAAATTGGCAGCATGACCCCTTCCTCAAATCCTTAGCCAGCCCTGGCACAAGACTGGACTGTTTTCCACTATAACAGGTGTAGGGTTCAATTGCGATATGGAAAGCCAACCCCCACACTGGGTCAGTGTAGGGGTTGAATTAAAGATTTGTGGGAAGGGCACAATACACAGTGGCCCCCCTCCCCTGAAGCTATATCCTCATGCTGAAAACCCCTACTGATCCCAGTTTAATGTAATTTATGTTTAAGTTTTGAAGGTAATTTTTCAAGCACTTAAATATTAAATTGGACTTCTTTTCTGCATACCATCCATAGTCTAAAATACAGATGAAGAGGGTCAATCAGATTCTTGAACATTACTTTTGGACTTTTGTCTGCACATCAAGATGATTTAGCAGGTTTGTTTCTCTGAGCTGAATTTTCACACAATAAACATGCCCATGAATATACTAATAAAACTAAAATTTTTATTAGTGCTCTTGCTTGGCTTTCAGTCCCAAATACAGCTTTTTCAGGGGTTCTTGACTTTTAATCCACCATCTCAGATCTGCAAGTTATCTGTAAAAGAAACTTGAGCGTGTCAATCATGTTTCATTCTAGTTAAAGTTACACTCTTGTTTAAGTATTTTTAGTACATTGTATTGCTGTCTATGGGCTTATCTTCTTACATGTAACTGACCTGACTTATTACTGACCATCTTTGAACATTCTTTCTAATTGCTGTTCTGATTATTCATGACTGACCTGGCCTGTGTGTGACCTTTTGTGACTGCCCATGACCCTGACCCTTGGCTTGCTTTTCATCACATTTGTGTTGTGGACCTCTGGCCTATTCCCAACTGTGTTCATACCATTGTTATTTATGCACTGTCAGCTGCTGCCTAGTGGGATTCATCTGGGTGCTACAATATGTGTATGTTTAGTAGAGATGGGCGGGCTCAGTTCCCCGAGAACCGAACCCACCCGAACTTTGGGTATCTGGGTACCGCCCATTCGGAATCCAAATCGAGGCTAAACGTCATCGTGACATCGTCAGATCTAGGGGCTCGGTTCTTGCGATACTTGAAGATTATAAATACACGCCTCCACAGCAATCCATCGCCATTTGACAGAGGGAGAGAGCAGGGTGTAGTCACAGGCTGATTAGAGCAGGGACAGAGAATACAATATTCTGAATCCAATTGTGCTAACAAAAATCGCTAGAGAAGAGAGAAGGATAGGGGAGTTTTGTTTTTTTCAATATTTGGCACTCAAAGTGCTTTTTGGGTGTCCCCCATTATTTTGCCTAAATATTTCTGGCTGTCAAAATTACTATCTGTCAGCAGTATCTACCAAATAATTTTTAGCACTCTCCAGTGCTTTTGGGGTGTTCCCCATAATTGTGCATAAATATTTCTGGCTGTCAAAATTACTATCTGTCAGCAGTATCTACCAAATAATTTTTAGCACTCCCCAGTGCTTTTGGGGTGTCCCCCATAATTGTGCATAAATATTTCTGGCTGTCAAAATTACTATCTGTCAGCAGTATCTTACCAAATAATTTTTAGCACTCCCCAGTGCTTTTGGGGTGTCCCCCATAATTGTGCATAAATAATTCTGGCTGTCAAAATTACTATCTGTCAGCAGTATCTTACCAAATAATTTTTAGCACTACAAGTGCTTTGGGCTCAGAATGGATTCAAAGCAGTCCACATATGATCAGAATAAGCAACCAGGTTCTGTCACCAGTCCTGATGTTAGTGTTCCCAGTACCTCATCTGGGCAAGGCGATGTCAAACTACACACATGTTTCGAAATCAGTCCAAAAAACAAAAACAAACAAAAAATTTACTGTGTTGAAGCGAAAAAGAAGTGTTACTGAGCAAAAGTTAAGTGCCAATAAAAAAAAAATTGCCAACATGCCATTCTACACACGCAGTGGCAAAGAGAGAATGAGGCCTTCACCTTTGGCTATTAGTGGCAGATCCCAAAAAGTTACCCAGCCTACAATTGGTGCACAACTACTGTTACGCGTCAAAGCTGAGCTGCAAGATAACAGTAAGGCATTAGAGGATACTGTTTGCTCTGATTCACAAATGACACCAATCCCTGCGGAGAGTCCATCCAACAGTGGGATGTCTAATCGTGAGCATTCTGCTGATGTGTGCCTTAATAGCCCGAGTGTAGCCAGTGATACCCAAATTGAGGATGCCACTTTGGAATTAGAAGAGGATGAGGGGGAGTTTTGTGTAGGCGACGAGGGCGCTAATGAGGATGTTGATGAGGATGAGGTTGTTTGTGTAAGTCCTGCACCAGTGGCAGCAGTTCTGGCACGTGACAAGAAAAAGGCCATTGTCATGCCTCGGCATAAAACAAAAAAATCCACTTCTTATGTGTGGAATTATTTCTACCAAAATCCAGACAACAATTGTATAGCCCTTTGTAGTGTATGTCAAGCCACAGTCAGTCGAGGGAGGGACCTTAACCATTTTGGAACCTCGTCTATGTTACGCCACTTAATGAGAATTCATGGCAAAGTGTTGGGAAAAGCTGAAAGTTCTTCCCAAAAAATTACAAGCACTCCATCATCAGCTAACACCCTCCGCTCACCGACATCCCGACGGCTACAAAATACACCCACCACACCATCCTCATCAATATCCTCAGTAGAGCTCGGAGTTAGCACAGCATCCCACTTATTAAGGTTGGATGACTCCTGCACTATTATTGATTCCTCTGAAGAAAGCGTTAGTCCCACTGCTGCTGCTGCTGTTGCTGCTGCTGGGGGTGAATCGTCAGCCCAGAGGCAGGTCAAGAAAAGGAGCAGTCCTACATTTCAGCAATTAACTGTGAAACAATCATTTTCTAGGGGAAGCAAATATGACAGCAGTCACCCAGTCGCCAAGCGAATTACAGACGCCATGGCTGCAATGTTAGTGTTAGATCTGCGTCCAATCTCCACAATAAACGTAGCTGGTTTTTCACAGTTAATTGAGGCTTTGTGTCCGCGTTACAGAATTCCATCGCGACACCATTTCTCCCATAAAGCAATTCCACAACTATACCAAAAAGTGTGTAAAAATGTAGAGATTGCGCTGAAAAATGCCATTCTGCCCACTGTCCACTTATCCACAGATATGTGGACAAGTGGAAGTGGCCAAACAAAAGACTATATGACTGTGACAGCCCACTGGGTAGCTCATTCACCTTCACCAGCAGGAACAGCAGCAGCATTTACACCACTACATAACATTTGTCACAGGCAGGCCACTCTTTGTATCACCGGCTTCACTAACAGGCATACAGCTGACAATTTGTTATGCAAACTGAGAGATGTGATTGATACATGGCTTATGCCACTTGGACTCTCCCCAGGGTATGTCATTTCTGATAACGCCAACAATATAGTGCGAGCATTACAGCTGGGTGATTTCCAACACATTCCCTGTTTTGCTTAAACCATCATCTTGGTGGTACAGAGCTTCCTACGAAATAACCGTGAGGTGCAGGAGATGCTTTCGGTGGCCCGTAAAATTTCAGGCCATTTCAGGCATTCAGCCACAGCATGTAGGAGATTACATCAGCTCCAAGAGTAGTTTAACTTGCCCTGCCACCAACTTAAGCAAGAGGTGGTAACTAGGTGCAATTCCACCCTGTACATGCTTCAGAGGATGGAGGAACAGCACAAAGACATCCAAGCGTATTGCACAAGCCATGACATTGGGGAAGCAGTGGGGATGTATTTTACTCTTGCACAGTGGGGAATTCTTTCAATGCTGTGCAAGGTGCTGAAACCATTTGAAGTTGTGACGTGTGAGGTGAGTGCAGACTGCTAGTTTGAGCCAAGTCATTCCTTTAATTAGACTATTGGAAAAGCAGCTTGAGAAAATGAAGGAGGAGCTCAAAGTAAGCAATTCAGCAAAGTATGTTGGCCTTGTCGATCAAGTACTTCATTCGATTCACAATGATCCTCGAGTTATTAACATCTTCAACTCGGATCAGTATGTTCTGGCCACTGTGCTTGATCCAAGGTTTAAGACCTACATTGAGTCTTTACTTGTAAATGAGCGAGATCTGAACTTCTGCAAAGAGCTATTGCTCAGCAAGTTGGCCGCTGAACTGGGCATCGGCTTGACGACGTGTCCTCCTTCACTTTCTCAAGCTGCTGCTGCTCGTAAAAGGGGGCAGACCAGAACAATTTAACATCTTGGCTGGTTTGAAGGATTTTTCAAAAAAATGTGTCACTTTGCCCATAACTCCATCCAATACAAGTATAAACATGCAAAGGATGGTTGAGTATTACTTTCAAGAGGTAGGTAATATGGAAATGTCAGACAGTCCATTTCCTTACTGGGAAGAAAAGCAGGCCATTTGGAAACCCATGTACAAACTTGCTTTGCAATACTTAAGCTGCCCACCCTCCAGTGTGTACTCTGAACGAGTGTTCAGCACAGCAGGGAACTTAGTCAGTGATCTCCATAGAAGGTTACTTCCCAAAAATGTGGAGAAAATTATGTTTATCAAAATGAACTACATCTTCCACGAGGAAGGCCTTCACCATCCAAGACATCCAAGCACTGACTGTTCTCTAATGGCGGATTCAAGCGGCGATGAATTGATTGTCTGTGATGATGACGTACACACTGATGTGGGTGAGGATGAAGCTGAAAATGATGATGATAACATCTTTTTAAAACTTTCTATGTAAGTGTAGGGTGCAATCTACCCCCAAAGAGGAAAGGGACTTGTGGCATTTCCATATCACGTATGGTCTTGAAAGGCTGCTGTTTGGGCAATTTCTCCTTAAGGGTAGGGTGTCATAGACAGAGTGACCCCAAACTGGCTTTGTCCATTTCTCTTAATATTGTACAGTCTATAACGGCTGAATTTTTTTGTATTTTCGACAAGTGGAGGGGGGCCTAGAGAGCCAGAAACCAAAATGGCTTTGTCCATTTTAATTAATATTGTACAGTCTATCACGGCTGATTTTTTTTGTATTTTCGACAAGTGGAGGGGGGCCTATAGAGACAGAAAGCAAACTGACTTTTTCCATTTCTTTACATATTTAACTATAAGTTTAGGGTGTAATATACATCCAAAGACGTTGGCTGCATTGCCAATATGCATAGATGGAGAGGAAGACAATCTGTTTTGTGTGTAGAATAAATGAAGGCCTACCAGGAATTAAACTGTTTTTTTGATAATTTATTAGCTTTACAATTAGATTACTTATCTATGAAACAGGTGGAGCACTAAATTGGGTTATTTTAGGCCCAAAAACATTGATTTTCCAACAAAATAGCAAAACAAAACCAAACAAAACCAAAACCAAAACCAAAACACGCAATGGCGGTTTTGCAAAACCAAAATCAAAACCAAAACACGACGGTAATCCAGATACAAAACCGAATACAAAACCAAAACACGGGGGTCAGTGACCATCTCTAATGTTTAGTAGTGCAGTTTTTTACCTCGTTTAGAGGATTCCTGGTGAAAACAGTTCAACCATTAGAATAAAACATAAAATAGTGCAAACTGTGCATGTGGAAACATATAAAACATATAACATTAATATAAATCAGTGTCGTATTTACTGTGTCCAATATTGTAATAATATATAGTCCCAATGTTATGTCTCTTCTCTTGATTTGAATAATACTCTTCTTCTTTTACTCTCGATGTGACATGTGAAAAAATAAAAAAATAAAGAACATCTTAGTGCAATCTGCATAGGCAAGTTTCTTGTTGTTTCTTTACATGCAATTAGACTTATGGGCAAAAGCACAGAAAAAATACCGACAATATATTTTGTTTTTATTTATCACTCTTTTGTGTGACATATAGGGGTAAATGTATCAAGCTGAGAGTTTTCAGCAGATTCTAGCTATCATTTATTTAGTACATTCTACAAAATGATAGCTAGAATCTGATTGGTTGCTATAGCCAACATCTCCACTTTTCAAACGGGCCGGAAAAAAACTCTCAGCTTGATACATTTACCCCATACTGTCTTTCTTAGAAAACATTACAGTCACTTCACAAAAAACCTGCATGTAATTGTTTTTCCAACTCCCTATTACACAATAATCATATGAAATATTTTAAACACATTGTTTTTCTTTTGTAAGAGAAAACAATACAAATGTTAAGTTTTCTTAATTAGAATCTAAGAAATAAGATCCTGTTTCTAACTTTCTCCTTATTAACCTTTTAATCTTAAAAAATCAAGGCAGCTTAATTAATAATCTCAATAATTGAAAACAATCTGTTGTATATAAAACAGAACTTTATTAAAAAAATAAAATCATAATCTTTATTACCAGACATGATTTGAATAAAATAACCAAACAAGACATATATCCATTGTAGCTTCAAAGCATTGACACCTGTGTAGATGTACTCTTACCCCCGTCAGATGGTATCAAATATGTAGCGTAAACAGTTCTTTGCAGACTGGTATTGCAAAGTGCTGGCAACATGCCCCAGAGATTTTGGGCTGTCGGAGTGCCTTACACTGAATGTCGGGTCCCCACAGCCGCTTATGTGTTTCGATTGGAATCTTTGTCAAGGTGCAAGGGTAACTTCCTTGTGTCCATTTTCTTTAAATGTTTATGGAATCAATCACCTTAACATACACACACATGTATTTATTTGCATGATTTAACATAATTAGAAACCTATTTCTAACATACGGACATACGATAATGCTTCTTTATACCCCTAACTACGATCGGAATAAAAATTATAATATATCATAACGATCACAGTTTGATTTACATAGTTGAATGCGTGTTATTCTTATCCAATATTAACCTGCCGTGGCAGTAAGTGAGGCATGTTCAATCTGTCTTATATTAATCTGTGACTCAGCTATACTTAATATACAAACAGACATATTAAAACGAAAATAGCATTAAACACATATTAATGCATCAAAAGAGAAGTGTGTATACTTAAAACACACCTTATAAAAAAGGCTTGATCAAACTGGATCAGAAGGAAGCTGTTTGATTTCAGCGTGCTATGTTAACTAACCGCGAGAACCTAACCTGCCTCCTAGTAGAAGCAATTAGCGAAATGTATGTCAGGTTTAGGTTTTAGAAGGAGTCTGTGTGTCAGGCTGAATTGGGAGATTATCGTTTAGTTGGTTATGATAGCTTCCATGGATGTATTAGAACATGAATTCTGTCTTACAAGAAAACTCCTCTACACAAACTTATTTGTAGACAATCACAGATGCCATAAATAGAAATTACAACAGATATATCATAATGGGACTTCTGTAGCTTCTCTGTTATAATTAATTCAATTAGGTTCTCATTATGTGTGTCAGAACATTAGGTACTTCAAGAAATCTGTGACCACATAATAATATCTAAACAAGAATTAAATGTGGGATACATGGCAACATCTATATACTGTAATTTTAGATCTATAAATGAATTAGCCCAGTGGTTCCCAAACTTTTGCAGTTAGCGGCACCCTTAGAGTATTCATAATTTTTTTAAGGCACCCCTCCAAAATAATTACCGAGCAGTCCTGTTTTAGAAGTAGTTGGATCAAAAAATTGTAATAAGTATTTAGGTCAGGACAGAAATGCTTATTTAGTTGTATGCAAAAATGCCCCTTCTGCATGCAGACACCCTGCCCTCTCTCATGCTGCCCCCTCTGCCCTCTCTCATGCTGTCCCCCCTCCTCTGCACTCTCTCACGCTGTCCCCCCTCCTCTGCCCTCTTTCACTCTGTTCCCCCTCCTCTGCCCTCTGTCTCCCTCATGTCACGTTGTCCTCCTCCTCTGCCCACTGTCCCCCTCCTCTGCCGTCCGTCACGCTGTCCCAGATCATCTGCCACGCTGTCCTCCTCCTCTGCCCACTGTCCCACTCCTCTGCCGTCCGTCACGCTGTCCCAGATCATCTGCCACGCTGTCCCCCTCCTCTACCCTCTGTCACGCTGGTCCAGCTCCTCTGCCCTCTGTCAAGCTGTCCCAGCTCATCTGCTCTCTGTCCCCCTCCTCTGCCCTCTGAAACGCTGTCCCAGCTCCTGTGCCCTCTGTCACGCTGTCCCAGCTCCTCTGCCCTCTGTCACGCTGTCCCAGCTCCTCTGCCCTCTGTCCCCTCCTCTGCCCTCTGTCACACTGTCCCAGCTCCTCTTCCATGATGTCCTCCTCCTCTGCAATCTGTCACGCTGTCCCAGCTCCTCTGCCCTCTGTCACGCTGTCCCAGCTCCTCTGCCCTCTGTCACACCATCCCAGCTCCTCTGCCCTCTGGCACGCCGTCCTAGCTCCTCTGCCCTCTGTCACGCCGCCCCAGCTCCTCTGCCCTCTGTCACACTGTCCCAGCTCCTCTGCCCTCTCTCACGCTGTCCCCCCTCCTCTGCCCTCTCTCACGCTGTCCCCCCTCCTCTGCCCTCTCTCACTCTGTCCCCCCTCCTCTGCCCTCTTTCACTCTGTTCCCCCTCCTCTGCCCTCTGTCTCCCTCATGTCACGTTGTCCTCCTCCTCTGCCCACTGTCCCCCTCCTCTGCCGTCCGTCACGCTGTCCCAGATCATCTGCCACGCTGTCCTCCTCCTCTGCCCACTGTCCCACTCCTCTGCCGTCCGTCACGCTGTCCCAGATCATCTGCCACGCTGTCCCCCTCCTCTACCCTCTGTCACGCTGGTCCAGCTCCTCTGCCCTCTGTCAAGCTGTCCCAGCTCATCTGCTCTCTGTCCCCCTCCTCTGCCCTCTGAAACGCTGTCCCAGCTCCTGTGCCCTCTGTCACGCTGTCCCAGCTCCTCTGCCCTCTGTCACGCTGTCCCAGCTCCTCTGCCCTCTGTCCCCTCCTCTGCCCTCTGTCACACTGTCCCAGCTCCTCTTCCATGATGTCCTCCTCCTCTGCAATCTGTCACGCTGTCCCAGCTCCTCTGCCCTCTGTCACGCTGTCCCAGCTCCTCTGCCCTCTGTCACACCATCCCAGCTCCTCTGCCCTCTGGCACGCCGTCCCAGCTCCTCTGCCCTCTGTCACGCCGCCCCAGCTCCTCTGCCCTCTGTCACACTGTCCCAGCTCCTCTGCCCTCTCTCACGCTGTCCCCCCTCCTCTGCCCTCTCTCACTCTGTCCCCCCTCCTCTGCCCTCTGTCTCCCTAATGTCAAGTTGTCCTCCTCCTCTGCCCACTGTCCCCCTCCTCTGCCGTCCGTCACGCTGTCCCAGATCATCTGCCACGCTGTCCTCCTCCTCTGCACCCTGTACCCCTCCTCTGCCGTCCGTCACGCTGTCCCAGATCATCTGCCACGCTGTCCCCCTCCTCTGCCCTCTGTCACGCTGGTCCAGCTCCTCTGCCCTCTGTCAAGCTGTCCCAGCTCATCTGCTCTCTGTCCCCCTCCTCTGCCATCTGAAACGCTGTCCCAGCTCCTGTGCCCTCTGTCACGCTGTCCCAGCTCCTCTGCCCTCTGTCATGCTGTCCCAGCTCCTCTGCCCTCTGTCCCCTCCTCTGCCCTCTGTCACGCTGTCCCAGCTCCTCTTCCATGCTCTCCTCCTCCTCTGCACTCTGTCACGCTGTCCCAGCTCCTCTGCCCTCTGTCACGCTGTCCCAGCTCCTCTGCCCTCTGTCACGCCGTCCCAGCTCCTCTGCCCTTTGGCACGCCGTCCCAGCTCCTCTGCCCTCTGTCACGCCGTCCCAGCTCCTCTGCCCTCTGTCACGCCGTCCCAGCTCCTCTGCCCTCTGCCATGGTGTCCCCCTCCTCTGTCCCCCTCCTGTCACGCTGTCACTCTCCTCTGTCCCCCTGCTGTCCTTCTCCTCTGTCCCCCCTTCTGTCACGCTGTCCCTCTCCTCTGTCCCCCTCCTGTCACGCTGTCACTCTCCTCTGTCCCCGTCCTGTCACGTTGTCACTCTCCTCTGTCCCCCTCCTGTCACGCTGTCACTCTCCTCTGTCCCCCTGCTGTCCCTCTCCTCTGTCCCCCTCCTGTCACGCTGTCCCTCTCCTCTGTCTCCCTCCTGTCACGCTGTCACTCTCCTCTGTCCCCGTCCTGTCACGTTGTCACTCTCCTCTGTCCCCCTCCTGTCACGCTGTCACTCTCCTCTGTCCCCCTGCTGTCCCTCTCCTCTGTCCCCCTCCTGTCACGCTGTCCCTCTCCTCTGTCCCCCTCCTGTAATGCTGTCCCTCTTCTCTGTCCCCGTCCTGTCACGCTGTCCCTCTCCTCTGTCCCTGTCCTGTCACGCTGTCCCTCTCCTCTGTCCCCCTCCTGTCACGCTGTCACTCTCCTCTGTCCCCCTGCTGTCACTCTCCTGTCCCCCTCCTGTCACGCTGTCCCTCTCCTCTGTCCCCCTCCTGTCACGCTGTCACTCTCCTCTGTCCCCCTGCTGTTACTCTCCTGTCCCCCTCCTGTCACGCTGTCACTCTCCTCTGTCCCTCTCCTGTCACGCTGTCCCTCTCCTCTGTCCCCCTCCTGTCACGCTGTCACTCTCCTCTGTCCCCCTCCTGTCACGCTGTCACTCTCCTCTGTCCCCCTCCTGTCACGCTGTCACTCTCCTCTGTCCCCCTCCTGTCACGCTGTCACTCTCCTCTGTCCCCCTCCTGTCACGCTGTCACTCTCCTCTGTCCCCCTCCTGTCACGCTGTCACTCTCCTCTGTCCCCCTCCTGTCACGCTGTCACTCTCCTCTGTCCCCCTCCTGTCACGCTTTCACTCTCCTCTGTCCCCCTCCTGTCACGCTGTCACTCTCCTCTGTCCCCCGCCTGTCACTCTCCTCTGTCCTCCTCCTGTCACGCTGTCACTCTCCTCTGTCCCCCTCCTGTCACGCTGTCACTCTCCTCTGTCCCCCTCCTGTCAAGCTGTCCCTCTCCTCTGTCCCCCTCCTGTCACGCTGTCACTATCCTCTGTCCCCCTCCTGTCACGCTGTCACTCTCCTCTGTCCCCCTGCTGTCACGCTGTCACTCTCCTCTGTCCCCCTCCTGTCACGCTGTCACTCTCCTCTGTCCCCCTCCTGTCATGCTGTCACTCTCCTCTGTCCTCTCTGCTGCGCACCAGCCATAAAACAAACAAACAGAAACACTTACCAATCCGCCGGGCGCCGGGACCCAGCATCCTCCTCTCTCACGCAGCCTGTCACTGATATGACAGCTGCGTGAGAGAGGAGGATGCTGGGTCCCGGCGCCCGGCGGATTGGTAAGTGTTTGTTTGTTTGGTTTTTTTTATGGCTGGCCCGCGGCACCCCTGAGACAGCGCCGCGGAACCCCTGGGAGCCGCGGCCACAGTTTGGGAACCGCCGAATTAGCCCTTTCTGTTAATATTTGAGAGATAGTATCGGAACTGAAATTTGCATAACCAATTGACCATCTGTGATGAATGTCAGTTTGAGGTTTTAAAAGGAGTCTGTGTGTCAGGCTGAATAGGGAGTTTACCATGCAGCTCGTTACGATAGCTTTCATGAATGTATTGGATGTGAATTCTGTCTTACAAGAAAATCCCTCTACACCAGTGTTGGCTAACCTGTGACACTCCAGGTGTTGTGAAACTACAAGTCCCAACATGCTTTGCCAATATATAGCAGCTTATTGCTGGAAGGGTATGCTGGGACTTGTAGTTTCACAACACCTGGAGTGTCACAGGTTAGCCAACACTGCTCTACACGAACTTCTTTGTAGACAATCACAGATGCCACAAATAGAAATTATAACAGATATACCCTAATGGAACTTTTTTTTAGCTTCTCTGCAATTATTAATTGAATTATACTCTCATTATGTATGTCAGAACTTTAGACACTTCATGAAATCTGTGGCCACATAATAATATCTAAACAAGAATTAAATGTGGGATACACGGTAACATCTATATAATTCTAGACCTATAAATGAATTAGCCCTTTCTGTTAATATTTGAGAAATAGTATTAGAACTGCAATTTACAGAACCAATTGACCATCTATGATGAACGTGTGTAGTATATCTAAAGACCAATAAACATTGTAACATTGTGAGGTTAATTCAGTGTGATACTTTCATCTATGATGAATGCCGTGGATATGTGTGCAGTACATTTCAAGACCGATAATTATTGAAGTATTTTGAGGTTAATACAGCGTGATATTCTCCAAAATATTTTATCATACCAGGATACTTTAAGTACGAAGCTCAGCAGCGCTAAAATTTGTATATCTATATATATATATCTATATCTATATATATATATATATATATATATATATATATATATACGAAGAATACTAGCAATCTGAGATCTCTATTCAACACCCGTTTGATTACAGTTAGTGAATATTTCAAATAAGTTTTATATAATAGGATGACAACTGAATATAACATGCTTTGCAGAGGATAATTGTATAATAGCCGCACAATTTTAATGCAGATATTAACTGACTGATAGCGGGAGAAACATTTGGCACAAATAATATAATCAATAATTGCCAGTTGTCTACCAATATTGGTATCCGCTATTTATGTCCACTGATTTAAATACTAATCCAAGGCATATATACATACTTCATCATCATCATTTATTTATATAGCACCACTAATTCCGCAGCGCTGTATAGAGAACTCACTCACATCAGTCCCTGCCCCATTGGGGCTTACAGTCTAAATTCCCTAACATACACACAGACACAGACACACAGACTAGGGTCAATTTTGATAGCAGCTAATAAACCTACGAATATGTTTTTTGAGTGTTGAAGGAAACCAGAGCACCCGGAGGAAACCCACACAAACACGGGAAGAACATACAAACTCCACACAGATAAAGCCATGGTCGGGAATTGAACTCATGACCCCAGTGCTGTGAGGCAGAAGTGCTAACCACTGAGCCACCATCCTGCCCTTCTTTCATTATGGCTAGCTTATGACTGAATATAACATACTCTGTAGAGGTCAATCATATAGCAGCCGCATAATAGTATATACCATATACCATATACCATACCATATAGTATATGGGGACATTAACTGACTGATAATGGGAGAAATATTTGACATAAATAATATAATCAACAACTGTCAATTGTCTGCCAATATTGGTATCTGCTACTTATGTTCACCAATCTAAACACTAATCCGAGGTATATTTATATACACTTGTCCTCTTTTATTATCGATAGTCATCAATGAAAAGAAATATACTTACCTTACTTTATTTCAACGTAATAAGTGCATATGTTCTATGATCCCTATATAAGGGACAATATCGGGGCTGTAACCGATATAAATAACCTGATATTTGAGGCTAATATCATGAACACACTTTAAGATCTTTTGATCATTGGAATTTGTTAATGTGAACTCACTATTATAGTGCTTTCCATTTATTTTCCTGACGCTAGTAATACAATAGATATCCATTATCAGCTGAAGGTACAAATAAAGAGAACACTCGGGAACTTTACTTGTATATGTATAACCAATTAATGGACAAGTATATTCCACGAATGAGAACTAAATTACCCTATCAAAGTCTGAATTACAAGCATGAATTATTGAAAATATCTACATGAAGTCTAACCACTAGTATGAACTGTTGAGTTCTTATTTGTCTTGAGATCTGAAAGCAATACAGACTGCAATAATTTTGGATAGAGATATATATACATACACCCTATCTCATTATTAATAAACTTCTGTATCATTTCACCAATACATGTATTTTGTATAAATTCCGAAATTTTAATATTTCGCTTTTCAATCAATTATTTTTAATGTATATCAATAAAATATTCAGTTTTTATGTTAGATGTCCATTTACTATTCCTATCCACCTCCACAAAAAAACTTTTTGAATTGATACAGAATGTCCTTTTACTATTAGATTTAATAACGTGTATCTAGTGTGCATTCTGTTCAAGTAGTACTTATTTTCTTTTTTGTCTCTACTGTAATTCATTACTACTGGAAGTTGCACCTAGCAGAATCAACTTCATTCCAATCATATAAATCTACATCTTGATATTGCCCTTGTGTATCTTACAATATGTAATATAATAGGAATATTTATATAATATAGTAAGAACATTTATATAATATAATAAGAATATTTCTTGTGCGAGAGACAATTCAAAATACTTATACTTAAAACACACCTTATAAAACAGGCTTGATCAAACTTAATCAGAAGGAAGCTGTTTTGATCTCAGCGTGCTATGTTAACTAACCGCGAGAAAGGCATATAGACCTGTCTCACCCTAATCCACATTTGGCTTCACTTAATGTGGAAACTGTATTTCTGTAACCATCTTAAAAAGAAGCAATTATACATATTCAATGTCTGTCAAAAAATAACATTGTATGGCAAATTTAATTGGAATGCATTTCTTAACTGTATACGTTCACTCTTTAATCCACAACTTTATTCCTTTATTTCATAGGTGGAATATTTGTAGAATTACCCCATTCGAATTTGTTAAAAAATGGGAGTCATCCCTCTTTATTATTAATGATCCTGTTTATGGGGATCAATCTTTAAACCTCTTATCTCATAGATGGTATCCTTACCATACAAACCACAGCCTGTTCATATATTTTGTGTTTTATAAATATACCTGTCATGTGCAAGCTAATTTTGAGGCATATAAATCTGCAAATATGTGTTTGTGAATTAATTCCTAGAAATAGTGTGACATGGCTCAGAGGAACTGTTTAAATCAATGTGTTTGTTTATGTTAAACTACCCATAGCGTGCTGGTAGATAAGAACCTAGCTCTATTGTAGCCCCTTGTATCATTTATGGCAGATCGCAAATGTGAAAGCCTTTGAAAATATCTCTTTCAGGACAGTGAAATCTAACACCTCTCTGGGAAGCCTCAGACATGCCGACTGCAGACACAGGGTTATATATGAATGATAAATTCAAGCTGAACAGGGTCACAGGAAAATATCATATCATTTTCTCCAATATTATACTTACCAGAGGCACATGTAGTATGCAGATGAAAGGGAACTTATAACATGTTGTGTAGAGGTAAAATCATGTTTGTACGCCATACTGGTAATAAATCGGGGCAGTGTATTCAAAACCTGACTTAGAAGCTGTGTCCACAGGGGTTATAAAGCCCTAATTTGCATTGACACTGACCTTAGTTCTGACATCACAAGAAAAGGGTCTGTGAGCCCTGCAGCTTGGTTTAAAAACTGCACTGTGACTCTAGGAAATTGTTCACTTTTGGGAGTCAATCTGATATTGAAGAGTATTCCATTTTCCTGCTTCTCCCAGCACCAGAAACTTGATTGTATGTGAGTTTTCAATTGTGTGTTTTATCCTTTTTATTTTATAAGAAACAATTGCATTACATTTCTATGTCATTTTATTAACTGTTTTATCTTAAGCATTGTGGATGTAGTTTCCATATTAAATTACACTTAATAAGTGCAAGTCTCTGTGTTCTTATGAATGCACGAGACAGTTTGGCCAAAACGCTACATAATTGAAAAGAGGAAAACATTGTGGTTTATGTTAACTCTGATCAAAGTAAATTGTGCTAGAATAATTCTAAAGGGGAACTGAAGGCTTCCTAAATAAGAGTGTCAGCTCTTCATAAAAAACCTTTGCAGTAGCATAGTTGGTACGGAAAAGCTAGTGTGTGGCATAGATAGGGAATGATTTAATCATTTTAGACAGACCAGGTGGTTGTGTTTGGTTAACCCTTTGTCACACACATGTCACGCAGGCTCAGGTGGATGTTGTTCGTGACAATACCCATAATCTTTTATTTACAAGAAGACAAATGAAACAGAAAGGATATGCATTCTGTTCTTTCGTTTCCAAATAGTCAGCCAATACATACTTTATATTTACAACTTTGTTTACAGAAGAAACCATTTCATCTCAAGATAAGCATTCAGGCCGTTAGGGAATGAAGTGCCAAAGGAATAAATGAATTGCATTTCTGCTTGTGCTAATGCAATTCTAGAATTACTTTTTCTCCAATCCCAACCAACTGTTTTTATTCCACAAAATTATATTATGGAATTAATGTCACATTATGTTTTTGTTTGCAATGTGCTGATAGGGAGTGTAAGTTATATCCTTTTTAAAATTCCTTACTTGGAGAGCGTAGCTAGGACGCCATCTCGGACGGACACACATCTTGGGATCTCCTCTTTCTGGGACCCTCACAGCATCCTATATTGGGTTTCCCTTACTAGCCACACCACCCCAACTGAGCGGATTTCTTACCAGACCTACTTGTGAACCCCCTTAGCCACATTCATCTTTTGAGTTGCCTGTCCTCAAACTTACTGACTTCATGCAGCCTGCTGGACATCCTGTTCCTGGAGACTCCCCAATTGGGCAATTCGCTTCCTCCCACCAGTTGCATCCTTCCTGCCTTTGGAGGACTCCTCTGGCCCCAATCAATCCGGATTGGCTCCCTGCCTCACTATCCACCCATGGCAAAAGTGGTAGCCTACTTCCAATAGAGACCACGATCTAAAGTTCCAGCCCTTTTCTGGATCCCTCAATAGCGGTTTTGCCGCAGCACAATTGGCTGGACCCGACTGCAGAGGTGAGCAGGGCACCCGCACAACTTCCCCTGTCCTCCTCACTCTCATCCGCCACACTTGAGCCACTAGTGGTAGCTACTCCTGTTGCACTTCTCTGACATCCAACTGGGAGTTTTGGGCAAAGTGCCTAGAAAATAATACCCACAGCCCTCTTCCCCCCTTACTTTCATGATCTTGTTGAGTGCTGTGGGCAGCAGGATCTCTCACCTCTCTATTTCGGGACACCATTCCAGCATGGGGCTAATAATACTACTAAATCTGTGTGCCCTCCTGCACTGGACACACAGCTGTCCTCATTATCTCCCCTGCTATCCCACTGCATCTCCTGCTCTGCTCCAATGTGCCATTCCACTGGCTGTATCCTATTTACTATTTACCACAAAGGATATTTATGTAATTTCAACTGAACAAAGACATCACATCTGATTTGTGGTCCTTCTCATATTCTAGTCCAGTCTACTCATGTTTTAACCCCACATGACTTATAGGAGAAGGCTACCTTCTAACACATTCCTTTGAAATTACTCTGCTGCAGCATCTCCACTGCCTCTGACGTGATACTCTTCTAACTTCTTTGCTTTTCTTCTGTCTCCATGTCTCACAAACAAAAGAAACAGCCCCCACACCAAACAACCAACATGATTTCCAGAAGCAGCCGACATCTCCAAGCTCTGATACAGACTTTCCGCAGACTTCTATGACCGATTTAATGAAGCAAATAAAGTCCACCATTCATTTGAAATTTCAGGGCTTGGTTACAGAGTTACACACCGAAATTGCTGCTCTGGGCTCAGGCACTGATTCGTTGGAAAAAATAACTGACGATCTCTGCGCTTTCCAGACTCAAACCGACCAGGACTTAACAGCTCTTAATGCTGACCTAGACGCTCTCAAAGACCAACTTGAAGATCAAAATGCTCTTGTCGGAATAATATAAGACTCAAAAATGTTCCCGAGTCGATTTCTGAAGAAGATTTATCCTCCTACTAGCAGGTCCTATTTTCCTCCTTGGTCCCAGGTTTACCACCATCTGATTTTCATTTGGATCATGTTCACCAGGCCCTCCGGCCCAAACCTCACTCATCTCAACCACATTGAGATGTTATCATATGCTTACATTATTATTCCATGAAAGAGAAGATCCTCCTTGCCATTCGCGAACAGCCGAACATCTCCTACACTGGGACCAACCCACTCTTCCAGGATCTCTCTCCTATCACCTTGAAGAAACGACGAGATCTAGCTGATATCATACAACAACTGCGTTCTGCTGGCAACTTACCTTTATGTACGACAATCCCACATATTCTTTCAAGAATCCTGAACAAACTCAGGACCTGTTACTTGGAAAGTACCTGATCTCCCGGGCTCATCCTCTTCCTCTTCATTTGTAATCCGCAAACCACATCTGCAAGCTGATTGGTCTACTAAGTAAATATTACAGCTCTGATTCTTTATTTTTCAGGTGTTCCACAACCATTACTCAGGCTTTAAATTTAGTATCTCACAAATACTTTTATGTTGCAGCATTTTGACCATTTTATTTTATTGCTGTCTTGCTTGGGGTATCGCTGTGACAGGGGATTCCCTGAACTCATGCGTTCCACCAATTTGTCTATGGGGCACGCCCGTGTCTTATGTCCACTCTGATCGGCCCTTTCCTGGCACGTTGACGCCCCTGACCTGACTTTTTTTTTACTTCATGTGGTTTATATATATATATATATATATATATATATATATATATATATATATATATATATATATATATATATATATATATAATTATTGGAAAAAACTGCACTCACATCTTCAAGTAAATCCTCTTTGGGGTGCTCCACAATAGCTCCTATTTCCATAGTAGCTAGTACATGTTCAAAAAATAGAGAGGGCACTCCCCATTTAAAGCATATAGATTATTCTTTATTTTAAATCTAGTATCTTTGTATTATAGTCGACATTTCGGTCTTGTATCCAGACCTTTTCCAAAACAGATTTTCATTGAACAGCAGACAAGACAAGCATAGACAATACAATATTATAATTACCTGACTATATATTGTGCCAAAGGGTTGTCAGCTGTAGCTCCTTTTAGGAAATTGTCAATTCTAGTGCATGTGTCCACCTCTCACAGTGTTACAAACAATATGTGTTCCACCCTGGAATGCATATGAAGGTCACATGGTTTCAGACTTCTGTTGATAAACTACTACTAAATACTACATTCTTCAGCTACACAGTAAGTATCATTTCCCATTACTCCACCAATGAACGTATCACCTTCTCCAGACTCCATTTCTAGCTGCACAACAAATTAGCTATAAATTCTTTAATACAAGTTTGTAATTCTAATTCTGTCATTCGTTCCACTGTGGAACGCATAGCAGGAAGTCTAAGAAGGCATTTTGTTACTGGGACCAACAGGTGATGTATTATCTTCAAGCAACAATACTTGGATATTGTCCAATTAGACAATAGTTGTCTAGTTGGAAACATCACTTCCAGACTCAGTATAGTTAGATTTTATAGTTAGATTTTATATATAAATTTGCTATGAGTTCCACTGTGGCACGCACAACAGGAACTGAACAAACAGACTTCTGATTAGTACTCAAGCCAACCATATTGTGATTTTTAAAGCTTCTTATTTATGTATCCCAATGCACTTACAGTAATAGTAATATATAGTTAGTAAAGTTTGTGGCATTTGGCAATGTATATAGTATCATCATATTTCTTCACCAATATATAATATAGTATCTTTATGATTCCTACACTTTATTATTAAATATTGCACAGCCCCAAATATTACTGTAGCCAATAATTGGAATTATGGTTTCTGATATCTATGGTTCAATTGTTGTATATTATTACACAACCCTAAGTATTGTAGCATTCGACAGATAACACTATATTCTCGGATATCCTTTATACATTTCAACATGTCATCTATACTCTTATTTTAAAGACAAAACTTTCATCAGAGAATTATTATATATAAGATATGTTTTTCATTAAAAACAATAGAACAAAGCTTGTGAATACATAGGACCCTATAGGTAGATATAATAGCCATGCATAGCCGAGCTCTTTCTTGCTAGAAAACAATATCGTGTATCCAGATTTAGATTTCTTAATCCCTCCAGAATATATTTAGAGGGTTATTTTCATTAAGTCCTTTTGGCATAATAGTGTCCAACTGGTGAATCCATCTAGTCTCTTTCTTTTTTAGCATTAGTTCTCTATCACCTCCTCTGGATGGTGGTGGCATCCAATCTATAAGCATACATCTCAATTTTGACAATTGATGTTTCTTTTGGAGGAAATGCTTTGCCACTGATTTATCAGTTTGGTCTGTGGCCAATGCTTGTCTGATTGATGATCTGTAATTGGCCATACGTTCACAGAATATCCTAGTGGTCATGCCCACATAAGTTAGGCTGCATGGACATGTTAGAAGATAAATCACATGGTCCATTGTACAAGTCAATCTGTGTTTAATTCTAATTTTTCTTCCAGTTTGTGGATGTGAGAATGTTGTTCCTGTATACATACTTCTACATGTCATGCAATTTATGCATCTGTAGCATCCTGGCTTTCCAGCTCTCTGCCAGTATTTAGTTTTTTCCACAGTAGATTTCATTTCTGGTCTCATCAGTAGTTGTTTGAGGTTGAAGCCCTTACGGAAGGATACTAATGATGGTTTTTTACATTTTGTTTGCAGTAAAGGATCTGTGGCAACAATTGACCAGTATTGTTTTATGGCCTCTTTAACCCTATAGATTTGTGTGTTAAAGGCTGTTGAAGACTATCCGGTCTGTAAGATCTTTATTTTTATCATGTCCTTTTTCTCCCAGGTTATATTGTTTTTTGGCTATGGTGAGGCACCTCTCTATCTTTTTTTTACTGTATCCCCTTTGGAGGAAACTTTGTCTCATTTCTTTAAGTTGTTTTTCTGCAATATCCAACTCTGTATTATTTCTTAATACACGTATGAACTGTGAAATGGGTAGACTCTCCTTTAGTGCTTTGGGGTGATGGCTGGTAGCATGTAAAATTGTATTCCGATCAGATGGTTTTCGATAAAGTGTCGTGCCCAGACCAATAGTTTTTAGAAAAATTTTGATATCCAAAAAAATCTATTTTATGTCTATCATCATCACCATTTATTTATATAGCGCCACTGATTCCACAGTGCTGTACAGAGAACTCATTTACATCAGTCCCTGACCCATTGGAGCTTACAGTCTAAATTCCCTAATATACACACACAGACAGAGAAAGAGAGACTAGGGTCAATTTTGATAGCAGTCAATTAACCTACCAGTACGTTTTTGGAGTGTGTAAGAAACCGGAGCACCCGGAGGAAACCCACGTAAACACAGGGAGAACATACAAACTCCACACAGATAAGGCCATGGACAGGAATTGAACTCATGACCCCAGCGCTGTGAGGCAGAAGTGCTAACCACTTAGCCACCGTGCTGCCAAGTCTATCCACATTGTATGCAAATTTTACAGGTGTATCTTACATGTCAATGTCATTTATACATCAAATAAACTCCTCCTTTGTATCCAACCAAATAAAAAAAACATAATCTATATATCTTTTGTAATATAGTATTTTTGAACCATAGTTAGGGTAAATATGATTTTTTTTAAATTCTGACATATACAGTTTGGCATATACTGTTGCCAGGTTAGACTCCATGGCAGTACCTGCTAATTGTATATAGTAAGTATCTCCATATTTGAAACAATTATATTCCAAAACTATTTTCAACAGATTTAATAAAAATTCAGTTGGAGGGTTAGTTGTTCTTCTACCAGTCATTATCTTTCTTACTGCTTCAATGCCAGCTTCACGTGGTATAATAGTATATAGTGAAGCCACGTCCATTGTAACTAGCCAGGCTTCTGCCAGTATGTCTATCAATTCATAGATTTTTTTGAGTAAATCGGCTGTATCCTTTAAATAGCTTGGAATCTCTTTAACAATCATCTGTAAATATGCATCTAAAAACTGTGCAATTGGTTGTAATATAGGGTGGTCCATTGTTTTATGTATTTTTGGGATTGTAGAGATGATCGGGCACTTTGGGTGTTAAGTTTCTAAACATTCCCCAACTATTTCATTTATCCAGCCACATTCTATCCTTTGGTCTATGAGGTTATCTACCTTAGTTTTTGTACTTTGAGCCTGGACTGGTTTCCCTCCAGGGAGACTGGTCCCCCCCTCTCTTCAGTCACTAGCCTTCATACTCATTTGAAGTACTCTGACTATCCATGACCCTTAAATTTATCTCCCTCAATTGTAATGGCCTTAATTCTCCTACTAAACATACAATGGCCTTACAACATTTTAAACGCCTTAGGGCAGACCTCATTTTCCTACAGGAAACATATTTCAAGATTCCTCACCCATAATTTGACATGTGAGACATTCCCACACACTTGTTACAAATCATCTGACAGTAAGCAAAGAGGTACAGCCATCCATATCCATTGCAACATTGCTTCCTGGCTAGAATTTCTTTTTGCAGACCCATTAGGCAGGTACCTTATCATTGTGGGATCCCTTGGTCTTGCTAAATTAACATTGGTTACGCTATTGTGGGACAAGGTACCTTTTTCTCCACTTTTTTTGAGCAGTTCTGCTCCCTGGTACAGGACCAAGTAGTTATAGGTGCTGATTTTAACTCCATGCTAGACCTCTGTGTGGACCGCTCCTCTGTGTTCTCCCTCCATGCCTCTTCTCGCTGGGAATCCAGTACTTTGACATCCCTCAATAAAATCTATGACTTTTACAATGCTTGGTGCCTTTTCCATCCCACTGGCAGACAATACACCCATTTTTCGGCCCCTCATAACCTTCACACCCGCATTGATCTTATTATTGATCACTTAACCACTCAACAAATTATCGACATTCTTTTGTTTTCCTGGCATTCCGCCGACCCATGTTCCTCCCCACCGAAATGGCACCTTGATGACACTCTGCTTTTAAAACCCAATCAAATCTCCACTATCTCTGACTCTATTAAGGCATTTATCTCCCTGAACTCCTCTCCAGATATCTGCCCTTCCACTCTTTGGGAAGCACGTAAAGCTACCAAAAGAGGCACATTTATTGACTTCCCGAAATATAAAACTCGCCTCAAGCCGATTACTTTACGCGGTCAATTACATCAACTTCTTTCCAAAAAAGCTCCCAAAACTTTACATTGGCTCCACCAGAAGTTCTACGAGAGGGTAGATCGAGCAGACAGATTTTTAGCACCGAAATTACTAGACAAAGGCACTCTTAATCACATCTCCTTTATCAAGACCTCATTTGGTGACCCTACAAACAACCCTAAACAAATTGCAGACTTTTTAGAGACTTCTACTCCTCTCTTTATAATATCTCACCCCAAATTCCAGACCCCACATAACTATGATCTAAAATCAAAGACTTCTTATCCTCTATCAACCTGCCTACACTTTCCTCTGCACAATCTGACTACCTAAATAAACCCATCATGACTGAGGAACTCATTTGAACAAAGAACTCAAAAACACGCTTTACTGCCATATATTACAAAACATTTGAGAACCCCCTCTTACCCATGTTTCTTGAGCTGTTCAACTCTATAATACTTGGCACTAAATTTGTTCAGGCTACCACCCACGCAAACATCGCAGTTATAAGCCTGGCTCTGATCCACAGCTCTGTGGTTATTACAGGCCCATGTTACTTTTGAACGCAGACCTCAAATTATTCCCAAATCTCCTCACCAATCGCCTGAACACTGTCATCACCTCACTGGTTGAGCCTGACCAGGTCGGTTTTATTCCTGGTCGGCAGGCCTCGGATAACACTAGCAGAGCAATTGATTTGTTCTATGTCTCCAACCTCCATAACATTCCCACTCTGTGGGGAATACGGAAAAGGCATTTGACAGGGTGGAATGGCCATATATGCAACAGACTTTTGTGGCTATAGGCACAGGGGGCTAAATTTTACGAGGCGTGACCTCTCTTTATTTTAACCCTACTGCCTCTGTCCTGGCTAATAGCTTCCAGTCCTCTTCCTTTGTAATACGTAATGGCACACATCAGGGATGCCCACTATTTTCACTAAGATTTGCTTTAATGATTGAGCCCCTGGCTTGTAAAATTCACATTAATTCCAATAAATCTGGAGTTTACATCGTTACCTCTGAATACACTGAATACAAATGATCAATTTTATGCTGATGATATTCTTCTATCAATTACAAATCCCACATATTGCTACCAAGTTTACTTATTGCTACCAAGTTTACTTAACGTCATCAATTCTCAACCTTAATGTACTCCCCTCCCCCCGCTCTTTTGTCATCCTTTAAATCTAACTTTGATTTCCGGTTGCAGTCCCTTAATCTAAAATATCTAGGATTTTACCTAACTCGTTCCTATGATCAACTGTATGCTGCAAATTTCCCCACTTTAGTGTCTGCCATCAAAGCGGATCTTTTAAAGTGGGATAAACTCACAATCTCCTGGACAGGTAGGATGAACTCTCTCAAAATTAATGTTCTACCCCTGCCTTTTATACCTTTACCAAGCTTTAGCCCTTAAAGTCCCCTCCAATTCTTTCAAACTTCTAAAGAAAAGGCTACGAAGTTTGTTTGGTCTGCTAGGAAGCCTAGGATCCGAATGCAGATACTTTGTAAATCAATTCAAGAAGGTGGACTTGAAATTTCTCTTTTCCTCAAATATTACCACTCTACTCACCTTACTCAATGTGTACTCCTTCATTCTCCTTCAGGACAGCGTGTCTGGGTTGATATCAAATTTGCTCTTTCTGATACTCTCATACCCACTTCTGTGGCTGAAACCACAACACCGACCCCCCCCCTCTCACCCACCCGACATTCTCGCTAGTTGCTGGTCCCACATGGTCTCCTCCTATAATCTATCCCCCATAGCGGTGATATAGAGGTGACATGCTTGGTGCACGTCACCTCTACGGCACAATCCCTCTTTCACCCCTGGACTCCACCATCCCAATTTTCTAACTGGAGGCATGTTAACATTCATTTTCTCTCTGACTTAGCTCCTCCTCAATTCTTCCCCTCTTTCGCTGATATAGAAACACATTTTCGCATCCCATCGACTTGCTACTTTCAGTACCTCCAACTTTGACCCTTTCAAGACACTACCTGACACACGATCATTGATATCCATCTCTCCCTTCCGTTGGTTTCTTTCTGTTCTCTTCGCTCCTCCCCAAGGAGTCTCATATCTACCTTCTACCATCTTATTTTAAAACATAAATGACCGCTCTAAGGACCCCCACAAACTTAAATGGACGATATATCCGGGCATATCTCTGATGTGCTAGCAGCTCTGTGGACACAAGGGTACCCTGTCTCACATCTGGTGGCACTGCCGGAAACTTCTTCCCTTTTGGGAATCCATCCACCATTTAATTTTCAATATAACTCAGACCTTTCTCCCTCCCTCTTTCTCCTATTCACTTCTTTCTCGCTCAATTCCTAAGAGATCAAAACTCACCCAGAAACTCATTACACATATTCCCAGTGCTGTTAGATGCCAAATCACCCCCTTTCTTGGAAAAATCCAAGCCCACCTCCCCATTCATCCATTATTAATGGCATATGGCAAGTCTATCACGTGAAATATATTACTAGCATTCTTCACCATACCCCGGTTCAATTTAATAATGTCTGGAGCCCTTGGATTGAATATCATAGAGCATCTCCCCCTCTGACTTTTTAATGCCTTTGGGCCCTTACTTTCTCTCTTAGTCATGTTCTGGTTCTTTATATCCACTTTTCTTCTCACCTCTCTGGCTAGTTTCTTTCCCCTTCCTCCGCCCTCTCTCCTTTCTCTCTTCTTTTCTTCTTCTCTTCACTCTCTTCCCCTTGACATTTTATGCTGTTGGTTAAATGCTATCTAAATTCTTTGGAAACTAAACACTGTTTTGTTTTACGTGTTATGCCAGTTTCCCTCCCTCTGCTATTTATTTGAAAAAAACTAATACAATGTCTTTTAAAAAAAAATAATCCTTGAGTGTTCTCCCCATGTTTCTTCCTAGGTATCCTCCCTATATACTGTTTTCTACAACTACATTCTTTAACATAAATGCAATTCTTAGAGATACATGTTATACATTTGTTTATTTGATATGCATAATTTGTAGAGGGAGTTTTAATTTCCAGAATTTTCATGATATTACTTTGAATATTTTGTACACATTATTAAAGATCCACTTCTGTGAAATCTTTTAGATGTGATTAAATTCCCTATTTTCAGTTTGGAAATATAACTTCTAACAAGATGCTCTTTTGAAATTGCTGCTTTTCTGTATATAAACTAAGGGAGGAAAAGGAAGAGGAGAAAGGTCGCTCTAATTATAGGAGTAAGAACACCCTTATTGTATGAAAATATTTAATGGATTTTTCCAATATTTCCTTAAATCAAGGGGTGCATCATAAACCCATACATAGTAATCACACAGAAAAAGAGGTTATTTAAAGTTGATGCACAGCTTACTCCTGATTATCAATCAAATAATGATGTGGGATTATCTAGGAATTCTCAGATTGATATAAAATATAAGTTTTATTAATAAATATTAAAAATATCATATAATTAAAAATCAGCGAAATATAACTAACAAGTATATAAGTGATTAAGTGATAATAGTGTTCTATTGAAATAACTGGATGCACCTATCCGTCTCTATTGATCATGAAAATATTGCATGATCTCTAATGAAAAAGGGGCAAATGGATTAGTTACAGATAAATGAAGTAACTCCCTTGTATATCATGAATATCTATATTTCCTTTAATCCTTCATTAGTATGAAACTCGTTAATAGTATTATATCATCATCATCAACATTTATTTATATAGCGCCAGCAAATTCCGTAGCGCTTTACAAGTTGGAACAAACATTACTAAGGCAATACTGGATAATACAGACAGAGAGGTAAGAGATCCCTGCTCGCAAGCTTATAATCTATAACATCACCATAATTCATATCTAAGCTCACATTCAGGTAGTTATCCCACATATTTATGTTTTTTAATGTGCAGGAATTTGCTAACCAGAGGAGCCAATATTATATGTGTTATCCATGTTATCTGAAATCCTATCAATATTGTATCTGATTGCTAGACGAAATAGTTGCAAAAATTGTTGCTATTGTAACTATTTTCTGTTAAACAGTAGCATTCCGAAAAGCTAGATAGTTCAAATAGGTAGAATTAAATCTAGCTATGCTAGTATTGTGAGTCCTAATGGATTGTAGTAGTTCACCTTGATCACACTACCGATAGGAGAGCCTCTAAGGAAATGTCAACGCTAATTATATTAGAAATCACAGCCGAATAATCGGTATTATTAAAGATGCACTGATGATTCCTCTAATTTGGTATGGAGTTACATGGAGTGTGGATTATAAGATCTGTTTGTTGAAGAAAATAAGAGATTTACACAACATATAATTATGTGGTTCAGATTTATTGATGACATCTTCTTAAATTGGGGAGGAGAAAATATTTTATTTATCGAGTTCATGTATCAACTAAATAAGAACGAAATAAATCTGAAGCCAACCTTTGATATGAATATGACAAAGATAAATTTCTTGGACTTGATCATATTCATTACAGAAATGGAGAACTCTCAACAGATATATTTAGAAAGACAACTGCTACTAATAGTATTCTCCATGCAATCAGTTCCCACTTACTCTCCACTATAAGAAGTGTCCCGAAAGGAGAATGTTTATAAACAAAACGTAATTGTGGTCAAAAGAATATTTTTGAGAAATGAGCAATGAAATTAAAGAGGAGATTGCAGAAAAGAGGATATAGTCAGAATTTGATTAAAAAATCATATAATGAAACAAAAGATATCAACAGAGATGACTTAATTTTCCTCTAAGAAGCACAAAACCAACGAAGGAACAAATTAGATTCATCAGTAGATTAAATAACCAATGGCTGGAGATACAGACTATACTGCAAAAACATAGCCATATTTTAAAATTAAATCCAGATTTACAAGAAGTAATAGGAGAGAAAATCTCAATGAGTTAGAAAATATCAAAACATCTAAGAGTCATTTTAAAGAAGAGAATAAAGCTCAATTAACAATTTAAAAAAATCACAGGATTTTATTCCGGTGGAAGGTGTAAAGCCTGTAAATTTGTTAGAAAGACAAAAAACTTTGTTGACAGATATGGTAAAAATTATTTTATTAATTCCTTTATAAATTGTGAAACTAGAGGGGTTATTTATTGACTCATTTGCACTTGTAATCTCAACAACATAGGCATGACGAGCAGACCTCTTAAACAGAGATTAATCAAACACATTGGTAACATAAGGAATGCACAACTAGATGTAAAAAGATTAAAAAAACAAACTACAGTAGCAAAACATTTTCTAAGAACACATCAAAGTGATCCTAGCAATTTAACAGCATTTGGTATGGAGCAGGTAAAACTGGACATCAGAGGAGGTGATTTAAAGCATGATTATTGAAGAAGGAAGCAAGAATGATTTTTCTAAAGAATACCATAGAACCATTAGGTTTAAATGAGAATACAAATTATACAGTATTTCTCTAAACTTAAATATTTTGGAATAATATCAATCAGAAGACCTCTATAAGATAATATATTCTTGATTTCCAATATTAGATCAGAAACTTAATAACAATATTAAGAATATATTTTTTCCATAACCAGTATTTTCTAAAATATACAAAGGATTTGTATGACAGATTTTCAATAACAACAAGAATGTTGAACCTTAAAAAATAATGACATAATTTAAAATTAAAAAGAAGGGATATATAAAAACAATTTTGATGATTTATGTTAACGAAAATACTTACCAGTATTGGATGATGGGTGGTCCATCTGTGGTTGATTGAGTGGAATGGCTCATTTTTTAAAAGGAATATACAAAAATAAATTAATAACATATAGATGAAGTATAAACAGCTCTAAGAGTTTATAAAAATATAGAAATAATACTTACTTTCTTTTGGAGAAAGGAAGGAAATATGTGAGCCACCTATTGATGGATAGATATCTGGATTATAAATGGATTTGATGAAGAAATATATAATCAATTTTTCAGATTAAAGATTATTAGATTAATTTATGATTGATTATTTAGAAAACATAATTCTGGTGTATTTATAGTTCACTGAAATATTGGTCAAGACACTGATTATAATATTAGAAATCTTACCACTATTAAACACATAATTGCATCACATAACACAATATTTGATATCAATAGATTATTCAATGTAAAAACTGGGTTATCTATCACATTAATATGTAAACAAAACACTTTTATATTTATAATTTTTAAATGTATCACTTTTACACACTAATCTATTTGAGTTCATTATCTTACTGACTTATAGGGGTATATTTACTAATCTGCAGGTTTGAAAAAGTTTAGATGTTGCCTATAGCAACCAATCACATTCTAGCTGTCATTTTCTAGAATGTACTAAATAAATGATAACTAGAATCTGATTGGTCGCTATAGGCAACATCTCCACTTTTTAAAACCTGCCGTTTATTAAACATAGCCCATAATCTCTTACAATTCATTTAAACACTCACAATTTATATATTAACTTAGGCACTAAATCTGATAATAATTACATTAATATGCATTATACTGTAATAGTTTGATAAATTATATAAAATTCATGTGTAACCAATATACAATTAATATTAACCAATTTATAATCATTGACATACTATAAAATCAAATAATGATTCAATTTTATGTAATATAAATCAGTTCCGAATAACTATTCTTCTCTTTGTTGCTTCCGTATTTTAATAGAACTATTATTTCCTTTTGTCATTTTTCACTATTCATTCTCCTCCCTCCCTACTTGTATGTCCTCTGGTTTCTTATTAGAGAATATATATCTAATAATACATGGAATCTACAGTCTCACATCATTATATCATGTCCGAAACATGGCCAATTATTGAGAATCAAAACCGGGAAAATGGCCAGTCATAGGAGACTTTGAGAATAGACAAAGTTTAAAAACTCCTGCTCACCCGGCAAACGGGTTTGCCATGATATAGCTTAGCACCAACGAAACGCGCTTCGGTTTCACTTGATGCACCTAGTTATGTCCGTTTAAATTTACAGATCTTATAATCCACTTGCCATGTAAATCCATACCAAATTAGAGGAATTATCAGTGCATCTTTAATAATACCGATTATTCGGCAGTGATTTCTAATATAATTAGCATTGACATTTCCTTAGAGACTCTCCTATCGGTAGTGTGATCAGGCTGAACTACTACAATCCATTAGGACAATATTAGCATAGCTAGATTTAATTCTACCTATTTGAACTACCTAGCTTTTCGGAATACTACTGTTTAACAGAAAATAGTTACAGTAGCGACAATTTTTGCAACTATTCCGTCTAGCAAGATTTCAGATAACTTGGAGAATACGTATAATATTGACTCCTCTGGTTAACAAATTCGTGCACATTAAAAACATATATGTGTGTGATAACTACCTGAATTTAAGCTTAGATATGAATTATGGTGATGATATAATAGTATTAACGAGATTCATACAAAGGAAGGATTAAAGGAAATATAGTTACTCATGATATACAGAGGGAGTTACTTCAATTATCTGTAACTAGTCCATTTGCCCCTTTTTCATTAGAGATCATGCAATTTTTTCATGATTAATAGAGACGGATAGGTGCATCCAGTTATTTTAATAGAACACTATTATCACTGAATCAGTTATACACTTGTTAGTTATGTTTCACTGATTTTTAAATATATGATATTTTTAATATTTATTAATAAAACTTATATTTTATATCAATCTGAGAATTCCTAGACAATCCCACATCATTATTTGATTGATATTCAGGAGTAAGCTGTGCATCAACTTTGAATAGACTCTTTATCTTTGTGATTACTATGTATGGGTTTGTGACTACTATAAATTGAGGGGTATCAGACACAACCCTTTCAAATTTAGGTCCCTAATTAAATTGGGCCAATGTTTGTTTATGACCCTTTCTATCATTTTAAAGTCAGAATTGTATTGAGTAATAAATAGAAAATTATTCAAAAACTTTTGTATGTATTCTTTCCTTTTGGGAATTAACAGGTACTTTCTAACCAGGATTTCAACTTTCTTTATAATTTTATTCAACTTATCCTCCTTGTACCCTTTTGATACAAATTGATTTTTCAGCCTACCAGCTTGTTGTTTAAAAATCTCTGGTTCTATACAATTTCTCTTTATTCTTTTAAATTGACAATCCAGTATATTATCTAACCACTTGAAATAGTGGTTTCTATCAATTGAGATGTAAGAATTCAAATCCACTGATTTATTATAATTATTAGTAAAAAGTTTATTTCTTTTTTCAAAGGTAAATTTGATACTGAAAGAATTAAGATTCAAGCTGAAAACAACCTCTTCTGCGGAGAACTTCTATATCCTCAGGTGCATTCATTGTGTGCTCAAAGTCTGTGAAATGATCACTTGATCACAGTCAATACTTCTTTCAATGATGCCTCAAAGACTTTTATTGATCGTGGACATGTAGCCTCATATGTATTCTTCTCTTTTTCTTCATTATTCATTCAGACAAAACAGCTCCAAAATATACCCCCAAAACAGTGGATGCACTTGGATCACCAGCAATGCAGGTACATATATATTCGGGAAAGAACTGTCCTTCAGAGATGTCCACTCCCTTCCAACCGGTGGTAGTCAGCATATTGATGCTGTCTACACTGACTCCACTTACCACGACACCTGTACTTTAAACCACATATGTACATGGCCCCATACTTACATTACCCCCTTTAAAGCAGCGGTAACAGCGTCGGTGAGGTCACTGACATCATCCAGTGCAGCCGGCGTCTTCATTGTTCTGCATTGCTTCTGCATTGCTTCAAGTCGTGAAGTGCAACAGTCGTGTTGTATACTCATCGTGGAACCAGGCAGCCAGACTACAGACATCGTGGTAAGTGGTGTCGGTGCAGTCAGCACTGATCCCACCCCATCCAATGCGTTTCAATTAAAACAATCTTTGTTAAGGCACCTTTGTCACACCTTGACAAAGATTGTTTTAATCGAAACCATTTGGAGATATAATATATAGTATAAGGCAGACTTACAGTGCCCAAAGTGCTGTAGATGGTATTTGGTCCCTCTGGCAATGGTACCATCTATTCCATACGGTTCTATAGCCCAACGCTTATCTATATCAGTAATATCTACAACAACAGCTGATCACTGTTTGGTATGGAATCGGCTATCAGAACATGATTGTTTATTATTGCACATGAGATTTTCTATTATTATTTATGCTATTGTCTAATGAATTTCAATATTTGTAATTGATTTTATTGATTTTTAACTTTCATCACATATTGGTTATTAATTTTGTGTGTGACAAATAAATTGTTATAATTTACATACTTTTCAGCATCGAGTTATTATCTTGAGCAGATACAGTGCTGTTATTTTCCATTTTCTATTGTGTACCAAGTGTATTAGACTCACACAACCCTAGACAGCTGTCTTTCAGATCAAGAACTGAGTAACTATTACTTTATTAAGTTTGCATTTCAACTGTCTTATTACTTAACCAATTAGATACAGTGCGCCATTTGTATCTATTGTTGGAAATTTACAATAGGCTTCATATAATGCAGTACTCATAACCTTCCTTTTCGCATATAAATGAATGTAATACTTTCTTTGCTTTTTAAATACACACACAAAATAATAAAATGTATGCTTGATCAATGAAGAAAGCACTCAGAAGCTTCAGGCTGGTGAAAATAATATTTACAGTTAACTCTTAACACACTTTTCTCTCCTGAACACACTTTTATAACAAACATATCCAAACTGCCAATATACCTAACACTCTCACCCTCTGCTTTCCAAACTACAAGCCCTTGAGCTCGTGTTCTCCAATTTTAAACCATCACCCCCATTACCTCTTACCCTGGCTACCTACACCCAACAAACATCCTTATCTTTACTCACATTCTTACCCATTTTATCTCCAGCTCGACACTTCTATAGTTATCCGGTTCCACAAACCATGACCCCACTACAATGACGACACTTTACGGACAACAGCACAAAACCACATCACAGCAGCTCAACACAGCATGCGCTTCATGACCATGGAAATATAATTATTACCTATTTCTAGTTCTACTAGGTGGAGGAACCCGTGTTAGTAGCTCACCCATACCAACACCCATGCAAGCCTAGCGCAATTATACTCCAAAACTGGTGTAAATAATATGGCTGTAAAAGGCATATCTGCATCTCAATTCAGGTGTGCATCAGCTCAATTTTCTTCTAACACAATCTTACTGTACTTGATCTACCTTAGAACTAGCAATGTGCGCATGTATTTTGGTTTTGACATTGGATCTGGATTTAATAAAAAAATTATGAAAAATAGGTACAATCTTGTGATTTTGAGCTGTTTTTGTTTCTATATTTCTATTTAGATAATTAACTGTCATTTAGAGTCATTTACAGTCTATTTTCAAATGATCTTCACAACTGCCACTGAAATAGTTTGCAAAAATCATTGACGCATATAAATTGTGGAATTCCACCTCGTTACTACCTCTGCAGGTTGTGATACATATGTTCAATAGTTACATGATCAACATTTTCATGGTTAACACCATAATATAGATAGGTTTGGAAAGTTGACAATAATGACATCAACAGTTATTAGGTTGTCAACTGAAATGTAGACAGTATTATTAGATTGAGAATTTAAATGTAGACAGTATTATTAGGTTGACAATTCAAATATAGACAGTATTTTTAGGCCGACAATTTAAGTGTAGACAGTATTTTTAGGTTGACAATAATATCAATATCCTTAACCCAATCCTTAGCCCTAGCCCTAGCCTAACCCTATCATCATCATCATTTATTTATATAGCGCCAGCAATTTCTGAAGCAATTTACAATTGGGAGCAAGCACATTAATAAAATAATACTGAGTTATACAGACAGACAGAGAGGTAAGAATTCCCTGTGCCCAAACTTACAATCTCCCTATTATGATATTTGCAACTAATTCATTCAAGAAGTTTATCATAAGGTGGAAAATCCTTTATAGTAACAAACAGTCCAGCATCAGCCAGCTGCAGAATGGACAGACACCACATGCAATCTTCACTATCAACACCTTTATCATCAACCTCCTCAATATTAATATGTAACCAAGCATCAAATTTCCAATTGCAAACTGACTCCCCTAATGCAATCCATGATTCCCAAGAAGCGTCCTTGTGCACTACAGCTGCTGCTTCTGCTGGCGGTAAAACTTCTTTGCAGAAGAGGACAAAGAAGAGTAAGCATAGGTTTAAACAACATTTGTTTGTGAAACAAGCATTTGCAAGTATGACAGTCAGCATCCTCTTGCACAGTGGTTCACAAAAACCTTAACAGGCATGTTAGCTTGGATATGTGTCCAATTTCCGAAATCAATGCATAAGGTTTTAGCAAATTGGTTGAGATCATGTGTCCACACTACCAAATTCCTGCTCTATTCCATTTCTCCCAAACAACAATTCCTCAGCTGTATTAGGAGGTTATACAAAAACTCATTCAGTCCCAAGAAAATGCCATTGTGCTGACTATCCACTAAACTACGGACAAGCGGTACTGGACAAACATGACTTAATATCAAGTCTGCATGACCGTGACAGCCCACTGGGTAGGTACCTTGCCTTCATCAGCAACAGTGCCTGTAGCATATTCATCATCTTTCTCATCCCTTCAGGTTAGTAGTGCTAGTATGCAGTGCCAGGTCATTCACAGCACCTTATTTTTTGTCCACTAAATAGTTCATATGTCACCAAAACTTCTCCTCATACAATTGCTCTCAGATTGAAACACTTGGAGTATGCTGCTCAGGGTCAAAGAGCACCTTATAAATAATAAAGCGTAGCAAGCCTTAATGAAGGAAAATAGCATAAGGGTAAAAAATTGGAAAGCAGCCAGAAAACCTAAAATACGGGTGTCCAAACTGTTTGAAGAGTAAAGTTATTAAACCAGGAATTCACTGCTCAAGATAAAACATACATATATATGGAAAGAAAGATCAGATTTGCTTACATATGATAAAATATTTGAAATAATTAAAAAAATATGAATATGAATAATGAGAATAAAATGTTTAGATAATTGTATGTAAATTACACCAATGCAGACAGAATAATGATTAAACAACAGGCTGATCTCACTAATCAGGGAGACAAACTGCGGTCTGATAAAATTCAATTTGGCTCTAACAGTGTGTTTCCTCTTAACATGTAAAAGAAATATTAGAGTTCAGATAAACAAACTGCTTAGATATATGAGTGTCCCACAGCCTGATTGGTTCTAAAAGGGCATATGCTATTAACTTAATAAGTGGTACCTTGAACTCCATATTGTCCGCAATAATAATGCTAGTCAATGATTTATGAGTCTTGGGTCCCCTCCCCTTCTATTACTTTTAGGGTCAGCCAGATTCTGGAAGGGTTTGTAAGTGGGTAACTATGTACAGCCTACCATCCGATCAGTACCATGGTACTACATAAAAGAGAAGGATACGACATCATGGTTTTGGACCACTAAATACTTCAGATGTCACTAATACTGCCCCTCATACAATTGCTTGCAGATTGAAATACTTAGAATTTTTAAAGCAAGAAATCTGTTTGTTTTTTGGGGTATGCTGCTCAGAGTCATAGATCACCCTGCTTTTCCACTACTAAATAGTTCAGTTGTCTATACTATATGTACTATTATGACCAGTAGCCACTACCAGGGGCAAACACAGGATTTAATGATGGGGTAGTTTAATTGCCACAGTGCCAGTGTGTATGGTAGGGATATGACTATCATTTTCAGACATTGCTAGGCTGCTCTCAACTCTTCAGGTCCCTTTTCAGATACATGGGCAATGGTAGCCAACAGCTTCTCATTCTGGTGGAGCAGTCCCAATTTTGTGTAACTGTCCCGCTCAGTTAGGACTTTGTACGGACTGCATCTAACAATAGTACACACAGTTTGCCCTTAACAAGCAGTAAAGTGGGAAGGGAGACATACCTCACAACTATTTTTGCAGTTGGGACAAAGTTCTGACTGAGCGGAACATTCACACAAAATTGGGACTACCCCATCAGAATCTAGACAGTTTGGCAGACTGCACTGATCTCTACTCATTGCTGCCTATTTCTTAAGCTGAGTTGCTTCTTGTCTGGATCCTGGAATGTGTGGGCCTTGTTTGGAAAAAAGGAATAGGTACATAAAATGTGGAAAGTCTAGCACTGAGTGAACCATTTAGGCCTCTTCTCCTCCAACCAGCCACAATGGTAAATCATTAGCATCTACATTTAACAATTAGTTCTCTCTATCTGAAACCATTGCAGACATTAAATGAGTAGCATTCATATTTATTAAATAAATTTATTGTCTCCCTATCAACTCTGACATTAAATAGCATTTACACTTAATAAACAGACCTATTTTCTCCTAACTAGCACAAATATTAAATTAAAAGCATTCAAAATTAGTAGATCCCTACTTCACCCCTAACATGCCCTGAAATTAGATGACATTAAATGACTCACATTTAGCAAATAAACCTACTTCCCAATGAACAGCCTCAATATTAAATAATTAGTATCCACAATTGATAAATAGCCCTCCCTTTCACTAAACTCAGCCCACATTAAATTAATAGCCCCCAAACCACCCTAGCATTCATTAAATAATGCCATATCACCAGCTTAAATTAATACTTATTACTATGACCCACTATTAAATATTCCCCATCATCAAATAAATTAAAATTTCCCACTCACTATTCGGTAATTACCAGCCTCGCTCACCATTAAATGAGGATCCAGCCTCCACCCCTACTACTGTAAGAATACTCTTCCTGACTTACCATCTACCATCTCAAACTGTAGTTTTTCAAGTCAGAATCTTCTATTTGTCACTCTTTATTTTATTACTGTTAGCACACAATTCTAGCAGACTGTTCTCTAAATAAACTGTAGAAAAATCACAGCTATTGCTATATAAATTGCGTCTTTTCCACATCCAATCCTCTCAAAGTGATTTTCTTAGCACAGAATTGTAGCCAACATCCTGTCCATGTACTATCACTTCTAAAATGGCAGATGAGAACAGAAGGGAGAGATGTATATAGAAGATGTCGTTTCAAAAACTCGCAAGATAGAACATACTTGCCAACTCTCCCGGAATGTCCGGGAGACTCCCGCATTTTGTGAGAGTCTCCCGGACTCCCGGGCGAGTGTGGCAATCTCCCGAATTCTGCCCACTTCACTAGGAAGTGCCCCACTTCCTAGTGAAGTGGGCAGAATTAGATCCCAAACGCCGCGATTCCCGGTGAATCGCGGCGTTTGGCCCCGCCCCCGCTGTCAAATGACGCAATTTGCGTCATGACGTCACAGGGGGCGGGGCCGAAATGACGCGATTTCGGCCACCCCGCCCCTTCACGCCCCCCTCCACTGGCTGGCTCCCGGAAGGGAGCTGAAGAAAGTAGGTAAGTATGAGATAGAACATTTTATCGTAAATTATGTTTTGATTCGTTTTGAATTTAGCGTGCAAAGCCGAGTCGTGTTTCAGGGTTCGACTGGGAACTTAAAAATTCAGATCTGTCAGATTTGTCTGAATCTGTACCATTCATTTCTAGTTAGAACATCCTTCTCCTTCCCCATCATGTCTCTTCAGACAGAAGAAAATATAAATGTGAATGCATTCAACTCTACATAGGTGAAAGTTTTTTTTGTGAGCATGTGCAGAGTGATTTCACCTAACTTGAAGTGTGAATTGTCATAAATTAACATCATTTGTGTAAAGTATCTTAATTAAATCAATATACACTCTCTGATGCATCCAAGATCTCATGTCATTTTCTCTACCATAGTTACCTCAACTACTGCTGATACTATTTATCATGGTAACCAAATGTAAAATACTTTGCATATGCATCTTTTGGAAAATGGTATTAGACATTCCACAACAATATCAGAAGATGTAAGCTAAGAAAAGCTGTATTAAAATGTCATATATTTTATTCCAGCATGAAAATATTTCAAGTTATGACTTATGGTACTAGGGTGCTATGCTGTAAAATTAAATCTTCTTTGCTTCAAATATATGCAAAGGTAGTTTACATATTATTTTTGTTAGAGTGGTTTCTTTTTTACCTATAAATATATACTGTTGATGCAGAAATATATTTCAGATGTTTATAGTTGGAAATTAATACATGTCTACTGAGGGGCTATAACTGTTGTCAAATTGTTCAATTTTAAATCATATGAAACAATATCAGTCACCTGGTATCAGAGCAAAATTTTCTGTCTAATCTTTGACAGAAATGAATTACTTCATTTGGGACAGCAACATTTTGCCTGATACTTTTTGTCAGCTCTCTCAGTGAGATGTGGGTTTCAGAAATGAGTTCCACGGATCAAATGAAATGAAATCTTAGCAGAGAATACAAGTTATACCTCTGAAATAAATTGCACATGCAAAATGATACAACAGGTAAAAAAGTAAATTATATAATTCCCTCCAGCAGATTATCAAAATGTTCAAAATGTACCCTATAAAATAATGAAGCTTCTCTGCTAGGCCTAATGGTACAATTCTCAATATTAGGCATTGCCTTAAAAATAGCACTTTAATAAGTTTTTATTTCATGGGAATATGCACATAAAGATTTATATTAGTGTTTCAATTATCTACCCATCTATTAATGCAGTATTGTATTATGTATTGTATTGTGCTCATCTTCTCTGATACTATCTTGTCAATTTTTATTAAATCATGTTTCATAAAGAATATGTCAAAGTGACAACTATCAAGAAGGAAATTATTTTCTTTAAAAAAAAAACTGCTTTAATTGAAAAAGTATTGTGATTACAAATAAAATTGTAACCACTTTGTGAGTTTTTGACAGCACTGTTTTGTGCATGTAGTATATATATATATATATATATATATATATATATATATATATATAGCAGTATACAGGGTCTTCAGCCCTGCTGATTATGTATATTTATATTACCATTAATGTATTAGAATTTTAACAGCAACATTAATCATTTTGTTTGATGAACACTCTGGCTCAGGTGATACCAAAGAAAAATATCAAATAAAAATAGCATAAACCTGTTAAAACAAATTCAGTGATAAGGTGCAAAATATAGAGTAAGTGAGTGAGAGTGAAACTTGAAAATCATCATATTTTTGCCTACTTCCCATGTGCAAGGAACAATCCTGTAGTGTAACCCATAGTAGATAAAAAAAGGAAAGAGATCTAGTGCTCTCTGTACATTGGAGAAATCTATATATAATAAATGGTAGTATTAAACTAATCTATGAAATGTGCAAACAAGCCTTTAATAATTAAATATTAAAAACCCTTGGCTCCATGTATGTTTCTGAAACTGGAACAAAAAAATCAAGATTAAAATGCTCTCTGTTTAAAATAAAGGGAATCATTAAACATTTTTTTAATAAACTTACCAGTCTGAATTGCCTTAAACAGTGAATAGTTAATGTAATTCTAAAGGGTGTATCAACTAGTACAAAAAGGTTAGCCTAACAATTTACCTAGAGAAAATGTAGACCATTTCTTGAAGAACAACAATCATAACCAAAGGACTCCACAGGAATGTATATTCTTTCAAGATTAGGAGAACATAAATAATTACCTAGATGAGTTTCTCCAGACTTGTCTTGATGCTGGCATTGGTTCTGGAATCCTACACATTATTCTTTTTCTGAATTATTGTATTTCTTATGGCAACCAGTGCGGCATAAACTTGTAGAACTATAGCGGTAGAGGTCTTCACCTATAGCAGCCGCCTTTCCCGTAGAGATCAGGAATGTACTTGCGGGGTGGGGTATATTTGTGTGAAGAAGATGATATTCAAGGCATAATGATTATCTGTTAAAATAGGTAAGACATGTGTGAATGAAATTTCAGGTGACAAAGAAGCTTTTAGGATAATAAAGCAAATTGTTTCACAAGAGGCAACTTACTAATAATGATATTTCTTCTTTATTATGACTTAATATCCCACATAAGTACTATAAACTTTTTTCTACTAGACATTGTATTGATCCAAACTGCACTGTCATTACATCTTATATGTAACTATATACATGGATACTATGCTTACTAAAATCCTAGCTTCAGCAAAATAAGGATGACTTTACTTATATTGTGCCACTTTTTGGCTATGAACTGCTGTTAATTTGCATCAGTTCTGTCTGAGTCACAACATATATTTGAAATCATGGCAGAGCAAATAATCACACTTTTATTTATTGTATATTCCTAATTGACAATTCAGTCACAATATTGAATTAGGTACCTTGGAAATTCAGTCATAACACTCATGTATACATTCTCCTCAGTCTGAACCATATCATATATTTTATAGATGGGTAGAGCAAATCATAACATTTCAAATGTTTCATTGTATCTTACAGTCTTCACGCATGGTGAATCTCTGCATTTTAAAGAAAAGCAGGTTAAGTTCAATCGGATTAGGAACAATTCAATCACAAGCAAACAGCCTACTTTAATCCTCCTGCCCACTGATGGCAAATTATAATAGCTATTTTAACCATTCATTTATAATTTTGTAGAGTACATCATCACTCTGAATTAGCTTTGATACACCACAGACAAAGAGCAACAAAGCATTGCATTGCATTGTTAATGAGTCTATTCTCAAGCTTTACTAATTGTGACACTCACATACCCTACCTGATCATTAAAACAAAATTGAGAATCAAATTAATAAACTAAGGTTATATATCTTTATTCATTAATCAATAATTCATATACTTCGTTGTTAATCTCCATTCCGGAAAATGGGTGATCGTTTTGTACATTGTAAGTGTTATGAAGGAAACAGACAATGGACCATTTGGATCATTCACATAGTTTATCTATTGAGAACATCACATGCAGCTAGCCTACAATAGGGAAAGTAACAATAAATACTAGGAAGATCAATATGTCCTCTACATTTTGGAAGAGTTACAACAAGCCTGCCGAAAAGAACCAACCGATAAATCAGAAATATCTTGTAGGCCCATATTGAAGAAAAAGTGTACATTTCTTTCCAGATCTCCCGATCAGACCCCAAGAAACACTGTATGTGAAACTTCTTTCTAAACATCTGGACATACTGAAACAATAATCTATGTCATCATCTAGAAATAAAGATAACCATAATAAAGTCAAGAAATTGGTTATCAAGGAAATTCAGAGTTTGAAAGACATCAGTTTCAAACCTTCAGACAATGGAGGGAACTTAGTCTAAAGCTTCAGTGAAAAATATCTCACAACTTATGGATGTGTTGGGTTAATATTTAACCTAACACATCATTTTCTGAAACTGTTTGAGAATATTGAATGGGCCTATAAAGATGGAATAATTACAAAGACATATGATGAATTCTGAAAGACACAGAATCACATGATACCTATATTTTTATATGCTCCCAAAAGTCTACAGAGATAAAAAAAATCCCTGAAATGTCAATAATTTTGGGCAACAGAAAAGACCAGCATCTTTGTGGATAAATTCTAGGAGAAATTAATGACCTCTTTTTTGTCCTATGTGAAGGATATTCCAGATGGTTTGAAATGGTAAAGATTGGTTGGCAACGTGTGACTTAGTAAATTATTTTGTGGAAAAAGAAGTACAGAATGACCACAATGCATTTGCACTGACATTATTGGTCTTATATTAATGAAAAATGATTTTGTATTTCAGGAAAGTATATCCAACAAATGATAGAAACCAAGATGGGAACAATCTATGCAACTAGGTATCTGGAGTGTTGTGAACTTAAATATGTTTTCAAAGAGGGTAATGGGTTTACTTATGATAGCCTCATTATTTGGTATGGGAAAAGGGATCTCTTTGAGAAATTAATCACCAATCAGAATTCAAATAACTTTATCCTGAAATTAACATCTGAGATAAGACAGCAAGCAATTTTTTTGACTTATCAATAGAAATAGCAGCAGATGTTTTCCACAAGGAAATGTCAATAAATAGCATCCTGCATTTCAAAAGCTCTAATTTTCCCCCTTATGTTAAGAGGGGTACCACAAGGTGAATATCTATGAACAAAGAGAAACTGCTCTGATGAAAATCCATTTCAGAAAAGGGCTAATGAATGAAGCATATTATCAGTGAGAGACTGCAAAAAAAAGAATCATTAACCATGCACACAAGCCATCTAAGGCAAGAAGTAAAAAATCACTTATCCTAGAGACAAGAAAGGGGAAGAAGACAAAGTAATATTTATCTGAACATTTTGTGACGAGTAAATGGATATGCAAAGAATTCTCCAGAAACATTGGTACATATTAAAATCAGACGCAAAACTGGCAGAAATCTTAGAAGACTGCATATTTATTAGCTGGAGAGGATCTCCAAATCTGAAGAACAACCTGTTTACGAGTCATCTACACACAGACAAGTTTTATGTCAACAAAGGTAAGGACTTTAATGAGTGTAATGTGCGAAGCCTGTCAATACATGGTCCACACTGAAAGAGTTAACAGTTAGATTGACTTTGTTCAAAAGTAATGTCAGCTGAAACTAAGCAGTTTCTGTTTAGGAAAAACATATTTAATTTGGAGATTTGTACTTTGCTACACGCTGGCTCAGTGCCATGAAAGCTACACAACTCTCTGTTACTTGTGGAACCAAGGACGTATGACGTATATAGATAAGGCACCTGTTTGTTATAGAAGTTTCTAGAATTATGTTATAATATCATTACCCACTTCTAATGTATTTTCTTTAGTCTGCTTAAGCCTTGAGATATGTATATTTCTATTTGTTGGCATAATGCCGTATATTATACGCCTGCGTGATTGTCATATGTCTATGTAATGTGAACTTCAAAACTGATGTATTTTGTCTGAATAAATCAGAGTTCTTGCAAAGAACAGACCTGTGTGTTTCTTAGCTCTCTCCGGTTGGTCGCATTAATCTGATACACCTTATCTGATCGCTGACCATTCAAGAAATAACGCTATCAACACCAAACAGTCCAAACATAAATACATTCAGGCTTGGCACATCAGAGAATTTACAAACTTTGATACAACGGTGTAATTTATTGTCTACATGCCCTTGTATCAACCTTTATGTTGGTATGACAAGCCAACTCTTCAGGAGAAGTTAGTTAGAACATGCAAAATGACAAAACAGACCATACCAAATTTAACCCACTGTCACAGACACTAAACATTTCCTTCAGATGTATATTGGTGATCCATATAACAGCATCCAGAGGGCTCATACATCTCAGAGCCCTCATTCTCTATAAAGCAAATAGAAGAAGAAGCTAGCTATAACAAGCTAACGCCAGAAATGTGAAAAACCTTTGGTCAGGTTTGGCTGGAATTAGATCTTTCAATATTCACTAGATATGATCAATCCAGTACTTACGACACGGAGACCACATCAGAAAAAATGTCTACACATTCTCCATTAGGACATGAATTAACCAATGTAGTTGGAACAGATTCACAGACAGATTTAGTGATGTCACAAATGAATACTCAAATTTCAAAAGATCAGACAAATATTTTTAAGAACCAACCACCAGGGGGACCTGGACGACAATAAAATAACAACAGCACAAACACCTTCAATTAAAACAAAACATAAGCTGGAAATAGAAAAAGAGGTTACTGTGGGGGTCAAAAGAACAAAAATAACAAAACACATGAAAGCAGAAGTAAAGACACCACACGCTTAGGGATTTTTAACCTAAGCACCCATTCGTTGACACCAGCTCACACTTCTTTATTAAACAAAGGACTTAGGTTTGCGCCAAACAATGAGATGACAAAATTGTACATATTCTTAGCCATACATAGGTTCACAAGGACACTCGCCTGAAGAAATATTTTCTCAAATCACCAATAACAGCGAGTAATTCCCAGAATCAACCATCCACAAACACATTCCAACATACTAATCTGAAACCCCAATCAACATTCAATCCAACTATTTGAAAGGCCCTTATATTTACACTTTCTAAAAGTTAGCTATTCAAGAGATTAAAAAAACATACACTACAAAAAGACCTATATTTTCAAAACTAACAAGAAATAAAGGAAATGCATTGCAAGATTTATAAAAAAAAAATGAGAATCTCCCTGAAATCAAACTTGCAGACAAGGGGTGGGAGGGCACTGTGATTCTAGATAAACAGGACTACATCAAAGAAACTTTAACTCTATTAGGTGATACATGCACATACTATCATTTGGGTACATATCCCACAACCACATTTCAGGAACAAGTGCAAAAACTTCTCAAAAGATGTCTCAACAGAAGCATACTATTAAAAAAGGAATTTGAATTCCTTACTATGAACCATCTAGTTATTCTGGTATTATACCATTTACCTAAGATTCATAAGAATGTAAAGAACCCACCAGGTTGCCCCATCATTTCAGGAATCAATTCACTTACTGCTAACCTGTCACATTACATAGATTTCCTTCTTCAGAAATATGTGAACAGCCAGCCATCCTATCTTATGAACACCCGTCAAATCCTTCAGATCCTCCAGGATGTAATCTGGAAGTAGGATTACTGGTTGGTTACTAGCAATGCTACATCATTGAAAACAGTGATTGACCACACACAGGGACTAGCTACCATTTAATATCATTTAACATAAGACAGTTAAAATTTGCCACAAAATACAGTAAAACAGAGATAGAATTGGATTTAGTAATGTATACACATGGTAACAAGCTGGGAACTAAAATTCATTATAAGGAGTTAGATGTGATTAGCTATATTATTGCTACGAGCAACAATCATCCTCACTGGCTTTTCAATATCACTATAGGTCAGTTCAAGAGGATAAGAAAGAACTGTTCAGACATTAGGATGTTTGGACACATGATGAAAATCTAAAAACACAGTTCAAAGAGAAATTATATGACCAAGGTCAGTTAGGCAAAGTCTTCACATATATAGAGAACCGCAATAGACAAGATTTACTATAAAGACAAAAAAAAAACCAGAGTCAGAAAATAAGATCTATTTTATAACCAATTGCAATGGTTCAGCATTCAAAATAAAAAACCTCCTCAAGAACATTTGGAAGATTATTCTGCAGAATGAGGACCTTAAACAAATCTTACCTCTACATTCTGGTGTAGTATTTAAGAAGGCCCCTGATTTGAGAGCCAGGTTAGTGAGAAATCATATTAAACTGAGACAAAAAATTTAAACATCTCTAACAACTAATGGGAACCTGCAGCACTTAAGAAGTAATTTATCTTTTAGAATGACCTTGCAAGTTTCAGTACATAGGTCGCACAGTAAGACCCCTAAAAAACAGAATAGGGGAACAAATACAAAAATTTCAAGCTATACAGAAAGTGCAGAGAAACTAAAGGGGAGAGGGAGACTTTTTGAAGACCATCAACATTTTGGAAACTAAGTGGATCTTTGAATCAAAGACCTTGTCGCCAATGGGTCTGAATATTGACTTCGGGATTCAGAGCTGTCTTTAGGATTAGTTTCTGACAGATTATCATCCAATAGATGTGTCCACCCGAATGCTTACAGCCACACAGTATTGAAAAATACCCCACTCCATTCGAACTTGGAAGCGAAACAGGGTTGGAATATGTAAATATCAAGCTCTGGTGAACTTGAGAATATCTAGTGCTGTAAGCAATGGCAAGCAATGGCAGTACCACCTGGGTAAGATAGCTCAGAACCATTCCATTTATCTGCTGAATTTTCCAGCTGCCATCTGTCCATCTCCAGCTTGAAGACCACATAGAAGCCCCCCATAATTTCACAGATTCCTGTCCAGGTCAGCATCAATTTGGGCCCTAAGCATCCAAACTATGTATAATACCTTTGTCACTATCTTTGCACTACGATATCAAGTGCAAGTCATAAATGGCATAGTCAATACAAAATCTTCCTCACCTGCAATACCCTTTCAGTTACAAATAAGGCTGTTTTCCCATCACAACCTCTAATGTTCATCCCTTATATATCCCATACATCAGGCATTTTAAAATACATTAATGGTAGATATTTAACCATGTACGCACCTTTTTCAAACAGTAATTAATTACACGGTTCTTCACACCATCAATCACAAGGAGAGGGAGAGAGGTTGTTGGAGAATCTTGAGAGAGCACAGACTTGGACTGATTGAGAGTAACCATATTCTCTCAGGGTCAGAAAGTATTGCTATAGCAGGAGCTTCTTCACACAGAGCAGAGTGCACCTCTAGGACAGATTCTGTCACCATTCCATCAGGAGACACTCATAAATTCTGGGGAATCAGTGAGCCTGCATCAGCAGGGAAACTAATACCCAGGATACCATCAAGCTGGTGAATAGTTGGCTGAGTGGCTGAGTGGCTGGAATCCTCAATGTACATGGACCTACCTACAGACCAGAACACCTGGCCTACTTGGACTATCTTCTGTTGACTGCTATTGCTGGGACTTTTTGTCTCCTAGAAATCTATGCTGGGGAGGTAACCTGCTGGGGACTTTGTTGGGGAATTTGCTTGCATTGCTGATTGTCTGACTTGTTCATTTTGGTGTGGGGACAAGTTTCTTCTTGGGGAGCACTGTTGTATTTTACTAAGTGTGTGCAATTAGCTTAATAAAAGGGATTATTATCTCTTTCCTGTCTCCTTACCTGTGTGACCTGTGAACCTAGAGGACTGGGTATCTAGTGAGCGTTGGTTTCAAACCCGGTGTCATCACAGCATACATCATCTGTGGGCCATGCAATATATACATTTGAGTTTATTGTGACATTCAAACATGCTTTAGTGATTTGCAGGACTTGCCAAGCCATATTGAGGCCTCATAAATATCCTAGTCTATCAATATCTATATATTTACTGATTTCTTTTGATGCAAATCATTTTTCTTTGTCTGAATACATATACTGTCCCTTGGAAAGCTGCAAATCATTGAAACTTCTCTGTATCACTCTTGGCAAACTCTAGCACTGGAGTTCTCATTTTTATATATGTGTGTTTATGCAAGTCTACATGAGCTGCTATTACTCACATGCCTTTAGTGTACTCATCCTGCAGGCCCAGGCAGCATAAGTGTAAGTATCATGCAAGTCTACATTACAGCATAAATGTGCACTTACTTTCTTTGCATGCACCGAGCGTTTTCATACAAGATGCACTATGCAAACTGACACATGTACTGCTATGGATCAGCCCCAAAGGGTATATTATTTAACAATTGTTTACTTAACAAAAATGCTTTGCTTTATTTTTAGGATAACAGGACACGTAACATATAAGCTATTATTAAAAATCACACAATTTTTTTACATATAATATATAAGCACATAGCACAAATTGTAGTTCTCAAGGGGAAATTATATTTGCCTATAGAATGATTTCAACAGGGTTTAGAATATGCTGTTAGTGGGCAGGAGGATTAGAGTAGGCTGTGTGTCTATAGTTACATATTGGATGGATAAACAGTAAAATATGGATTAATATGGTGCCTAAAAAAAAAATCTAACAACTATGTAGACTGAGACATGGAAATAAAGGAACAGATTAATACTAAGTATATCTGTTGAATATTAAGTAGCTAGAAAGCATAGATACCAGGACTGATTCATTAGCAGACTTATCTGCTGTTTTCTTGCTGATCGTAAAGAAATCCACTCTGCACATGCCCAGATCCGCGAGGTAAGGAAATCAGTCACTTAAGAAAGAAATCTTACTTAGATTAAGACCGCATTTGTGTGCAAGTACACTTAATCAGCTCTCCGAACTCTTAAGATAAAAGGGTGTGAAAAAGTTGGATAGATAAAAAGTAGTACTTAGCGTTTTCATTACATTCATGCTTAACACTTAAGGAAGCTCAGGGTCAAGTCCAAAAGGTATAGCAGCAGTGCCGAATAAGACAAAAGATTAAACTTTGAAAAACCATTTTTTGTTAAAAATCCCCCTAATCACAACTAAATGTGCACACCATACACCTGCATACACTTCTCTCATAACAAACCACTATGATTTTTTCTTTTGCATTAATGTCAATAAATATGCAATGTACAATTTTACACAAAAATTCATGGTAGATGCACAATTTTAATAAATTGCAATGAAAAGTGGTTGATGTATACTATGTAATAACTATTAGCTAATAAAACTGTTATATATATTATATAATATAATATTCATACATTAATATATATATATATATATATATATATATATATATATATATATATATATATATATAAATATAATACTATTACATAATAATACTATTAGACACTAATTTGTTCGTAATTTTTTGGGTTCTGAAGAGTTTTTTTGTGAATTAGGTGTTTTTTACTTTTATTTCGATGTCTAAACTGTATGCAATCTGTTGTGAGCCATAATAACATTTCCCTATTTTAAAATGTGGTTTTATTTGGCTGTGGCATACTTTTTCACATGCTTTATTGCATGTCATTTTGCCTAGGCTTGGTTGGGTATTCCTTATATGTGAATATTTTCTAATTCATTGGATCAACTTTATTTTGATCAGTCGCTTGTCTTTGTTGTAGCTGCACACACAAAAAATTACAATTTAGGGATAGTCAGGAATTGAATTCATGACCCCAGTGCTGTAAGGCACTGTGCTGCCCAAGTGTTGCATGCATTGATTTTTAGAGAAACTAAGAACATAACATACAAGCGGTAGATGAAACAAGGTTTGCAGACGATAGTTGCACTTACCTCAAAGGAGCCTGTCCCCTCCAATTCAACAACACCCCCCCAGCTCCAAGTCTTAGGGCAGTCATAGTAATAGATGGCAGCATGCACATAATGTGAATGAACGTGCCCTGTGGGCCAGATTTAATTTGGGAAAAAAACATTGTCATAAATAAAAAATGCACCTTGGCCTAACAAAGTTTCATTTGAGGAGGAGGTAAATTTAAAATATGATTACAGATTTATAATTGGAGTAGAGCGTGTCGTAGATCAACTTTGAATGTCAGAGTAAAAAAAAAGCTATCGAATGTTAGTGAGTTACATGAAAATATAACCATTATTTTCCTTATGAGCTAAATAATGTTCACCCTTGCTAATTAAAAAACATCTGGTTTGGGCAAAGTTCCTCTTTTGTTCCTTTCCTTAATGATTCAGGCCCACAAACTGCACACAGATGCTAAGGCCATAGTTAGGATTTGAACTTATGAAGCCAGTGCTGTGAGACAGAAGTCCTAACCATGAAGGTAACATGCTGATATTAACTCCCATATATATTTAGTAATAAGGAAGTTTGTGAGGAGGGTAGCAAGTATCCCCAAACTTGAACATCCTACCCCTTTTATAAGTGTAATGAATGAAGTGTCGCCTTTCCACACATTCCCTAGGAAAATGTGCCCCCTCCTTCTTAGAGGTACCCACCCTGTGATCAAAGCATTCTAGCCCTTCCCTGACCGGTGTGTGTGTGTGTGTGATTAATATTAGTAATAACACTTTAAAGACATTTGTCCCAGGATATATAATTATATTAATGTTAATCCTAATAATTAGATAACAACAGTTCTGCACAATACACTCCAGTTTGTTTTGAAATTGCACAAAAAATACCTCTTCGCATCTCCACATTTCTCGTTCCCTAATACAGACTTATCGGTGAGTACTAAATAGTTCATATTTTTAGTTGCAGTTACAACTTAAGATCGGTAGTTGTTTACATCTATGTGATGCTTTTTTGCCTGCAATACGTAAATGGCTTAAGAACGGATTCATCTTTGTTCGTATCTTGACTTTCGTTACCTGTTGAATCGCTCATTACCTATCTCCCTGTTTTTACTTAAAATACTCTGCACAACTTCTGTACAAGATAAGTGTGCTAATGAATCAGGCCCACCATTATTAGTAAGTTGCTACAGATTAGCAGCCTAATATATTAAGGACTGTAAGAAGGTTTTTGAATATATACTATACTTTATGCTTTTTACTACAGAATTCCCTACTTATACATTTCTTCAATTAACTTTTATTCAATGTTTATTTTTATAAAAAAAAGAACTCACAATGATTAAAGGTTAATTTTTAATGTAAAGCAATAAATATATGTACAATCAAAATAAAAGATATATCTGGCGCTAATCACCACAGCGTGACAATTTGAATTAAAATAATATAGTATCAGTCCCACATATAAAATCCATAAAAATCACTTTACTCTCGTAAGAGTGGCAGCCTCAGTAGCCTGAAACCAGATGGTTGGTCCGGACGGATGTAATGCTGTAATACAAAGACAGGCAGGGCGCCTCTAAGTGGAATATCAAATATACAAGGTGGAAATGCGTAATAATATGCGTACCGTAAGGTAAGCAGCAATGGGTTTCCAGGAAAAAATGGAGCAGTCTCTGCTGTTCTTATAGTCCTCCAAATCTCCACCAATCAGTCATACAATGTAAAAAGAGCAAACATAGTGTAACACTGAAATGTAATTGGTAAGGGTCGTTCACCAAATACCCCGACATCCTATGGAGTGTCTGAGATTATTGTCTCAGATTATCATATACAGGACACCCAAATGAGTGCAACAAATATGTAATAAAATCTGCGTACCAAAAATCATGTAGATCTCACGTCTAGGAACTTAAGACATATGCAACATCAATGACTTCACAGTCCCAGCCTCATACACGTGGCGAAAATGCATAAGGTTGAAAAAAGAAGATGATTCAATGTGTATGCAAAAATATTTTAATAAAAAGTATAAAAGCACTCACATGAGGTAATGGAACTAACGCTGGATACCGCTCAACGCGTTTCGTCTTGTAACACCCAAGAATGTCTCTGTACGTTCCTGTGGTCCAAACAGAGTAGCATAGTGTTTGGACCACAGGAACGTACAGAGACATTCTTGGGTGTTACAAGACGAAACGCGTTGAGCGGTATCCAGCGTTAGTTCCATTACCTCATGTGAGTGCTTTTATACTTTTTATTAAAATATTTTTGCATACACATTGAATCATCTTCTTTTTTCAACCTTATGCATTTCCGCCATGTGTATGAGGCTGGGACTGTGAAGTCATTGATGTTGCATATGTCTTAAGTTCCTAGACGTGAGATCTACATGATTTTTGGTACGCAGATTTTATTACATATTTGTTGCACTCATTTGGGTGTCCTGTATATGATAATCTGAGACAATAATCTCAGACACTCCATAGGATGTCGGGGTATTTGGTGAACGACCCTTACCAATTACATTTCAGTGTTACACTATGTTTGCTCTTTTTACATTGTATGACTGATTGGTGGAGATTTGGAGGACTATAAGAACAGCAGAGACTGCTCCATTTTTTCCTGGAAACCCATTGCTGCTTACCTTACGGTACGCATATTATTACGCATTTCCACCTTGTATATTTGATATTCCACTTAGAGGCGCCCTGCCTGTCTTTGTATTACAATAAATATATGTGTTTTAATTGATATGTCAGTGCACCTCAGTAAAAATAACCACTTGTCTTTTTATGAAACAATTTGCTTTATATCCTACAAGCTTCTTCGTCACCTAAAAATAAAATAATACTTTAATTCATACACACCTTCCCTATTTTACCAAATACTTTTTCTTCCTTAAATACCATTGCCCCCCCCCCCAAATATGCTTGTACTTTCTTGATCTTTAGCAAAATACATGCCCTCACCATTGCTTTCTTTGAACTATACCACAGCTAGTCGTCACAAATGATCTTCACATATCTTTAAATCATATTGGTCATGTGAATTGATTAAGAGATGAAATAAGCAACATCATCATCATCATTTATTTATATAGCGCCACTAATTCTTCAGAGCTGTACATCAGTCCCTGCCCCACTGGGGCTTACAGTCTAAATTTCCTAACACACACAGACAGACATAGAAACTAGGGTCAATTTGATAGCAGCCAATTAACCTACTAGCATGTTTTGGAGTGTGGGAGGAAACCGGAGCACCCGGAGGAAACCCACGCAAACACAGGAGAACATACAAACTCCATACAGATAAGGCCATGGTCGGGAATTGAACTCATGACTCCAGTGCTGTGAGGCAGAAGTGCTAACCACTTTTCCACCGTTCTGCCCCAACATCTCCATTCTCAAAAAACAACAAGTTCCAACTTCTGTCTTATGACAACCACAGGCTTCAGTCATGCTACCAAGCAGACAAAAAAGACAACCAGCTGTGAGAATGGACATACATATGCTTGTGACCCACACCTACCATCTTGGTTCAAGGCTCGTCGTCTCTCCCAGTAGCAATATGTTTACAATTATACCACCTATTAATGGAGGAAGGAAGTCTTCTTATACAGTGAAATGAATATCCAAAATTTTGTGATAGTTATTATTGCTTTACAGGTTTTAATTAAGTTCAGTTGATGGTTTATAAAGGCAAGAGTTGGTTTATGTCTGTGTGAATGTGTGTGTGTTGTTTTCCTTTAAATCTTGATAATGATACTAACCATTACTGAGTAATACAAATTATTGAATTCAAATAAAAATGTATTGTATGTGTTTTTTTGTTAGCTGCTTTTTGTTATAGAAACTGTTTTGAAAATATGAGTTACCTTTGAAATTATTTCCTACAGAAGTTATTCTTATTGCTACTTACCATTTTCTATGCAAGTACAGTCAAAATGCATTTTTCTACTTTTGAATAGAGTATAGTATAATTGTTTCTCATTTTAGAAATACAAATGTAAAGAAATGTTCCTTATTCGCACAATTCTGCAAATAACTTCCAGGCTTACAGAACTAGTAAGAATGATTTGTTTAACAAAGATTTATACAAATCCCTATGTTTCTGACTCAATATATCCACTTTAGCAAGTTAGAATTTACAGTTCTATTTATTAGAAAAAATAAAAATAATTACATATATTTTCTTTAAAACACATCAATGTATTATTTTGGCATTATTTATGCATACCATCTTTCAGAGCTGTTAATTTTTTGTGTAATTGAGCACAGCATTTCAAGCAATGCAGAATGTATTTCAAGTCATATGCATATAAATTTGAAATGAGCTTTATTACTAAATAGTACCCTAAAGCTTGCCTAGTTTGTCACAATACATAAAGCATGTTCCCCATCAATAAATTAGCTTTGCTGCAAAGCACAATTGATAGATCACAATTTTGTATTTCCCCAAACACTACTATAACTACTTAAAATGTAAAGAATAATACATGTTTCAAGAGTACATTCTATACACAGAAAATAATCTAAAATCCTGTAAACTACAGATGATAATTTTTTTAATATTGTAAAATGTACAGTTCATTGTGGTATTAATGTTAATGTGAAGAGTTTGAAGGGGAGACTAATTTAATAGAATATACTATTAATTAAAATAATATATACTGTATTTCTTAAAAATCAAAATGATTGGCATTTTAGTTACAGTAACTAGTCCTTTTCTAGTCTTTTACCGTAGTGCAGGCGTTTTTTTCACTTTGGACTTTAGTGCTCCATTTGATTACATTTGTAGTTAGAAACATTATTATTATTAAGTCACCTAGCAGTTGATTCCATATTACTGTTACCCAAATGCTCTTAGCAATTGTTCGCTAACTTAATAAATTAGAAGCACATGAGACTTGTTTGTTGAAAACAATGTCACAAAATGTATTGAAAATCAATCAATCAATTAAAGTGGTGGCAAATAATAGCATGACAAATCAGTTACCAGACATTACAATACAAAATTATGGCAACCAAACAAAAACATACTCTGACACTTCTAGGCAGTCCCACTCTTCCACTTTTGGCTCAGTAGCTGAAGACCATCCATTCAAAGCAGTGCCCCATAATTCTACAAGGGAGGTGTTACTAACATGAGCCTTCCTGTTGCGTCATTGATGGCTGCTGATTGGCCTCCTTTTATGCAACACTGAGGCCCACTGTAAAGAAAATCACTGATTAAACACAATGCAAACTTGACAAACAATACAAGAGACCAAGTGGGATGGGAAATTTCCAGTGACAGAAAAAGTAACCAGCCTATGCCTAAATTTGTAAAACTTCTGAAGCCCAGGCAGTTCTCAAAATCTCTTTTGATTGGCTCACAATTGTTAATAACCAAATCATTAATAACCCCTGCCAGTGACACAGCTTCATTTTATTACCTGCTCTCTGTTATCCTTTTATTGTTATTATTATTATTATTATTATTTAGAGCTGGTCTGGTCACACTAAAATATATAGCAGCAACCTGTTCAGTAGAGGATTGTATGCATAATGGAAAAAAATGTAGGCCTCAACCCCTTAAGAAAAAATGGCCCTGCGCTGATTACCATGGGGTTTCTTCCAACATCACTGGCCATTGACTGTTTGGGTAATAATTGCCAAAACTCACAAAAAATATTTTAATATGCAGCACTACTGGTCTCAGCAAGCATTTGCAGTCATGAACTGCTTAGGTATGTTGGTGCCATTAGAACTACAAATGTCCGCACACCATTTGATACTGGCACTTGTAGAACTATAAGCACATTTACCCCTATGTTCCTATCAAGTGACCCATAAAGTGGACTGGAGTGCTGGTTTGGCAATAAATACAGGTTTCACCACAGCCTCAATACTGATACCAAAAGGAGTTCACATTCTCATATATGCAATACATGTGGATATATCAACCTGCATCGCCTATTTGAAGTACAACGCTGTTTGGATCAATCATAACAATAGTGAAACTGCTGTACAACTAACTAACAGACTGATGCTTGCCCTTTATGTGAGTAATATGGGACATGGAACCATTTCCCTATACCCTACACTGTAATTTATATTCTTTATGTGGGGCACTAAATGATTAGGAGAACATTTTTTACTTTCCAATGTTAAGTATTTTACAGGATCCCGCAAGCTAATGGTTTATTATTTATATGAAAGTTTAATTATGTATATTTAATCAATTAGTGTATAGAGATACATTAGATTTATTGTGGTCATAACAAAACTGGCTGGTTTAAAAATTATATGTTTATGACTTGTTGTTCATATGACTTGTAAGTAATTGATGATTGGTTTAAATGATTTAATAAAATGCAGATCATTGAGTGTCTGCACTTGTGTTTGTACTATCCACAGTTTACCATTACAAATGTTGAGGATATTAAATACTGAAAAAATAATCATTTTATATGAATGAACCAGCAGCATCTGTGACCTGAACAGAGGTAACAGTCAGTCATTTGCAGTAAAACCACATGCTACTGATAAGAGCTGGAGGTTTTTGGCAGTTACCTCTGTCGAAGTCAGCAAATTGGATAAAGTCATTTCAATTAAAGTCTAGCAAACTTGGTTGTCTTTGTCTGAAAAGATGCGTACGGTACGCTATGACGTACAAGGGCACGCTACGGCGTGAAAGGGCGTACGCATCCACTGCACGTGGCAGCAACAGTAATTGGTCTTTTACCATACATTCGCACTAACACGCATACTTATAAAATAGTACACATTAATGGTAGTTGCAACACATAGTCAGTTATGTAGAAATATAGTAGTATTTATATGTTATATCAGAGTTACATGCATATTAGTGAAATACACGGAACAGGTTAAAGGAATAACCTCATGAGTGGTATCATAATGAACCTTGTTACATATCCTACTGTTTGGTTCACTCTGCGAGGGAATCGCAGAGTGCAAATGCAAGTTATGAATGATAGGGAATTATGAACTACTTAAGACTAAGGAATCCTGGCGGGAAGAGCAGAGCATACCCCCTGCAGAGATGACCCCCTCCTTTGGATTCCTTAGGATGAACCAGCCAATGATTGACGACCCCTTGGACGTTCCTGAGACCCGGACCAATAGATGCAAGCTATACCATCTTCATTGTATTACTGTGTTTGATTGTGTATATAAGCAGCAGCTTGTGATCCAGAGTGCAGACATCTTGTCCCCAGACTTCAGGATTGAATGACTGCACTGGATCCAGAGCGCCTGCGATAAGTAACGGCTGTATTTACTATTACTTCGCTTGAGCATATTATTCCACTTATTGCGAATAAATCTTTGTGCTTTGGAAACACAAATCGAGGTTCGACAATCGTTATTGGTTAGCGACAATACGCACATAACTATTTGGGGGCTCGTGAGCTTTGGAGGTTTTGTTGCCGATGATACGCAAGACCAACGGATTTCGGTTCCTCAACAAAGGGTGGAGACGCGTCATAAACGGGTAAGAACGCATGGTGTTCAAAACCTGAATTTTACTCTGTGTTGCGAAACCGAATGTCCGTTTTGCATTATCTAGGGCACGCTAACTAGAACCTAGGGACAAAAGAGAAAACTGTTTCTTTTTTCTGTCATTGTGCGTTTTAACTGTATTGCATTGCTTAGCGTATGTGTATTTCCTGCTGTGCGTACGCGAACTTCCGGTAGACTTGCCACGTGGTTAAACAATCGTTTTGATCGTTATTGTACATGTATAGTATAATTACTTGTGAAAGCCTCTGAGATATTATTACTGTTGTTGGGAACTTTTGATTTTCTGCGCAGAAAAGGTGTATAGTGTGTGATGTTGTAACGTAGATACACTGTTTTATTGTGGATTGTGCTCAGTTGCTGTCTGACGAGGCGGATTGCCCAACTGAAGGACGGTATACAGGGCAGGTATACCAAATGCGAAAACCGGGTTTTCGCAAAAAGCGCTACCAATAGATCGCAAGGTTTGCTAATAATTAGTATTGGTAGGCAGTGCGATCCGATCGCACCGTTAGTGCGAATTGGTGAAGCAGCTAGGAGGAATTATACTGGAAAGGCAGGTTGATTGTATTAACTTGCGCTCCCAGCGATAATAAACTCAGCAGATTTTTGTGGTTGAGCCAGGGTATCGAGGAGCTGATAGCCCTTGGGGCCCACAGTGATATTTCTGTATTAGGGATCCTCGCCAGGGGTGAGAAAAGCGAGTGAACGCGGCTAAAGGAAATACGTTCACCGAGCATTATAGATCTCTAGCGGTGAGTATAGCAACAGAGTTGAAATTATTAGGTGGAAAGAACAGAGCATTGCGGTGTGTCTGTGTTTCACATTTGGCCGGAAGGAACAGAGCATTGCGGTGTGTCTGTGTTCCGGGTAGAAGGTATATTGTTCAACATGGGTGCTAAGCATACGCTAGAGATGGTCAGTGTACTGCCTAAGGAAGGCCCTATTGGTTCAGCGAAGTTTCTCATGTGTAAGAAATATGGTGCATACGCAACTGTGTATTGTGACACGTGGGTCAAGATGACCAAAACTTGTGATAGGCCTTTCCCAACAATAGGAAGTTTTAATGCAGAGGTACTAAATACCGTAAAAGATAAAGTATGGTTGATTACCTCAACGAAAGTGAGGAATAAACATAATGATTGTTTAAAATTGTGGCAAATGGAAAGTAACACGTGGCAGAGCAGCGAATGCAAACCGGAAGTAGGCGTGACGAAAAGCGCGCGCAAGGCGGATGTAACCATTGCGAAGCGTGGCGAACTCAGCGCAAGCGCGCCCCCGCCACCTTATGTGGCGGGAGGGGTAAGTACAGCCGTTGTTAAAACTGAAAATAGAAAAATTGCTAAGTTGTATCCTGTTTTAAACCAGTTTAAATCAAGTGTATCTGAAAGTGAAGATGAACCCACTGTGATTTCGGCCATTGCCCATGCCGTTAGTGTACTAGAGGCTCAGCGCAAGTATGAGAAAATGGCTGAGATAGGTGAGAGTAGCGTGATCACTAGGAGTGAAAGCGTTCTAAATCTAGGACCAGTAAATCCTGTAGTGTCTCCTGAAGTCAGTGTACCAGAGGGTGCGTTCCCGGTCCGCACAATATCAGTTCCCAATGGGAAACCGGATAAGGATGGTGTAGTTCCTTTAAGAAATGTTACAATGCATTGTCCCTGGACTAGATCAGAATTACGTTCCATTATGACTGAATTCCCAGATCCTAGAAAAGAGTTAGCTAAATGTCAGAAATTTGTTAAAGACTTAGGAAATGCTCACGAACCAACCAGTAAGGATTGGCGGGTAGTGTTGAGGGCGTGTCTTCCTCCCAATACTAACATACAAAAATTTATTGAAGATTGTTTGTTGGAGGAAGATGACACCTTGACTGATGAGATTAACCAACGGAATATAGAACAAATTGTCAAACACTTAGCCATCTGTTTTCCAGTAGTAGTAAATTGGAGTAAGATTTTCACCATTAAACAAAAGGATAGTGAAACTGCCTCAGATTACTTTGCTAGAGCTATAACAGCGATCGCACGATTTACTGGGATATCCAACATAAGTGAGGACCCACATCACAGAGAGGTAGCTGTAGGAGTACTGATGGATGGCCTTAGAGAAAATTTAAAGACGAGAGTACAAACCACATTACCTAATTGGAGAGGCGTCACGGTAGACTCTCTTAGGGAGTCTGCTGTGGAGCATGACAAAAACCTTTTTAGAAAAAGGGAGGAGAAAAGTGATAGGTTAATGATGGTAAGTATACAGGCTCTAGAAAGGGTGCATACACGACCACCAGCATACAACCCATATAACAGGAAACCTAAAGTGATCAGGTGTTTCAACTGTAACGAGGAAGGACATTACGCTAGAGAGTGTAAAAAGGAAAGACTCAATACACAGAAAGGTGGGTCACATAGATATCCTCCAAGGAGGGATTCACATAGACTAGAAGACTCACATCTACCCGCGCATATTACGGCAGCAAATGCTGCGCGGGAAATCAATAGTCAGCGGTAGGGGTCAGGTCATACCTGTAGTCTACAGCCAGTGAGGTTAACTGAGAGTCAGAGTGAAGAACCAACAATGATAGTTGACATAGCTGGTAGGAAACAAACTTTTCTTGTAGATACAGGGGCGGCCCGATCTGTGATAACCTCTCCTTTCAACCTACAGGTGACCAGTAAAACTATTCCAGCTATGGGGGTAACGGGAAAAGTGTTACAGTATCCTCTAACTAAACCCGCCGAAGTTACTATCGGGCCTCTGCATACTAAGTATTCGTTTCTCTTGGCTGCAGCGGCTCCTACTAACTTGCTAGGGAGAGACTTGTTATGTAAAATGGGATGTGTCATATACTGTACACCCCTCAAAGGTTAATGTTACACTCTACTGTTATAGAACAAAGTCCATCTCAAGTAAAGGGGATGTTGCTGGGAATACCAGGTTCCCTATGGACCAGAGATGGACAGGACACTGGACTGATGGCAAACGTAGCCCCTGTCATGGTCAATCTAAAAAGTGGTAGGATAGCTCCAAAAATCCCACAGTATCCATTAAAACCGGAGGTGGAACTAGGGGTATATCCTGTTATTGAGAGGCTGTTACAACAAGGGATTTTAATTCGTACAGCCAGTACAGCAAATAGTCCCATTTTCCCTGTGAAGAAGAGTGGGGGGAGGGGCTATAGATTAGTCCAGGACTTAAGGGGAATTAACAAAGTTGTTGAGAGCCAATTCCCCGTAGTGCCGAATCCAGCTGTCATCCTCATGCAGATTCCACCGTCTGCCAGTCATTTTACTGTCATTGATCTATGTTCTGCTTTCTTCTCAGTCCCTCTTCACCCTGACTGCCAATACCTTTTTGCATTCTCCTACAGAGGAGTGCAATATACATGGACCAGACTACCCCAGGGGTTCATTGACAGCCCCAGTATTTTCTCCCAAGCCTTACATGACTGTTTGCAATCCTTTCAACCCCACAATGGGTCTGTTCTAATTCAATATGTGGACGATTTGTTGTTGTGCTCTGATTCTTTTAAGTCATGTTTGCATGATACTAAATTGTTGTTGCTTCATCTTTCACAAACAGGGCACAAGGTGGCAAAGGATAAATTACAGCCATGTCAGACTAAGGTCAAATACTTAGGACACTGCCTCACTAAGGGGCTAAGACACCTGACAACCGACAGAATTGAGGCCATACAACACATGACCCTGCCGCAGAGCCAGAAGCAGATTCGTACTTTCTTGGGGATGTGTGGATACTGTAGGTCCTGGATCCCAGGTTTTTCTATTCTGGCATTACCATTGCAGGAGCTAGTCTCTTCCTCAAAACCAGAGCGTGTTGTACACACAGAAGAGTCAGAGCAAGCGTTCTTTAACCTTAAAGATAGTCTGACAAGAGCACCTGCATTGGGAATACCTGATTATGAAAAGCCTTTTGAGCTATTTTGTACAGAAGCTGATGGCTGTGCAGCAGGTGTCCTCGCACAGAAACATGGTGACGCTAGCAGACCGGTAGCATACTACAGTGCACAATTAGACAATGTGGCAAGGTCACTCCCAACATGTCTCAGAAGTGTAGCAGCAACGGCCCTTTTAGTAAGTAAGAGCAAAGATGTAGTATTAGGTCATAATTCAACCATCTATACACCCCATGCTGTATCAGCTCTGTTAAATTCAGCCCAAACCAGACATGTTTCTTCAGCTAGATTCACAAAATAGGAACTAGCCCTGATGGCACCCTCAAACATCACCATCAAACGATGTAACACCTTAAATCCAGCTACATACCTTCCGTATGTGTCTTAAGAGACACAAAGGGTGGGAGGTGAGGAGACCCTGGTTGATGATGAGTTAGGCAAGAATACTGACACGCATGACTGTATGGAACACCTGAATCAGACCTTTACTGCAAGGCCCGACATACGTGACACCCCCTTAGAAAAAGCAGATTTTACGTTTTATACAGACGGAAGTTGCCATAGACAGACAGAGACAGGAGAGCTATGTACTGGTTACGCTGTTGTAGACGATCAGGATGTGGTAGAAGCTGAACCCCTTGCTCCACCTCACTCAGCCCAGGTGGCGGAACTAGTAGCACTAAGGAGAGCGTGTGAATTGGCAGAGGGTAAATCAGCCAATATATATAATGACTCTAGGTACGCCATCGGGGTAGTGCACGATTTTGGGGCCCTTTGGCGTCTTAGAAACTTTACAACAGCAGCAGGTACACTAGTAGCACACTCACAACACATAAAAGGACTTCTGACAGCGATACAGTTACCCAGAACAGTAGCCGTCATAAAGTGCAAAGCCCAAACCTTTGAAGAAGACCCAGTGTCATTGGGTAACAACAGGGCAGACGAAGCTGCTAAATGGGCAGCAGGGCAACCTATGACTGTATCGACCGAGACTATGATGGTTTTTCAGACATTAGACACGCAGAAATTAATTGAAATGCAAGATTTGTGTTCCCTGCAGGAGAAGGCGGTCTGGAAGGCGAAGGGATGTGGTCAAGAGTCCTCAGGACTCTGGAGGGATGGACAAGGTAAGCCTGTAGCTCCCCGAACATACTATCCAAGCCTGGCTGAAGCAGCACATGGCCTGACTCACCTGGGTAAAGAAGGTATGTGCAAACTGGTGAGAGCATACTGGTGTGCTCCCGGATTTTCCTCTCAAGCTGGTAAGAAAGCAATGTCATGTCTTACTTGTTTGAGGAAAAATGTTGGGAAAACTATTCCAACTGAGCCATCCCACATCCCTCCTACAGACGGACCTTTTCAGGTAATACAAATTGACTATATCCAATTACCACCGTGCAGGAATCTAAAGTATGTGTTAGTGTGTATTGATGTGTTTTCCGTTTGGGTAGAAGCATATCCGGCAGCCACTTATACTGCTGTGTTCACTGCAAAGAAAATTGTACAAGACTTTGTGTGTAGGTTCGGTATCCCTAGAATCATTGAAAGTGATAGGTGTACCCATTTTACTGGTGATATCTTCCAAAATATGTGTAAACTCATGGGAATCAGTAGCAGACTTCACACCCCTTACCGACCACAAGCCAGTGGTAAGGTGGAGAGAGTAAACGGTACTATCAAGAACAAACTAGGTAAGATAATGGCTGAAACTGGGTTGGCATGGCCTGAGGCTTTGCCGTTGGTCCTCCACAGCATTCGAACCACTCCTAGACCTCCTCTCAATCTGTCCCCCTTTGAGATACTGTTCGGACGACAACCTCATTTGATTGTGAGTCCACAAGACGACTTAAAGTGTAATAATGAAGTGACTGTACAATATCTTATAAGAATGAGTAGACAGCTGAAACAACAACAACAAAAACTAAAAATGCTGTCACCTGGTATGCCAGAGACGAACTGTCATGATGTTGAACCTGGAGACTATGTTATGATCCGCAATTTCTTACGTTCAGGTTGTTTAACAGACCGTTGGGAAGGCCCGTACCAAGTGCTGCTGACCAGTACTACATCACTGAAGGTTGCAGAGAGAGACACTTGGGTCCATTCCACCCACTGCAGGAGAGTCCATAATCTGGAGAAAGTGCAAGACAAGACTCAGACCGACGACATAGAGCTGTCACTCGTAAGCCTGTTCCGGGAGACCTAAAGCCTGCAGTTGAGACACCTGAACCAGAGACGTTGCCTCAGAACTACCTTTCCAGCGATGGAGTGGCGGTTTTTGTTTTTCTTTTGTTCCAGGATTTTCCTTGTTTTTACTTTTACTAGGACATTCTATTTTTGTGAAGGAGGATGGAGGACGGAGGAGAGTTCTGGCAGTGATACGGATGAAATGGAGGCCGAAGAAAGGTTAATAGGATATCCTGAGCAGCCCATTATCAAACTTGGTCCAGGGGTTATGAAAAGGTCTGCTAGCTCAGGAACTCGGAGGCAGTGTGAGGGGCTATTGTCTGATGAGTATTGTATCTGCAAGTTCTGCAACTCCCTAGTTGAAGAGAGATGCATCCAACGATGCCAGTCCCCCAGTACTCTGAATATAGGCGGGCATCCTTTGGAGGATTATTACTCCCTGGTGGGTAAGGTGCTAAACCAAACCGAGTGTTGGGTGTGCTCTCATGTGCCTCAAGGGCAGCATAACATAGGACTAGTGCCATTCCCTCTAAACATATCCGAAGTACTCGAATTAAGGGGTGGGAGGCCCATAGAAGGGAGGTACAATAACACTAGGTCCCCTAGTCTGACGCTTCGACAATACTCCATAGGCAGATCTTTGCTGTGCCTAAACATATCTCACGCAAAGCGCCTGGAGAATTGGGAGGCTGACCTATCAGATCAGACAATGGCTCGCCACACTCATTTTAGAGAGAGACTCACAAGGTCACTACTAGGCAGGAATATTGATGGAAGTCACAAGTTAGGGCGTATAACCAAACATAAGAAGGTATCCATTGGAAAAGTCTCTACAGATAAATGTGAAAATGTCATTAATGCCGACACATGTCTAGAGCAGATGGAGACACTAGGCATGGGTAGTTTTATCAAAACTCTGTGTGACATAATTCATGGGCATACCGTCCCTTATGTTCTCCCTGAGGATGTGTACTTTGTTTGTGGAAGAAAAGCTTATTCCTGGGTGACTCCGAGTTCCAAAGGCTTGTGTTTCTTAGCTAAACTGGTTCCTGAAATCATGACTATTACTCATGAAGAAATGGTTGATATTCACAAGACTACATCACCACCATACATACACACACAGTATGAACACCGTGGCAAGAGAAATATGATTCCTGGTGAGGAACCCATAGCTACAAAATTGATTAGTGAAACTGCTGGTTTCCAAGTTATGGTTGCTCTAGATCTCACCAGGACCGCTCGGGGAACATTAAACTTTAAATATATCCAAGACCTAGCTAAATTAATAGATAATATCACCGAGATGTATGATGACACTTTCAGGTATACTGGAAGGGAGCTACAAGCGTACAAAAAGGAGTTGGTGCAACATAGACCGGTACTAAATTATCTCACCTCTATTACTGGTGGGTACTGTGTGACACTGGCCACCCAGTTCGGTGTCAAATGTTGCACGTACATTACTAATAATACTGATGACCCTAAAGAGGTTATAGACCGGAAGATGGATGAAATTTTGCAGCTGAAATGGGAATTTCGAAAGAGCCATAATTCTTCGTTATATGAGGTCGGGGAAAAGGTGGCGGGTTGGTTCTCATGGTTGAACCCAGCAAAATGGTTCTCCGGTCTGGGGGAGTGGGTACAGGAAATGATTGCGAGTGTAGGTAAGCTCCTTCTCCTTATACTGGGTGTCATCTTAGCAATTGGTTTAGTTGTCAAATGTGTTCCTACTGTGTTGAAGTGTGGAAAACGGTCTCATGGGAGTAACACTGAGAAAGAGACTGAAATGGTGGTACCAGATACTGAGATCATGGTCTGTGAAGAAGTATTGTATAATCCTAAACTTGAAACGGTGATTGGGTGATAGTTTATTACACTATCAAAGGGTGGAACTGTCGAAGTCAGCAAATTGGATAAAGTCATTTCAATTAAAGTCCAGCAAACTTGGTTGTCTTTGTCTGAAAAGATGCGTATGGTACGCTATGACGTACAAGGGCACGCTACGGCGTGAAAGAGCGTACGCATCCACTGCACGTGGCAGCAACAGTAATTGGTCTTTTACCATACATTCGCACTAACACGCATACTTATAAAATAGTACACATTAATGGTAGTTGCAACACACAGTCAGTTATGTCGAAATATAGTAGTATTTATATGTTATATCAGAGTTACATGCATATTAGTGAAATACATGGAACGGGTTAAAGGAATAACCTCATGAGTGGTATCATAATGAACCTTGTTACATATCCTACTGTTTGGTTCACTCTGCGAGGGAATCGCAGAGTGCATACGCAAGTTATGAATGATATGGAATTATGAACTACTTAAGACTAAGGAATCCTGGCGGGAAGAGCAGAGCATACCCCCTGCAGAGATGACCCCCTCCTTTGGATTCCTTAGGATGAACCAGCCAATGATTGACGACCCCTTGGACATTCCTGAGACCCGGACCAATAGATGCAAGCTATACCATCTTCATTGTATTACTGTATTTGATTGTGTATATAAGCAGCAGCTTGTGATCCAGAGTGCAGACATCTTGTCCCCAGACTTCAGGATTGAATGACTGCACTGGATCCAGAGCGCCTGCGATAAGTAACGGCTGTATTTACTATTACTTCGCTTTAGCATATTATTCCACTTATTGCGAATAAATCTTTGTGCTTTGGAAACACAAATCGAGGTTCGACAATCGTTATTGGTTAGCAACAATACGCACATAACACCTCAAACCACAGATGGTGCGCTTTGTATTTAAAGCATTGCTCCATATTGTCATCCAGACCCAGCTCTAGACAGCCTGGGATAGCTTCCATGTAACAAGAATATCATTAATGTAGGATCCCCCTACTATCATGAAAAACACCTGGAGGTTGGTACCTCTATGGCAGGCATGTCAAACTCAAAACCCCAATTGGGCCAAATGATAAAATGTGTGGGCCGCAAGAAAAAGAAAAAGTCTCCTATGAAATTTTGTAAGGTTTATTATTAAGAAAAAACAAAAATAAAACTTAATGTTTTCTTCGAAATGCTTTCACACTGTGACCTTCATGCTGCTTTTACTCCCCTTCATCTGTCTCCCCTGTTTCACAGTGTGTCCTTTATGCTGCTTTTGCCTCTCTTCATCTGTTTCCTCTGTCTCGCATTGCGCCCTCCATGCTGCTTTTGCTACCCTTTGCCTGTCTTCTCTGTTTCACACTGCGTCGTTATTGTTACTTTTGCTCCATTTCACCTGTTTCTGTTGTTTCACAGTGCGCCTTTCATGCTGCTTTTTCTCCTCTTCGCTTACCTTTCTATTGCCTTCTTTCTTCTCTTCTGTTCTCTTTTCTTCTGTTTTCTTCTCTTCTTCCCATGGCTCCTCTTTGTGCACACCTCACTGCAAATGAGGGGCGTCATGACGTCACGCCCAACATTCAGTGTGAAGGGAGAAGGGGAGGTGGGCGCCGGCCGCTGCCGCATCAGATAAGTAATTTCTTTTTAATAGGCCCTAGCAGGCCAGCAAAATATATGCGTTTGACCTGCATGTGGCCCGCGGGCTGCAAGTTTGACATATCTGTTCTATGACGTGGTGTCTCTTAACTATCTAATATATATCACATCTGCAGGGACTTCCATTTACCCATATTAACCCATATACTCTTAGATAAAAAAAGACTGAGATACAGCTGGGTGGCGTGCCTAAGTTTATCGCAAGGTAATTGTCAGGGAGAACATGGTGCCATACCACATCAATGCAAACAGCGTTGAATATCACATATCCATTGGTTATTTACATGTGTTTTAACACAAATATAAATGCAACTAAATAGTAGAATGGTTCGATTTATGTTTGTTATGCATTTTGTCTATTGTTCTTACTTGACTTTCAATGAATTTCAAAGCAGGGTAACACAACACTGTTTAAAGCGCCAATAGGTATATTAAAGCTAGAAGCATTGGCTTCTATTGACAAACCCTTTTACATGAATGTTACAAAAATGCATGTAAAATACATTTGAAAAACACCTGTGGATTTGATGCATAAAAAAGGTCATAGACTCAGTAGTGATTACTAGTATCCATATTAATTTGCAAGAGAGTTACATCATTATTCATTAAAGGCAAATAAACATGAACCAAACTAGTCTACTAAATTACAGAAACCCTTCTTAGTCACAAAATAAGAGAGCTAAGAATATTACCCTTAATAGTGTTTCCAACTATTCACAAAAAAAATAAAAATGTATAGCACAAATAATAAACACACTATTATGATTATACAATCTAGGAAATGCAGTCAAGAATAAGATGAAATAATGAAGTACAATCTTATTTATTAAAAAATAAACATAAATAAGATAAACGTATACCATATGAGTCAGGGTAGATAATCTTTAAAAACGTTCTTCCTTTGATGTAAGTGTGTATGTACTGATCTTAGTTTCAATAAAATTGATACTGGTGATACTGATGCTACTTATACTCTGAAATCATGAAAACTCTAAAGTCCCCAGGAAATTGATGGCTTTCCCAAGACCTTCTATAAAATCTTTGCTCAATCTTTATCTTCTCATTTATTACAACTTTTTTAGCAAGCTTCTCGAGGGAGCATATTTTCACCCTGAAGTTCCTCACTCAAAATGTATAGTTATACCAAAACCAAATAAAGACCCTTTGTACTGTGTCAATTAGAGTAAAATACCCCTTTTAAACACTGATTTTTAACTATTCACCAAAATGTTTGCAAATGGTCCTTTACTGCCATCCATAATTGATTCTGATCAGGTTGGTTTGAACCCATCCTGTCAAGAGTTTGACAATACACGCAGAATAATTATTCTAATACATCACATTAATGACTGTAAGTTACCATTGGTTGTCCTTTGACACTATCGTCACACTATACGCGCATTATAACATAACCCTACCTTCTCTGTCCCCATAAATGGCCTCAACTCACTAAGATTCAAAATAAGCCATGGCATAAGATAGGGATACTCCCTTTCACCATTGATATATGCTCTCTATATTGAGCCTTTAGCAGCTAGATTATTTGCCAACCCAGATGTCAAAGGGATCCATTTAGACTCCTAGCACTACAAGATGTCACTTTTCACAGACAATGTAATACCTTCACCAACTCACACATTTCCTGGCCAAATTTGTTTTGGGAAATAGATATTCATGGATCCATCTCTGCATACAAGGTCAATAATCAGAAGGTTTGGCATTTCATCTATCTGCCCACACAAAAATCTATTGGAGATCAATTTGGAATTTCTTTTGAGATCCAATGTATCCAGTATTTAGGCATCTCTATAACTAAGCACTTTAATCAACTATTACAATCAAACTTCCTGTCATTAATTTACCTGATTCAAAGGGATTTGAAAACATGAAGCCCTTCTCAGCACAAGTATTGCTGAGTAGAGATGAGCTGCACAGATAATAGCTGAGTAGAGATGAGCTGCACAGGTAATTGCTAAGAAGCAGTAAGCAGCACAGGTATTCTGAGCTGCACAGGTAATGCTGAGAAGTGTTGACCTGTACAGGTAGTTACTGAGAAGCAGTAAGCAGCAAAGGAATTCTGAGCTGCACAGGTAATGCTGAGAAGTGATGAGCTGTACAGGTAGTTGCTGAGAAGCAGTAAGCAGCACAGGAATTCTGAGTAGCAACAAGCTGCACCATCCACGATGTCAGGAACAACAGGAGTCAGAGGAAATGCTTCCTATCAGGTATAGAGCCCTGATGATCTGACACCCATTAAAGGAAGGAGGGCCCTTATAATGGGAACTGGCTGCAGATGATCCAGAAGGTTCCCAGGGAAACCCATGCGCAGATCACTAGGCAAGGTGGTGTTTGATGATAGAGGAATGCCAGGCTGAACAACAGAAAGCAGTAACCAAGGGAAACCAAAGCACACAGTGAATCAAACGGGGCGAAACTGGTGAGATGCATGCTAGTATCCTCTCCTTAAAAAGTTGGGCACTGAACACCTAAGCTTTTGGTTTCCTGGGGTTTTCCTAATGAAATCTTTATATCCGAGCTAGAGAATGAACATTGGAGGAGTCGATCCAAGAACGTTCCTCTGGTCCGTATGCCTTCCAGTCAACTAGATATTTTATTTTGCCTCGTGAGATATTAGAATCCAATATCCGTGAAATCTCGAATTCATCTGAATGCTGCACCACCAGGAGAGCCGAAGTTGCCGTAGTAGAGAAAAACTGATTAATAACAAGAGTTTTAATGAGAGACACATGGAACGAATTAGCAATCCGTAGTGAATCTGGTAATTTCAGCTCGACTGACACAGGATTAATCACTCGGAGGATCTTATAAGGACTGGTATAGCGGGGTGCAAATTTCATGGATCGGACTTGAAGACGAATGTTCTTGGTTGATAACCAAACTTTGTCTCCCACTTTCAGTGGAGGTACGGCTTGCCGTCTTCTATCTACAAACTGTTTATAGATCAATGAGATGCCTTCCTAAAACATTTGAGAGTCCGATCCCATATGGACAAGAAATCTCGGTGGAGTTCGTTGGCTGGAACTTGAGTTGGAGAAACGTACTTGAAGCTGGATAGATTAGGATGTAACCCATACACAATAGAAAATGGGGTGGATAACGTGGATTCATGATAAAGATTGCTATGGGCAAACACGGCCCATGGTAGAAGGTCCACCCAATTGCCTTGTGAAGCAGAAGAGTATAACTGAATAAAAGTCTCTAGATACTAATTTACCCTCTCGGTTTGATCGTTGGACTGAGGATGATAGGATGAGGAAAAGTTTAACTAAATATCCAACAGTTTAGACAATGATCTCCAGAAATTCACTGTGAATTGAACTCCCCGATCAGAGACAATCTCTAGAGGACATCCATGCAGGCGGAATATCTCTTTGATAAATAATTGAGCACGAGCGGGGCTGAAGGCAGACCAGTCAGTAGAATAAAATGTGACATTTTCGAAAAGCGTTCAACAACCACCCATACAGTATTAAATTTCTTGCATGGCGGAAGGTCTGTCACAAAATCCAAGGAGATGTGCGTCTAAGGTTTGGAAGGAATTGGAAACGGCACCAGGGGACCAACTGAAGATCGACGAGGAGTTTTGTGTTGCGCACAGACTTGACAGGCTGCTACGAATTGTTTAACATCTGCTCTAAGAGTAGGCCACCAATAGTTTCGGGAAACTATTTCAAAGACTTTGGCCATGCCAGCGTGACCCATAAACTGGGAACAATGATACCAGCGTAGAAGTTTTTTGCGCTGGTTAGGAGTAGCAAAGCTTTTCCCCGGATGAGACGTCGGAAGAGGAGATACTGATGAAGTTTGTAAAAATTATGGTTCCAAGATGGGACGATTAGTGACATCGGACAGTTCTGGATCACATGAGAAAGCTGTGGACACCATATCTGCCTTCTTATTTTTTGATTTTGGCCGAATTGTAACATGCAAGTTAAAACGTGAAAAGAAGAGAGACCAAGGAGCCTGTCTGGGATTCATGCATTGAGCTATCTAAAAGTAAAGTATATTTTTGTGGTCAGTAAAAACCGTCACAGGGAACAATGCTCCTTTCAACAGATATCTCCATTCTGTCAAAGCCAACTTCATAGCTAAAAGTTCCTTATCCCCAATTGAATAATTCTTCTCAGCCGGTAGAAATTTACGAGAGAAGAAGGCACATGGGTGAAGTTGTTTCTCTGGAGGAAACCTATGGGATAATACTGTGCTGACTCCAACCGCTGAAGCATTTACTTTAACAAAGAATGGTAACAAAGTATTGGGTTTTCTTAAAACTTGAGCTGTGGAAAAATCCTTTTTAAGGGCATGGAATGCAGATAATGCTGGAGCTGGCCATGTGTTGGTATCTGCCCCTTTCTTTGTGAGGGCAACAATTGGTGTTACAATCGAGGAATAATTCTGGATGAACTGCCTGTAATAGTCGGCAAATCCCAAGAATCATTGGATGTCTTTCAGGCTGGAGGAAATAGGCCAGTTGATAATAGCTTTGACTTTCTCGGAATCTATGCGTAATCCTTGTCCCGAGACAATGTAACCCAAAAAGGTAGTTTCCGATGTTTAGAAAACACATTTCTCTAATTTACAAAAGAGCTGGTTAGCTCATAGCCGAGACAGCACCTCCGCTACATGAGCCCAATGAGATTTTAAATCCTGTGAGAAAATCAAAATATCATCCAGGTAGACAACGGGGAGAATACAGACGGCCTCTGAAAATTTCTGAGGGCATTACGTCCAAACGGCATAACCAGGTATTCGTAATGGCCGTCTCTAGTATTAAATGCTGTTTTCCACTCATCTCCATCATGTATCCTAATAAGATTATAGGCGCCCCTCAGGTCCAATTTGGTAAACATATGTGCACGCTTTATTCGGTCGAATAATTTGGTGACCAGAGGAATGAGATACCAATTTTTTAAGGTAATAGCATTGAGAACTCTGCAGGCAATACAGGAACGTATTGTCCAGTCTTTTTTTTAACAAAAAAGAATCCTGCACCTGCTGGAGAGGTAGATGGTCAAATAAAGCCTCGAACAAGGTTTTCTTTCACATAATCTGACATGGCTTGCATTACAGGAACAGATAGAGGAAAGACCCGACCCCTGGGTTGTATTTTGCCAGGAAGAATATCAATAGCACAGTCCCAAATGCGGTGAGGAGGTAGTAACTCAGATTTTCATTTATCGAATACATCTGCAAATGATTGACACTGGGATGGAAGCTAAGTTTTGGCAGTCGCGGAGAGAGATGTCATGCTGAGCAGAGGTTTCACTTGAAGCAGGCAGCTTGAATGGCAAGAAGGACCCCAGGACAATATCTGAGAAGAGGTCCAATCGATATAAGGGAAATGCAATTGTAACCACAGAAGACCCAGAATGATGTTACTAGTGGTTCACGCCAATATATAAATATAAATATAAATTTTTTCGAAATGTAATGCTCTGATCTGAAGGGACAAAGTTTCCGTCCGGCATAGAATTTTCCCTTTAGTACTCGGACTTCTATCAATAGCGGTAATGAACACCCGTGTAGCTAGTGGACAGGTGGGCATCGACAAGGATTTGACCACCGAGGAGGAAATAAGGGTCCCAGCTGCCTCAGAGCCCAGTAAAGCTGATAACAGTTTGGGGCCAGAAGGTCCATGGAGAATTACTGGCATGGCACAAAATTATTATCAAGATATGTTTTTATGAATAAATTGTTTATATCATTACCTCACGGATCTAGTAGTGGGTGTTGTGTGTTACAGTGGTCAGCGCTGTTACTTGTGCCATTTTGATTGTTTATTTTTTGAGATCTCATTGATCTCAACAGCTGCAGACACTGTTTTCACTTACATCCTGTATTTAATTATCCTATCTCTGTGTGCCAGGTTTGTGGATTTTTTTTGTTCTTTACAAATAGAGGATGGACTGATATTCAAAGAGGATTTAAATATCCCTAAACTGACTCCCCGATCACAAGTTAGGGTTTGGCATTTCCCTGCCGTTTATAACAGGAAGCAAGAAGATGCCCAGGTTCACCACAGTAAATACATAATTTTTTGAGATTCTTCTCAGTCTTTCCTTAGGAGACAAACAACAAGAAGGTTTGTTGCCAACCCGTTGTGGGCATTCCCTTTCAGATGCCGTTTACCCATAACGGATATCCATGGTAAAACGAGATAAGAGCGTCAAGTGTAGAGGGTAACTCCTGTGGAGCCAATATATCTTTGATTCATTCAGCGAGACCTTGCCAGAAGGTGGCTACTAAGGCTATATTGTTCCATTGAAGTTCTGATGAAAAGGTTCTGAATTGGATCATATATTGGGTGAGGGTCTTGGAACCCTGACGCAGTCTGAGAAGACTAGAAGCGGTCAAAGAGACACAACCTGGTTCATCAAAATTTTCCTGAATGTAGCCGTAAAAGCAGCAATATCTTGCCGAAGGGAATCATTCCTCTCCCAAAGGGGCAAAGCACACGCAAGGGCTTGTCCTGATAACAGATATAAGTGACTTTAGAGCGGTCTGTGGGAAAGTTCTGAGGGAGCAGCTCAAATTGGATTGAGCATCGATTCAGGAGTCCTCGACAATCCCTGGGTTCACCATCAATTTTTGAAGAGTTGGCAACCGCAGGGAGGATGAAAAGCTGACAGGAATCATGTTCTTGGCCTCGACTGAGGTAACAACAGGATGAATGGGTAACGATGTCTGTAGTGTGTCCAGACGTGATGCTAAAGCTTGAAGACATTGGGTAGTCTGAATTTGAGTGGCATCCTAGTGTTCAAAACAACCCACCAAATGTTGCAACAAGTCTTTGGCTGATGGTTCTCGATCAGGAAAGCCAGATAATGGGAATGGTCCTGATCGCTGATAGAGTGACAGGTTACCCTCAGAGAGGTGCAGAGTCTAACGGTGGAGAGGTGTTCACCAGGGATTTCCTGGCACTTAGTCAATGTACAGTAAGGTCGTGTGAAGCTCGAGCACACTCATCAGCATTCAAGCTTTGGGCATTTCAAACATGTGTGTGTTTCTGTTGTATCACTTGCACCAGCTACAGTGGTGTAAGTGCTGATTACTAGTGATGACGGTTCCAAATGCAAGCTAGAACATGTGTTTGCAATCAGGAACAACTGAAAAAAAACAATTTAATGTATAGTTATTTTATAGGGAAAAAAATATTTTTTTAATCTTTTAACGTTTTGCCATTATTTTAACATTTGTGCTATCAACTATTAGTTCACTATTAGTTCATATATTATTTTTGTTGTTACACTATTGTCATTATGTTTTACTCAATTGTAAGTTTGTTTTCTCATTTTTTATTTGGTGCATTCACCTACTTGTGGATTTCTATAAATGAAGAGATTTTTTAAAAAAATGCATTCACAGTAATTTCCAATAGATTTCTTTGGTTATAAACCTGGATATCACCACTACATGGGTTTAGCAGCAGGATACCACTTTGCAACCAACCCCTCATGATTTAGTCCTCAATCTTTAGGATGGGGTCTATCCATTTTTTGATGAGAAGCACGGTTTCTCAGTGGTTAGCACTTCTGCCTCAGGACTGGAGTTGTAAGTTCAGTTCCAGATAGGGCAAGTATTCTCTGAACATAGGTGGCGTTATATATATTGTGATGCTAATGATGAATATGTTCTGCTAGAAAAGGAAAATGATAAATACCGCAAGAAAATACACTTGGGGTATAGTCTCCAAATCTACTCTGGAGACTATTAATTTATTTCTTCCCAACCGCACTATGGAGGCATTTCCATGACCCCAATCCACTCTAGGTATGGGTGTGTTGTTTGCTACTTTTTGCCTCAACACCTACCTCTCAAATGAGTTGGGAAGAACCTCTTGGTATCAGGTTGGCAGGTATGGGACCGCAGAAGTACACTAGGAACTATTTCATTAATCCCCAAAAGAAAATACCAGTTGGTGGCCATGCATAATTCTTAGTTATTCTCTGCACCAGTTGTAGGAGATAGAAATGAAGCAAAAAACTATTAAGACACAGTGCAACAAGAATTATCTTAACGTCACTCTCTGGCATGGGTAAAGTACTGTATGTACTAAATTGTATGGCGTAATGAAAGATATTGTAACCTTTGTTGATCTCTGACATCATTAGTTTCCAAAGATAATGATATAATTTTTTAGGTGTTTATAAAAAAGAAAGGTGCAAAGTACTTCCCATTCTAAGTATGGAGATGACACCTGATATTTGGGACCTCACAGGAGCAGAAGAATTCCTCCTTTTGTGGGAAGAAAATGGCCATGCTGCCTCTCATAATGCTGGGTAAATTCATTCATCTCATTTAAACAATCCTGTCCCTTAAAAATAAATCCTATTTCTACATTTTATAAGCCACCATTTGCCTTGAAAATCCATGGACTTTCCTTGAAAATGGGTGCAATTATGCAAAGTAGCTGCGTGACATAACAAAAGATTGTTTGCGCTACTATTTTATAATTTAATGGTATGTAATTGCCCTTTGTGAAGATAAATTAGATGAGGATATGAGAATAAATTCATACAAGTAACATTTTTAAATGTCCAATTAAGATAAAACCATCAACATATTCTGAAACTGATATAAATTAATAAAGGAGTATGAAAAAACCCCAAATATATTTGTTTGAAAACAAGTACATTTTTTTAGACATTGCCATACAATGCACAACATTTAATTAGTAGTTTTATAAGGGTGGATAAATATAGCTGAAGATGATGATGCTTTTATTACATCAACATTTGATCATTTGCAATAGCCCTATAATGTTTGCTTGGCATTAGGAACATAGTTCCTCGCTCCAAATCTATAGTACCCAATTTCTAAAATCTTTAAATTTGTATTATTCAATAAAAAAAAAGAATATTAAAGAATATTAAAATAATGATCAAATAATATAATTTACTATGGCAACAGTTAACTGGGGAGTTAATTAAAATTTCTTAAGAGCACCCTAGACAACTGAGGGATTTGAATAATATTGCATAACATATTATAGCATTTTGAGGAAACTTTTTGCTTCTATGACAAGCTGCTATATATTTAAAATACAAAACTTTTATTAACACATATTAATAGTAATAACCAACCTCATTTGAAATATATCTGTGAACTATTACATAAATCCGCAGTCTTTGTACGTATGATTTACCATTTCTTTTATATCACATTCTTTAACTTTATAGCCTTTTGTTTTGCTTTGCTATGTATGATTCTCAAACCTCTCCAGAAAAGTTGGTTTCAGATATAAAATCTGGAAATATGACATACTTTAGTATTATTTTTCTACATTCTATGTTCCTGTCGAGCAAACTATTTTGCAATGTCTTGTAAATAAACCTGTGATATTATATTGTGAAAGGAAACAGAATAAGTACCACTGCTTCAGCTAATGGGCCTTGAGGGAAATTAGGAAAGATAAAACACGTTAAATTGATGCTGTTCTTCTCTGTGTTTTTTCCTGGAAGGATACCTGTCAAAATATCTATTTTAAATCACGTCTTTTAACTAAAGATGTGTAGGACTACTTTCTCCGAAGAGAAACTAAGTCTTTAAAGAACAGCTTGCAAATACCTCAACTTGTAAATGTTTATATTACTTCTTACACAAACATTAATGTGTTCAAAGTATGATTATGAAAAACTGCTGAATCTTCCTCTTCACATCTCTCTCTCTCTCTATCAAAAAAATGGAACACCTGGGTATATTAAAAATACTGAAAGTATACGCTTCCACACAGGTGTGGCTCATACATTACATAAGCAAATAACATTGGTTAGTGGCCTATTATTATGGCTGAAATAGGAGACATCAGTGACTTTAAAAGGTAGGTGATTGTTGGTAATCTAAAGTGAAGTCAGCTAGGAACTCCAACAGATAAATATCACAGTTACACAATTCAGTGTACGGCAAAACAGATAAGCAAACTGACAACTAGCAAATAGCCAGTTTCAAGACAGACAAGAACTTCACAGATAAATATGATAACCTTGTTGCAGTGCATGAACTGTTCATCACACATAGGAATGACCATGTGTGAGTTCAGTGGTGCAAAGAGCAGAGACAATGGGCTACAAAGTAAATGAATTACATGGCAAGGTCAAGAGTAATTGCTAATAGTATTTTGCAATCATCTTCATCCCATGTTACAGCAGTTCTTTCCTGAAGGGAGGTGTGACTTACAAAATTATGACATAGGGCGTGTGTGGTCACTCAATAATTTAATAAGCATAACACTGATGTTAACCATGCATCATGACTTTTTAGTCACCAGATCCTAATTGAATACTTATGGAATATTCTGGACCGAAGCCTGATACAGCGTTTTCAACCATGATGAACGAATATATTTCAATATATTTCAATAAGTGAGCTATTAATATTTTCCCAGTCAAAAGAAGCTACTTATCTGACATACCTACAACCAAATAGACCCCAATGGGTTAAATCTGGCGCTCTATAGGGAAAGTGAATATATTTTTAAACCAATGTAAACACATATGCAGAGGGTAGAAAGTCTCTAGAGAATAAACCACCCTCCCCTGCAGCTCATCAAGGGTCTATTGGCACCCTAGAAAAAAGGAAAAGATATATACAAAATAATGGCGCTGGAGAAGGAATAGTCAATCATCCAAAAGAATTTAAACAAGATTGGCACATACTTCAAATAAAAATAAAATGGATTTAATACATCACACATTAAAATATACACACAAAAAAACAATCCAATTGCTTGGCAGGGCTCCTATGCAAGGATAACGGAATAAATGTCCCGGTCAAATTCAATCTAGATAAATTCTCTTTATAAGGTGTCCGGATTAAATATATGAGGTCCCGATATTCATCTTATTGCAGTATAAAGATATAAAGTCAAAATAGTATTTTCAATGGGTAAAATATGTGGGTAAAACCACCAGAAAAAAACATTCCAGTTAATCTTCAAAAAAATGATGTATTCGCATGATTAACATACGCACAAGTCAAGGAAAATTACAGAAATTCTTTTGTCATAAAGTATATACCTAGCTGTAATAGCAATGAAAGCAGGAAAAATGTTCATAGTATCCCTTTGTATTCTATGGAAAGTTATCTGTAAATTATTCTCATAAACAAACAAAAAAATCCTGCGCTGGGCTACACCTTTCCTGAAAATAACACAGTGCAGCTGTTGTTAATAGGGGTAAATTGCCAATCCCCTGTATAAGACACTATAGAACAAAATATAACAGAGCAAGAGTGGATTAGGAGGAAAGCTGAAAAATAGTATCAAAAACCAGAGCAGAATATAAACAGTAGTCAATAAAATTAGTGTCAATACAATTTAATAATAAATAAATAAAATGACAAATCAAAAAACACCTATAATTAATACAAAATCCTACTCAGGCTAATAGAAACTGGTAGTCTAAGTCTCTAGAGAAAATTTGACCTTCCAAACACACATGAATAATGGAGGAAATAACTGTTAGTAAGTATGAGGGAGTCAATATCCCACTGCCACTTGTTTCTTGGCATTAATGTATTATCCGCACAAATTCAACAGCGGTTACAATAGATAAATCCGATCTGGATTAGAGAGCTCAATATTAGTACAAAGTAATATAGATAGGAGGATACAGCGGTCGGTACTCAAGGACATTATTATAATCTGTAACAGAAAAATGTAACTCACAGCGCTAGAAGGATCACATGCAATGGATGCCAGCATACATGGATAGCTGTAACACATAAAATAATACACACATAGAGCAGTACAGTCCCAATAGATAAATAAATGTCAGAAATATTTTCCAGTGAAAAATCCCTCTTCCAATGGTGATCTTCGTGGCCAAATAATGTGAATAACCACGTGGAGGGATCCCCCGCACGGTATACGCTTACAAGATACTCTCTTTGGGTACAGCACGTCAAACAACCATCTGGCGGTGACTCCAACGTTATCTTCCATACAGAACTCCAATAATATGGGATATATGCATAGAGAAAAGATCATAGTATAATGCCATTTTTATTAAAAGTATTATAAAACAACAAACAAGTTATACTGTGCTACTAGGAGCGTACAACAATAAAGGATTCAAATAGTGTCTTAGAACGAGGATAGGAGTGGGTTTACCCGATGTCCATCAGCTCTCAATCGACAGGTGAATCCGTGTGGTGGTCCAGATGCCGGTCTTCCTAATAACCAACGCGTTTCGAATATAGAATATTCTTTATCAAGGTAACAGGAAACCCAGAGTAATATCCTTATAAATTCTTGCAATCCGGTCTTGTGATTAGGCCCACAAATCCCGTCAAAAGTGGGCAGTCATGTGATAGTATCCGGAAGCGTCACTATAGATCAAAACGAGGCTTGGAACCTTCTCATCTTGTAAATGCGCAGATGAAGATTAGCTCTCCGTTGTTTAAGACTCTACTAGATCCTCGTAGTGGAAGCCCGTTCGGTCTCTCTCATATTCTCAGTAAATAGATTTAAATAGAAATAGAGATAAAATCAATCTTGGTACATATAACTTTCAATCACAGCAATCAGACTGTACATTTTCTGGACATCTTAGTTTATGTTAAGGAAAGTGTCATACACACTAAAACCTATATAAAACCTACGGATAGATCCTGCTATGTACATTATGAGAGCCATCATCACAAAAATTGGCTTTCAAATATCCCAGTAGGACAAATGAAACGCCTGAAGAGAAATTGTACTGAGGAGAATGTTCTGAAGGATCAACTTCATGAACTTAAAAATAGCTTTAAGAATAGAGGTTATAAAGAAGATCTACTTAACAAGTCTGAAAAGGTAGCCCAAGAATGGGATAGCAAAGTGACTAATAAGCAGGACAGAGATATATCCCACCAAAAAAGGTTTGAATGGTCCTTTGTTTCCCAGTACAGTGCAGCTCATAAACAAGTAGAAAATATACTTCAAAAACACTGGTCCATTTTGAAAAAAGATCCTGTAATAGGAGGGAGTCTCCCGGAGGCACCATCCTTTATATATAGGAAGGCACGAACATTAAGGATAAAATCGTAAGAAGTGTGACCTTCGATGTAGATCAGTCTAATGTAAAGAGTACTGGATTCTATAGATGCGGTATGTGTAGTATGTTTAAGATCACAGTCCGTAATTGTAAGAAATTAGATACTTTATCAAGAAATAACCATACTTTCCGTGTCAAGCAGTTTATAACATGTAATATGGCTAATGTGTACGCCATCGAATGTAGCTGTAATCTTCTATATATCGGTCGAACTACAAGACCTTTAAAGATTCGGTTAAGAGAACATATGAATAACATTAAGAAAGGGTTGGAGACTCACAGCTTATCTGACCATTTTAGAAAGATACATCAGTGTAATCCCAACCATATAGTTAGTTTTTGGGGGATAGAACGTATCCTTCCAAATTGGAGATGTAAGAATACTCTTCAAAGGCTAGCAAAGGCAGAAATGCGATGGATATTTCAGTTAAAGACCCTAATACCTAGGGGTCTCAATGCTGAATTTGAGCTAAAATGGTTCTTATGAACCAATATATTATAGATCTTTTCACCTGGGCTAGGTGTATATGATTCTGTTCTTTATGGGAGTATTTTAATGTTTTATATGTCATCTTTATAGCAAATTGGAGCATAAAGTGAAGTAACAAGTTTTTATTATTATTTTTTATTTTATGTTTATGTTGGTCTATTATCCATGTCATTTTAATTAACTATATCCATGGTACCTTCATAATGAATGGAATATATTATTTCATTTATATGACATATGAAATATGGCCCGTTCTGTTTATGTATGTATATATTTAATATGGTACTTTATTCCTGGGACATATTTATATGTACCAAGATTGATTTTATCTCTATTTCTATTTAAATCTATTTCCTGAGAATATGAGAGAGACAGAACTGGCTTCCACTACGAGGATCTAGTAGAGGCATAAACAATGGAGAGCTAATCTTCATCTGCGCATGTACAAGATAAGAAGGTTCCAAGCCTCGTTTTGATCTAGAGTGACGCTTACGGATACTATCACATGACTGCCCACTTTTGACGGGATTTGTGGGCCAAATCACAAGACTGGATTGCAAGAATTTATAAGGATATTACTCTGGGTTTCCTGTTACCTTGATAAAGAATATTGTATATTCGAAACGCGTTGGTTATTAGGAAGACCGGCTTCTGGACCACCACACGGATTCACCTGTCGATTGAGACCTGATGGACATCGGGTAAACCCACTCCTATCCTCATTCTAAGACGCTATTTGAATCCTTTATTGTGGTACGCTCCTAGAAGCACAGTATAACTTGTTTGTTGTTTTATAATACTTTTAATAAAAATGGCATTATACTATGATCTTTTCTCTATGCATATATCCCATATTATTGGAGTTCTGTATGGAAGATAACGTTGGAGTCACCGCCAGATGGTTGTTTGACGTGCTGTACCCAAAGAGAGTATCTTGTAAGCGTATACCCTGCGGGGGATCCCTCCACGTGGTTATTCACATTATTTGGCCACATAGATCACCATTATAAGAGGGATTTTTCACTGGAAAATATTTCTGACATTTATTTATCTATTGGGGCTGTACTGCTCTATGTGTGTATTATTTTATGTGTTACAGCTATCCATGTATGCTGGCATCCATTGCATGTGATCCTTCTAGCGCTGTGAGTTACACTTTTCTGTTACAAATTGTCTATTTTTGGGAGTTGGTGGCTCCCTTTGTGTACCTCGGGCTGCTGTTTGGAGATACATCAGCGCTCATACTTGATTGTGTATCTATATTATTATAATGTGCCTCCTGTGCCTCTCCAAGTCCGGCTATAGCTGTATTAAAAGGTGCGGTGAGTACCAAAAGTCTGCCTGGGCAGGAAGTAATTAGAATGCTGATGGTTCCTCTTACAATCAACATTCAAGCATATACACAATGTGTATCGTTGTGTCCGTATTTAATCAATAATAATGTAGTATCTCCACTTGTAAAGTTGCCTGACGTGTTTCGCCTCTAAATATGAGACTTTTTCAAAGCCAAAGTAAATGTATTCTCATCACTAGAGCCCATGTTTAAATAGGGAAATAGAAATCCCAAAACTCATTCATTAATTAGTAACATTATGAGCAGCTGACATAGAATATGTAATATAACATTTCTTAACAGATTTTTTATATTTTTTGGCCATAACTTTATTATCCTGGATAATGAAAATAACATCAAGATAATTAATCTCTACTTCATTATATGTATATGTATTTAAGTTATGGCCAAAAATTATAAAAAATCTGTTAATACTAACAGCTGTTTACATTATACTAGTGGTCATTATAGACCTTGGATTAATACCATACCAAAGAGCAAATGAATTAATTAAGACACAACTGTACATTAGATGATGACTTTACTATACAAGCAGATAATATGTGTCATTTGCTATACGAGGCTATCAATGTGAGCTATTGTATGATGCAAAAATATTTGCTTCTTAAATAGATGGGTAAACACTTCTTAAACCTAAGATTTGGGAAGAAGAAAAAACAGCTAATGGATTTGGAAATAACAATATGGAGCAGATAATTTACCTGTATTTCAATCTAAGTATAATACGAAATCATTGAGTATTAGAAAGATGATAATTAAGAACTATGAATTATTGAAACAGGAAGTTATATTAGAACCATTGTTAGGGGACAGACCTAAGGTTGTCTAATTTAAAAACAGAAATTTGAGGAGTTTTTTGACATCAAGCTATTTTACATCAGAAAAAAAAAATACTCTCAGTTGGCTCCCACCAAAAGTGTTAGGTTCTTTTAGGTGTAATAAGAAGATGTGTATAACATGTACCTTTATAAATAATAAAAAGAAGGAGATTACTTCTGCTATCTCAGAAGAGATATTCCCCATAAAACAATATATTAATTGTGATTCTAGTTCTATAGTCTATGTGTTACAATGTCCATGTGGACATCAATATGTGGGCAGATCTACCAGACCTTTGAAAGTGCATTTTTGAGAACATAGATGCAATATTAATCTAGGTTTACAAACACATAGTCTATCAAGACTATTCTCTCTAGTCCAAAATTGGGACCCTTCAGGATTATCACTAACTGGAATTTAATTTATTGGTTGTTTATATTTATATTTATTAGGTTTTTATATGTTTAATATATTATTTGAAGTGATTTTAACTGTCTATATATAGTTATTTTGCTATCAGATATGTGTCGTTTAGATTTGTGTTATTGGGTTAGCCAGCCTTTATCTATCATTATAGTTTTTTCTATAGATGTTATTGTAGACTATTGTAGATGTTTTTTGATTTGTCATTTTATTTATTTATTATTAAATTGTATTGACACTAATTTTATTGACTGCTGTTTATATTCTGCCCTGGGTTTTGATACCATTTTTCAGCTTTCATCCTAATCCACTCTTGCACTGTTATTATTTGTTCTATAGTACTGTAAATTATTCTGTCATATCAGCAAACATGAGGTACTTATACATGAATGAACGTTCACAGACAATGCTCTATTCTGTACCTGTACCAGCCCTGATTTGTCCATTCCAACTGCGAATGCCCATGTCTGCATTTATAAAATTAGAGAGGAGACATTCTGGAGGCAGTGGTACAAGAAAGATAGCGGATGGCAAGCAGCTGCAGCAGAAAAGTGACAGAAGTGATGGAGGAGTGGAGAGGGATAGAGAAGAGTAAAGGCAGTTGACAGACATTAAAAGACCAAAGCCATTGAGCCCAATGGAAAAGAGATCATGGTGTGAATGCTAGACCAGTATGACTACGATTGTTTAAAGTGAAAATACCGAAAATTTAATCACATAAAAGTAATGATTATGCAGAAACTCCTAAATCAGATCAGGGATAAATTTGTGAAAAATGAACGAAACTCCAAATCCAAAAATAGTAGTCTGAATTAAAAAATGAAGAACAGAGGAGGCTTTTGAGAATCCGAAAAAACATAAAGAGTGAGTATTAAAAGTGGTTATTAAAAATGGTTAAAACACATTAGTGAACGGTGTAAGTGATTTACAGTAAAAAATAGTGATTAGTATGATTAATAAAACTTTTATATCTATTTACAGAAATAAGAATGCACGATGAAGTGCGATGCGTAGGTACTAAATAAGTTAAAATGGAATAAGCTGTACTGTCTGTAAAACAAGAAATAACAGAACTAGAAATTGGAGAAATTAAAGAGGAAGGTAAAGAAGTTCATTCTGAATCCTTATAAAATTGTAATAAAACGTAAGGAGCATTCTTTTATAATTAAAAAAAGGCGCCTATTTTTTAGATGATATGGACCACCATGGCATCATGCATTACACAACCCAAGAGTGACCCCACCATAAAATGCAGTGTCCAAGCAGTGTGAGCAAATGTTGGCACTCTGGTAAAAACAAACTTGTATTCCGTTTCTTCATTCAATATAATAAAAATGTGTTTCCTTTCCTAATTTCCTAGTAAATCGCTACGGAATATGTTGGAACTATATAAATAAATGATGATGATAATAATATAGATGCCATCGTCATATCTGATGAAAGTTCAGAAGGAGAGAAGTATGCAACACGGAGTAATATTTCTAGTTCTTCCGGTGATGAAAAAGGTGTGATCGAGAAGATGGAAAATCTGAATTAATATATTTTACAGAATTAAGCTCAAACATCAATGATGTTGATATAAAGTTTAAGAAACTGGAGAAAAAAATCCTGGAATTGTTGCAAGTATATGAGAAAGTAATGTCAGAATGCAGTAGCCAGTATAAATGTTAAATATGTTACAAGATTAAGAATTTCTTTCTTTTATTCTACATCCATTTGTATGGATATTATTTAAAAATAAATGCTATTGATAACAACTACATGGTTTATTTGTTGCACTTGCAAGACATATAGGGCCTGAGTATTAAGGAGAGTAATGCGAAAAAAAGGAGTAAATTTGAAACTCAGAGGAATATAGAACCACAACTGGGACTGGGAAGAGTCAGAACTCAGGCAGAGACTATACAGGGAGTGGCAACCTCCTGAGCAGAATAAGCCTGGACAACTCAGAACTCAGAACCTGAGGGAGGCCTGGAACTTAAAGTCCATACCCCGAAACACAGAGATGGCTGCAGAAAGTGGATGACTCAGAACAACAACCTACTACCCCAGATAGCCAGTAGGAGAGGCAGGAATAGATTGATGAGAGGAGGATCCACACAGAAGGTAACAGCTGGAAACTGTACACGAGCAGATAGAATGAAGGTAAATATCCAAAGTCCTTATTTCAGCAAGCAGAGTGATGCTGAATTCACACAAAGGGTTAATGGTTTGAAATCCATACAACAGCAAACACGATGAGGCTGAACTCACTCAGAGAGTAAATGGTTGAAGTCCATGTATTATCAACAGGATGAGACTGAATTCACTCAGAGGGTAAATGGTTGAAATCTGTATACAGCAGGTGGAATGTAGCAGCAAAAAGGATGAAGTTGAATTCACACAAAGGATTGGTGGTTGATATCTGTATACAGCAGACAGGATGAAGCAGCAAACAAACAGCAACTGTGGAAGGAACCAGGAACTAGAAAAGCATTGCACTGGCAATTTGCTGAGTGTCGGAGGAGGCACTTATGGTCTGCAGAGGAAGCTTATTGGTGGATGAGATGAGGTGTTCAGACTCAGCAGGATGTTAAGCAAATTCCTCACCCAAGGTGGTAGCCTCCAATACTGCAGACAGAAGTCACACTTGTCCCAGTTTAGAATGCTGCCTTCGATCAAGAGGGAGATGTACGGTGATATGGTACCGCCAAGTGGTTTAAACAGAACTAAGACCCCGATTTATGACAACATGTTACTTCAAGAAATACTTGATAATGTAATGAGAATATATATTTTCACATGTGGTAAGAATACATGTTGTATACACTTACATACAGCAACAAATAAATATCATGTGGAGCATGTAAAACAGGTTTACTATTGCTTCTTCATTAAAAGCATTTTTATTCTCATTTGCCTGATGTTCGAACGCCGCACAATGTGGGTACAGACATCTTAAATTTACATACATACGCCCAGAAAGGAGTCGCTGTTTAAGGATCTATTGGCAGTTGCTCAAGGAATTGCTTGTGAATTCATACACACTGCAGAATCAGAGAGCGGTTGGAACGAGAATTTTAAACAGGACAAACAATCAAATTAAGCGACGATCGATACTATGTGACTGTTCTCATACATGTTGTAAGTATACACACTAATGTGATAAGTTGTCAAACGGTCGTTTATCAGGTGATTAGCCCGATAATTGGCTGAAAACACTATAGTGCAGTGTGTTGGCTAACCTGTGACACTCCAGGTGTTGTGAAACTACAAGTCCCAGCATACCCTTCCAGCAATAAGCTGCTATATATTGGCAAAGCATGCTGGGACTTGTAGTTTCACAACACCTGTGTCACAGGTTAGCCAACATTGCTATAGTGTGTACCTAGCCTAACTGTTTACACCATCACAGGTGCTAGGCAATGCAAGAACTGCAATAATACATCACATTATTATTATTACCATTTATTTATATAGCGCCACTAATTCCGCAGCGCTGTACAGAAAACTCACTCACATCAGACCCTGCCCCATTGGAGCTTACAGTCTAATTCCCTAATACACACAGACAGACAGACACACAGACTAAGGTCAATTTTTATAGCAGCCAATTAACCTACCAGTATGCTTTTGGAGTGTGGGAGGAAACCGGAGCACCCGGAGGAAACCCACGCAAACATGGGGAGAACATACAAACTCCTCACAGATAAGGCCATGGTCGGGAATTGAACTCAAGACCCCAGTGCTGTAAGACAGAAGTGCTAACCACTAAGCCACCATGCTGCCCACCAAGCAGTTCTATATATAGTGACGGGCTGAGTTGAATACAGAAGCATTATATGCTCTATGAGATAAAGACTAAGGAGAAAAATTGAAAACTAACTGCCCCATTAGCATCATCACACCCCCATCACTTTAAACAAATTTATTTTTTTCTTTATCAATATAAATTTCTTGCTCTGACTCCCCTTCAGCATCATCATTATTAAATTCAAAACCATAAACATACATTAGCTCTTCAGAATTAGGTAACTGTATAATAATTACCTAACTTTTGTGTAATAATTTGCATGTCCAGTTTGTCTACATTAGTGACACTATTAAATAATTGCTTTGCATTTTGAACAAATGCTGCTGTTGTTCGTGTTTCTCAGATTGTGTAATCATCAAAAGGGACACTACAGGAAAGGATTATATTTACTATGCATGCAATTAAGGTATATAAGTATTTAAAAGAATAAATAAGATTGGTGGTTTTGTTTATTTGTTTTCCTTTCTGTTTCTGTACTGTACTAGTATCAGATAGCATTGACTCTCCAGCTTTTTTCAGACTATAAGTTCCAGTATGCATTTTTAGACGAAGGCACAAATGCCAAAAACCCACTCAGTCATCATTAGAGGAAGCAAAACCATAAGATGGCTTTCAAACAATGTGCCCCACTAGACGTTATTGTCTGCTGATCACACATGATACCCCCATCCTGGCTTCATTAAATTCAGGGCTACTCTCATTTGAAAGAGGGTAGACCCCACTTTCAAATGATGTGGCCCCTAAGTAGATATTGTTTGGTGATCACCAGACATTAACACCCTACACTACAGAAAGTTTTATAAAGTCATGAGAGATGTGGGAGGGGATTATAATGCCCACACATGCTTCATCCTGGACTTAATAAATGCTTGGGTATCCTCATTTTATGAGGTAGGTTGTCTATTTTTAAAAATGGGCTACCCATATTATTCTTACCAAATTTATGCATGTTATTAAAGACACAGTGCATAATAGCAAAACATCAATTATTACTTTCAAGTGCAGATTTTTTTAATGAAAATCCATGTATAGAATCCTGCTTTTTGCGGTTTTGGAAAAATTTGATTCTAGTTCACTTTCTTGCAATTTAAATAAAACAAAATAAAATATGATTTTTACTATTCTGGGTAGGTTTTCTTTGCTGGGTCAGTATTCTGAAAAAAAAAAAACAAGCTATAATGTACCTGGGTACTACATAAATTAACTGCTGATAATTATTTTAGAATGTGACCAGCCCAGAAGGAGCTAAAATAGGCTCAGCATAGTGGTGGGAAAATCCTCAGCTGTGAATGGGTTAGCATAAGCATAGAATATTTCAGCTTTCATATTTGTTAATGTGTTTTAAGACTCAAATTGGCTCCACTTGTGCACTCTATTTAACACCATGTTGAATAAAGTTAATGTACTCCAACTTTAATTTGGTGAGTTTAGTGACTTGTACACTCTAGCAAAAGAGTAATCAAATCTGTTTGAAGTTTCACAGAACCACAGAATGCCACTAAACCCCAAAGTATTTATATTGTGTACTTTATGGTGAGTTAAACTTTAACTATACTGATGGCTTCATATATTTGTAGATATTTGTTGCATCCAGTAAATATCATAAATGCTAAATAATTCTCCTGGGTGCATGGCTTGCCGAGAGTTCACCACACACTTTACTTATTCATTAATTGGGTGTATTATGTAGTTTTACAGATGACCAAGAGGAATAGTGATCCAAAAGCAAGATTGGAATATACCATTTAGTTAATTTAGTACACTAATACATGCTATGTTGCTAGAGAGCACTAACGACTCATAATCCTGAGCTATGCAATCATTATAAATGCAGTGTCCTGGAAAAAAGTAATAGTCATAATTATATTCATACAAAATATGTACTGAAATGTTAATGCAGAAACAAGGGAAATAGCATTACGTTCTTGTCTGTAATGTCAGCCTATTCATGTATTTATTTGAAACTGCTTTGAGTGCTTAGGGAAACTGCAAACAGTTTTAGAATGTCAAGGATTCACCGGGGGCATTACAGTTTTTTGAGGCATGAAGCTAATACATAGTTGTCTCATTACTGTCACAAGATCAGAGTTATTTCATAGATGACAATACATCATAACTCAAATAAGATATAGTTACAAATGACCTCTGGAAGGTCAGAAGCTGAACTGATTTCTACATTCTTAGCATAAGATTGTCATAACCAAGACACAAGGTAACACATGAGCTTTCAAAAAGCTAAGCATATAAATAGTAAACCTTAATAAGTGTTAAGATTTTGGGCACCTCTACAAATTGAAATTCACAATGTGTTATTTTGCCATTAACAATTTTCAGGGATCATAACACTGTTATCAAAAAAACAGAGAAGATGCTGCATTTACGATTTATATAATGCACCTAAGGACCATGCTTTAAAATGAGAAAACAAAGCATTGATATTAACCTGAAAAGTCTTCCTCCTGCACATTTTGCTGGTGATGGATTTGCAAATCATGATTGATGTGCTCTGCAAAACACCATGGATTAATTCTATTTCTAAGTGCGCGCTTAGTGTTTGTTAGGAGGCGATAGCTCAGGAAACTATAAGGGCTAGGTTTGCCAGGATGTTGGAAATATAAAGGAACACACTGTGGAAGCATGCAACTTCAACAAACATTATCCTGTGTAAGGCTCACACTCCAATATACATGTAATCATTAAAGTATGCGCCTTGTGCGATTGCAAAGTTGAAACATCGCTGGTCATCTCTGGCGATTTTCTGCGATTTCAAACACTCCCGTGTTTAGCTAACTCTCCTGTGTTTCCTCGCTGTCAGATTAGTAAACACATCACTGTTACACTGGCTGTTTACAGCTGGAGGTCCGGCAGCTGTCAAAAGTTTAAAAAAAGAGAAATGTAAAAAAAAAAAAAAATGTGTGGGGTCCCCGCACCAGACCACTTTTTACCCTAGTGCTGCCAGCCTACTGCTGGTTGCATGAAAATTGGGGAAAAATTTGTGTTGGGTCCCCCCGATTCTCACATAACCAGCACTAGGCAAACCAGCCGGAGTGGTTGGCACTATAGCAGGGGGACACACCGCAGGGGTCCCCCTGCCATAATGACATACCAACCCCAGACTGTTCAGCGCTGGGCTGGATTCGCTAGGGAGTGGGGTCTACAAAAATAACATGCGGGCACCCCCTCAAGGAATATCCACCCCAGTGTTTAAAGCACTAGGGCTCTTCCTACACCCCTGAGCGGTGGGTATAGGGTAATATTGGCGATTATAATGTTAAAAAAACAAACAGCCATGCCAGGGTGCCATAAACAGTGTGGGCATGCTGATGCTTGTATAACAACAAGCACCAGCATACTCATGGCAGACAGGTCATGCAGGCACTTGGAGAACTACAAGTGCCAACATGGCCTGACACCCATGTCTGTCTGAGACCTGTAGTTCCACAAATAAAAATGTTTACAAAACCACAACACCCTCATTAAAACCACATACTTTTAATAAAAATAAAAACAACAATAAAAACTTAACACAGCCTCTTTATTACCACATAAATTCAATTAAAGTAATAAAACCCCATATACTCACCGATCTGAATTCTTCCTCTTTTTTAAGCAGCTTTTATCCAACTGTATTTAAAACCCATGTCCATAAATATTTACATAATCAAATGTCCATGCTTGAAAAAAACTTTTTTTCTTCGGGTTACACACGTTTCATGTTGTAGTCTTCTTTTTTAAATTATATTGCACTACTATATGTCAGTATGTCTAGCAATCCTTGACTAATTGAATATGTTACCTGAAAGTGTGAGTCCTTGACAGGTTAAAAGGAGCTTAATCATTTTACTTAAATACATGTTTTTATAGTTAAAGTCGGTTTTAGTATTAAAGCAGAGTTGGAGTATTCATATAGGTGGAGGTTATTTCTGTGCCTATAAAAATGTGCATGTCAGAGCTTGAGGGGGTCAGTGTTTTTGTTATCTGCTGGTGGGATTAGAAGCTGAGGCTTCATCTTCAAAGCCCACAAATCCAGTGGGGTGTTAGTTTGGAGTGAGGGATTGGAGAGGTGATACTCTGTTCTGAGTAATTTTGACATTTTGAAACAGCGGTGATCTAACTTTGTCTGAGATTTGGCTATCTTTGCCCTAATGCTACCAGCCTGGAACTTTGATTTGTCACTTGTTAAACTATTGTTACCCACCTGATACAGAAAACATTGCCATACATTGGTACTTAATAAAGTATAATTGTATCTGTACATACAATGAAACATAACACAAGAGATCACTCATTTTCAGATTTTTTTTTTTAATTTTGCACTTCTGCTTCACCCAATATTTCCATTTAGTGATTTCTTCTTTTCTATCTTTCTCTAGATATTTTTGTCCACTTATTTATGCACTTTGTAGCCATCCATCATTGTGAAATGGGATGGTAAAGGGGTCTTTATAATTATTTTGTAAGCATATCTCTGACAATATTTTGCTACTAATGTTTATTTATTATATAGAAAGGCATTTATAGGGTAAGTATAATAACATAGTATAATAAGTTTAATATAATAGTATCTTGGGGTTTGCTAATGTGAGCTTTTAATTCTAACCAATAGTACCAAATGGCAACTAATTCAAAATACCTATCCAGAGCTAAAATTGTGATAAGTTCCATTTCCATGTACATATCAATTCTTTTGAACCAGTTTTGTAAAGGCATGAGTGTGGAGTTTTCCAGTAGACAAGTATAATTGTTTTTTCTGCATTGTTTAGATGTTTTATCATTTTTGTTTGTATCTGGAAATGGGGTTTCTTGTGTGATTAAGGAGTTAGACAGCAACTAGTCTCTCAATATTTATCTAATGACTTTGATTAGTGGTTCCTGGGGCTTGTTCACATCCACAAAACTTGTTTGCTAGGACAGAAAATATTTTGTTTAAGAATGCATTATATACCATCGCAAAATTAATTTGTAGTATGTTTCTACAACCATAGCAAATAGTGAATTTAAATATAATATTCAAGCCTAGTTCTTGCGGTCACACTCATTTGAAACTAGGATGAGTGAGATATTGGCATTATGTACTTAAATAATATATGCTAGATATTATGGGCCTGATTTACTGTACATAAAATGCATTTTTACAGCTGCCCTTCATTGCAAACACATGTTCTAGCATTAATACGTGACCATCATCACTATCACTTGGCCCCTGCGCTGGAGATGGTGTAAATGATACAGCTGAAATTCAAGTCCATCAATGATGCCCAGAGCTTGAATCAGATGGATGGGTATGTGCCCCTTACCTTCTCCAGTTCCACCCATGAAATCATATAGGTTGTCAAAGTTGTCCTTTGCTTTTAAAGATGAATTGGATGTACTTGCGTTCACTGGCATATAGGCCTTTTCTGGATATGCGCGGTGCAATTTTGCGCAAAATACGCCACGTATCGGCATGTGTATTCCTTAATGAATCAGGCCCTGCATGCTTAAGTTTCCCAGAGGTAGAACTAAATGTTTCAAAACAATTGAATTATATTTGCATGGTATTATCTTTGTTGGATATCCTCAATAAATGTTTAATCTGAGTATTTGTTCTGAATTCCTAATTTGGACAAAGTGAATTTTTCCTGAATTGCTTGAAATAAACACACCTTGCCTCAATCCAAGAGCTGGCTGACCTCAAGTATTCCAGCATTTGATATAGTGTGGTGTTATCCCTGAAGAGAAACCCGGATTACATGCATAAGTATGGACAGCATTTGTTGGAAGTAAAGTATTTTAGGCAGGAATAATCATTTTAATTATGTTAACTCCAATCTAATTATGTTGACTCGAATCTAAGAGACCGAGGAGCAGATTTACTAAAGGGTGGTTTGATGAAGCCGCCAGTTTTCAGTAGTATTTACAGCAGTTTCAATACTACTGGATTTAATAAAGGCCAAACCACCAGTAAAACGCCTGAAAATCACAGTTAAACAAAGCCTTATATTACAAAATTGCAATCCAAATTTTTAACATGATCAAAATAAAGTCAGATTTATTAAGCTGCTGTTTCACAAACCACCAGAACAACCTCCAGAAACACAACCAAAATAAATGATCTGGTTGTGAGAGGTGAGATTGCTCATATTACACACTGTTTGAGCTGCTTTGCAATTCAGAACATAAGATAAGGCACCACTTACTTATGAATTATGGGGGCAATCATTGTTTATTAATTAAGGGGTCAAATTAATTTATGATTAACTTATAGGGGGAAAAAAATCATTATATTAAGGTGCAATGTTATTGTTCATTATTTTAAGAGGGAAATTATTGTTCATTATATTAAGGGGGCAATATTATTCGGTTGCTAATATGGGCAATAATTATTTATTATGGGTCAAGACTGTTTTATGATAAGGGCACCATTGATACTACATCCTTGAGGCACTACAAGTCCGCGTATAACAATATATTTGCCACTTAATATAATAAAGAAATACACTTGCTAGCACAAATTAATCATAAATTAATGTTGCCCCTTAATCAATAAATAATGATTTCCCCCAAAATTCATAAATAAATGGTGCCTCCTCTTATTTTCTAATTGGCAAGATAGCTCAAAAGTATGTTTCAGCTATGTAGTCAATCATAAGCAGGTATAAAAAAAACCCTGTCTTTTTTGTAGTGGTTTTTACTAAACTGACAGCAGTTTAATTGTTTTGAATCCGTCACACATGGCTGGCCATTTAACAGCCCAGCTTCAAACTGCCCTATCCAAAATTTAATCAGATTGGAGCACTAAAACACTGGCTCTGACAGGATGGACCGCCTATGCCACCCAGTCTGTTGTCGCTATGACCGGCTGGGCTTACTTTGCCACTGTCCCCTTTCTTTATCCCAAATCCGCCACTCCTTTTGCAATAGAAGGACCCTGCTCCACCACTAGGTTCCTACACCGGCACCTAGAACTGCTTCCTTCTGGGTAAGTCTCGCTGCTAGAGTACCCCCTTGTTTGTACACCTGGGCTTGTATACCTGACCTGCCTTTAGATCAGTGTAGCTGTGGATGGTTCCTCCCTGGCTTATCACCCTGGCCAGAGCTGCAGGTAGCAGGCAAAACGTTGGTACTGGATTCGGGAATAATCTGTAGGCCACAGGAATTTACAGCATGGTAGGTAGTTGTTAGATCAGGTTCTTGAAACAAAATGATGTTTTATTAGCTCAAGTAGTCCTAACAACGACAGTTCACAATCACTAGTTGAAGCTACTAGTGACATCCAGAAAGGTACATATGGTATGATCATTTCATACAGTTCTGTCTCCTGGCAGGGGGTAACGCTACCCTCTAATCCTCCCCGGCCCCAACACATCTAAGTTATTTTTAGTATCAGGATACAATATGTTTCCCCGGACATGGATTCACATGCAATGCAAAGTTAACAATATTTACACTCTGTTATATCCTAAATTGCTGCTTGCATTATTTAAACGGAATCTGAGATGCAGCCACCCCACAACAGAAAGGCAGTGCCCTCCTGTTGTGTGTACAGGCTAAACAGACATATTGGTCACTTCACATGAATAGGTCTAATTAACATGAGTCCTCTTGTCTACAGACAGTCACAGAATACACATTTCCTCCCCTGGCATATGCCTCAGAAATAAATACATTTCCTAGACACAAATATAACCAAATATAATAAAATAAGTACATTTCTAATACACAGTATCAAGAATCAGTACATTTGCAACAATATATATTGGCACATATGTGGTAATAATTTAAATATATTATTACAATAAGTTATAAAACTCTGTGTGAGACTCATATCTTTATACCCTAATGTCATACAAACTCGTAGAATAGTAAAAGTCTTTTTTGCTATCTGAAACCTTCCCTAACCATGTGTAGCGTGTATTCTTCAATATTAGGTGGTTTTTCATTAGCTTAGTCTGTAAATCAGGGCTTTCCTGAATACTATTTTGTATTGTGATGTAAATATTTCTTTCAGTATATTATTCTTCATGAGGATATGCCAGTGTTTCTTAAGGGATTTGCATATCTATCTAGCTGATGTTGAGTAACCAGTAATGAAGTATGGATATTCAGTTGATGCAGTTTTTATGTGTGGTTTATATGTGAGCAATTCTGTCCTGTCCCTTTGTTTTGCATGCTCAAATGCTTCCTCGATTAGATGTGGATCATACAGTCTCTCCATGAATTGATCCTTCATTCTAGCTCGCTGTTCTAGATAGTCATCCAAATTATTACAATTCCGCCTAATATGGGTGAATTGGCCGATTGGAAACCCTGCCAACTAGCTTTGGTGATGACATCTGGTAGCCAAGTTGAAGCTATTTACGTCCACCTGTTTGTGATATGTCTTGGTGTTAATCCGTCTATCGTTAAAGAAAATAGTAAGGTCTAGAAATTGAATTTGTTCCTCGCTATATTGAGTGGTAAAATGCAGGTTTCTATTGTTGTTATTAATGTATATCAGCTTCCTCAAGTGAATCTACATAGCCTCTCCATAGAAACAGTATGTCATCTATATAGCATCACCACAGTACAAGGTTTGCCCCAAAGAAACCGCTCATCAAAATGAAATCCTCCTCCCACTTACTCATGAACAAGTTGGCATAACTCGGGTCCAACCTTGCACCCATAGCTGTTCCTTTGCATTGTCAGTATTAGGAACCTTCAAACATAATTGTGGTTCAAAATGAAATCAATACTCTCCACAATTAAGTCATTCTGCCTGATTGGTAGAGTGCCATTCCTTTACAAAAAATGTCTTGTGCTATGCATACCCTGTTTATAATCTATTATGGTGTAAAGTCACTTGAAACCAACCAAATGTTTATTTATCTATGATATTAATTTCTAATTAGTTTCTAATATCTCAATATTTAATTAGTCCATTTAATATGTCAACTTACAGACATGGGTTTTTTCTGATCATGAAATGTCAACATGCTACACATTCTCTCCATATTGTATTGAAGATAGTGATAGGACCATATACTGTATACATTTAATAAATCTGTACATACGTTTGTCTAGAAAAACAACAACATTCTACAATATGGAGACATATCAGTTTGGTTATATATATGGCATTTAGTAGAATTCACTCAGATGTAACAAACAATGTCAGCGAATAGATGATGGCAATAAAATAGTGGAATAATCATGGTATAAGATCACAGTCTACAGACGCTAAATGGTGTGGGTGAGTCCACATAGCACAGTATACATGGTATTCAATCAGTATCGGCAACTACCAAGCAAGTATTTAACGAACAGGTGATCCATACATGCGCATCTCTTTGAGAAAGTCCTCACAGCAGGATGAAGTGCTTTGGAGTCTAACACAGAATATTCTCACTAGAGCTATATTAACCAAAATGGGGTACAGAGGTGCACCAAATTGGGATACAGATCACGAACAGAACGGCAGAGCAAGCTATGAGTTTCCAGATCCTAGCAGCCCAATAACTGACTAGGAGGTAAATGTATCAAGCTGAGAGTTGTCCGGCAAGTTTGAAAAGTGGCTGTCATTTTGTAGAATGTACTAAATAGATGATAGCTAGAATCTGATTGGATTTTCAAACCCGCCGGAAAACTCTCAGCTTGATACATTTACCCCTAGGTGTCTTTCTACTGGATTGACTATCGCCACACACCACAAGAGGTAACTCATCTTTATACACATCTACAGTGACCGAGTCTCAGGTTTCATCTAGTCCACTACCCATATTCAATACCCTCCATCTTTATCCATACATTATCGTCTTCTACTATATAAATATCTTTTTGATACATATATATATAGATATACATATATATATATATATATATATATATATAGTTACTGACTACCCTATGTGGTCATGTGACACAGCTTGCAGATACGCTGCTCAAGACCCTTGTCTTACAGAACTTCATAACCCAGGTAACGGGCGATATACCACTAGTTAATGATTGGATTAGTACACCGCATGCCGGCACATAGTTACTGATTTCTTATATGTCCATTTGTTATCAGACTTGTGTGAATAATAGAAATCAGCTCTGCTTACCATCATCCCTGTGACTGTAAAGGACTTTTTTTTATCATTTTTTAATTCAGCCGTTATAGGATCAGGAATACCAATCTGATTTATTTTTTGCCATGTATGGGCAGTTTTCTCAATTCTCAAAATTCTCAAAATTAATTATTTTATATCTTATAGATTGTATGCTTATTAGATACACTACGTGAGGGTCAGCAGCTCACTAGACTCACTAGACATCATCAGGTTGTGCGCTGGGATACATTTGTTTATACTGTTCAATTATCTAAATAAGAGGGGTTGCTCTAGGTCCCAAGCAGGACTCACAACAATTTTCTGTGTAGTGCGCTAATTTCTCCCAATTCTTATGGATAAATGCTGGTGTAGGAGCTCTTTAATTTCATCTGAAAAATGTCGGGCATGTAATTGAGTTTAAGTAGTTATCTACACAATTACCTTTCTGTAAATTTTCCTTAATAGTTTGGGAAGTATTTCAATGATGTAATATAGTGTAATAGTTCTGGAAATTTTTTGATATTTCCTCCATTTGGTGCAAGAAATTTTCTTTGTCATCCTTAATTTTGTGAATATAAGATGAAGCTCTTTGGTTTCTAAAAGACTTGAGACAGCAATCTGTTAAGTTATTACCTCACCTAAAACTGTGTGCCTACATTTGTGAAGTGCCATTGTGAGAATATGTGGTTCTTTGGTCACTCAAGTCAACGGCAGATGAATATACAGTGGAACAATGTATGACAATGGAATGCCAACAGGTGATGTTCTCTTTACCAAGTGAGTAGCAAGAGTCCAACAAGTGACAAGGCAAAGTCCCAATACAGTATCAAGATAGCCAAACCCCAGACAACTTTAGTTCACTGCTATTTCCAGATACTGACATTACTCAACATTACTGAATTGGTGGACTTTGAAGACGAAGCCTCGTTTCCAGTCTCACCAGCAGATCATACCCACTGACACCCCTCATGCTCTGGCATTTTTATAGGCACTCCTTTACTCCCAAAACCAACTTTTACTATCAAAATCTGTATTTGGGTAAAAGTATTAAACTCATTTTACTCTGTCAAGGACTCACCCTTTGATTTAAAAAAAAAAAAAATAGTAAAGGTCTGCTAGATATACTGATATTACAGATGTGCAGTATAATGTCCCTTTTATAAACAGCACAACACATTACCCTCTCAGCTTTCAGTACAGTCAGTTATTAATTACTCTGTTTCATTTGTATTCAACTACCATTGGGACTAGCAGAACCTCTTATGGATCTGTTCACTGTGTAAACAATATCTAGGCTGCTGACTACACAAATTAATGCTGACCAAGGCCTGTCTAACTAATTGGATTAAGACATTAGGCTGCTGCAACCACAGTCTTACAATATTAACCTAATTGTAACAATATGTATAACCTATAAATGAACTATGCACATTTTCCCATCTACAATATGAAATTGCCCAGCCAATAACTATAATCAAAGTCTGCTATTTTAACTTACACAGAACAGTTATTGAATACAAGTTGCCAATTTGTTACATGTTACCAACCTAGCATAATTTAAACATTATATCCCAATATACCATAATTTAACAAAAACATCACAACATAGGAAATATGACAGATACTCTATGCATAAAAATGATGTTTCAACAGTAGGATCGTACCAGTCGCATATTTTAATGATTACACAAGATAATGCTCATAGCAACTGCATTACGATTTTTAATATTGTGTATCCTGCTTTCTCGTAGTCATTTTACTTCTGTACTTTAGTAATTCGTTAAGAGCACTTTTGACTTCTACTAATTGTCCATACACATTTTTAATTATGGATGTCTTATGTTTTTTTCTAAAGACTTAGGGGTAGATTAATCAAATCTTCTAAAAAAGAAAAGTATAGATGTTGTCCATAGCAACCAATCATATACTAGCTATCATTTTCTAGAGTGTACTAGATAAATGATAGTTAGAATCGGATTTCTTGCAATGGGCAACACCTCTGCTTAAAACGTTTGATAGATGTTTCCTTAGACTGTTTCTTAAGAACAGAGGTTAGATGCATTTCCCTCTGACTAGCCTGAACACATTTCCCTCTGACTGTATCTGTAGGTGTCCCAGATTGTGGTCTTTCCACCCCTGGAGCATTATTTGTAGATACTTAATTATCTATCATTGTTTCTAATTGAGTCTTACCATGTATGGTTTTGATAAAGTCTTCATATTAGGGCGAAATGCGTCAGTTGGCATACACTTGTTACTAAGACTGGGGTGAAAAGCAGCTGTGTGATTACCTGGATACGTGCTGAGTGCTCAACATTTTGCTAAGTCACAAAAGGACTATTCTATATTAATGAGAAATAGCATGGTATCCTACATGCAGCTGTAGGTGAAGAGCTACATATTATGGGAAACTGAGGACAGTGAAAGTTCCCTGATAACCAATTGGAGCAGCACGGTGGCTTAGTGGTTAGCACTTCGGCCTCACAGCAATGGGGTCATGAGCTCAATTCCTGATGATGGCCTTATCTGTGTGGAGTTTGTATGTCCTCCCCGTGTTTGTGTGGGTTTCCTCCAGGTGCTCTGGTTTCCTCCCACACTCCAAAGGCATACTAATAGGTTAATTGGCTGCTATCAAATTGACCCTAGTCTCTCTCTGTCTGTCTGTGTGTGTATGTTAGGAAATTTAGACTGTAAGCTCCAATGGGGCAGGGACTGATGTGAATGAGTTCTCTGTACAGTGCTGCAGAATTAGTGGTGCTATATAAATTGTGATGATAGTAATAACAACTGATAACTTACTAGACACAGAGGGAGATTGGAAGGGAAAGGAAAATACTCCATAGGTGACATCTACCCAGATCCGGTGAGACTGTTATTTGCTGTTTTCCATGATTGAAAACAATTGTCTTTGATGTGTAATGATCTATTCCAAATATAGGGCATATCTTTATTGGTCCGAGGGTGATGTGGAGGATAAAGACACATGTAAAAATGTGCAGACAATTCGGGTTCGATCCCAGGAGTGAACCTCTGAAATAAAAGTCAGCTTATTAAGAAATAGTTGGGATACCTGTGAAGATACCAGGTTTATCTGGCTCAATGCTACCCAATACACGCCGGCTGGCCACCCACGGGTGCCTTCCTATGCCAGGGAAGTCTACCCAGTACCTTCTAAGATTCGTATAGTCACTCAGGCAAATGCAGTTAGAAAAATACAACAGTATATTTTTTTGTCATACTATTAACACTATAATATTATGCACACACAGTAAATAAATGCCAGGCAGGTTTACCACATCATCTGTCCCTTACCCCACTAGCTTAAGGAGTTATAGTCACCTGAGTGTCCAGACTTCACGACCCATGGATATCTCTCAGCTGCATATATAGACTCTAGTAGAGAACAACAATTCAAAACCAGATCTTGCACTCTTCATGAATGAAATCCCAGAGTGAACAACCCCTCCCCTCTGGAGTGGCTCCTTATATCTCAGGACTAATTTCCACAGTCTTTCGACTCCCTGGGCTAACCCCTGGGTCTATTCTTCTTAACCATTGGTCAGTGCTGGAGTAGGGGGGTTGGAGTGGGAAGTGAAGATGAGCTGTCCTTACACAGAGCCTCCCCTGTTAGATGGCCTGTCTGGACTAGCCTGGTGAGAACAATGGACACTAATTAGTTTTCCCACTCCAGAATCGTGCAACCTTATCCCTACCCATAATCCCCCTGGCTTCACTTTAAAGACATTGAATAACAACCTTACTGCAAGTCATCATTCTACAATACACAAAATACATATATACACTGAGCTACAATGTCCCCTTAGCCACATGTAATTAGACAATGCAGTTGTAGTCTGGTGAGCTGGGGAACAAAAGCAAGGGCTATAAAAAGTACTTGCTATAATCCACATTATGTGAGAAACAAGAAACAGAATGGTTACAGGGTTATCACACTAGTTTCGTCACAATACCATTTACATTTGAATAGATCTGAAGGACCCACATGATTGCGATCAACATGGTGAACTGGCCACTCACCTTAGGATTGCTTAAAATTGTTTCTTGAAGAGACAATTTATACAGTGCACATAAACCAGGTTTTCACCTATATTAAGCTTCTTTGAAGAGATAAACCCATTCCTTTTTTAGACATTGCCAAATACACATTGCAGATAGTGGAATTATTTATCTGTGTGTTTATTATCTATTATATTATTGTTATTATGATGTATAATATTAGATGAATTACATAAGTGATGAATTAGTTAAAACATTTTTGATTAAGATTCAAACTCCTCTGTTTCCGTATTGATATCTAAGTAAGTCTGTGTAATATATCTCTCAAAAGGCGAACCTTTCTTTATATATGTATTTTGTGCTATTAAATTGGTGCATTAGGTGTAAATGTATGTAACTAAGATGAGATAAAAATGTGTAGTCCTGTTTTTCCTTGTGTTGTACTCTTCAGATATCAGTCAACTGGTTGTCTTGGAAAATGTGTCTTACCTTACCTTACCTTATGTGTCTTATTTTAAAAGGTCAATATAGGTGAGCTGCTGGACATAACTAATGTAGGGTAAAAAAAAACAATTTTAGTCACCTACAATCATCATCATTAACAATTAATTATTTATATAGCACCAACATATTGCAGTATACCTTGCTGGAGATATTCAGTCTGCTCCACTATCTTCTTGAAGAATGTTGAGTCTATTTGGGGGTATATGAATTAACAAATGAGTATATTTGATCAGAAAGTTTTCCTTTTACCAAAAGTCCCCATCCAGCATCAAATGAATGTATAGAGAGATCAGTCAGGAGGAGTCATCTAAAAAACAGGATTGACACATGTTTAGCTTTCTCCTTTTTGATGATATCTAAATTTAGGAAGTGATAGTTTCAGAACGTGCAGGATGTCGCTTGTTTAAAATGTGTCTCTTGTATGAAGACAACATTAAGATTTAATGAATGGAAAGAGCATAATGCTTAAACTTTTTTTAATTCATATTTTGGCTTTTGATCTGTTGTATAGGTGGGAAATTGATTGTAGGCAGGGTCATTAATGTGGGAGATACGTCATGTATGTTTCAATTACTGTGGTTGTTTTCTGCCCTAAATATATGTTATGGTGCACCTGAATATGTGACTTTTTGTCTTGATTTTCTCAGCTTTTTTTATACACTTACCCCCCTTCATCTGTCTTTTCCATTGCACACATAAACTCTCACGGCCTGAGTCCTTAAGGAGAGCAAAGCTAAAAAATGCACCTTAACAAAACCATGTTGCATTGGAGGGGTAGGTACATTTAAAATTGGGGGACAGATTTATAGTTGGGATAGGACCTGTCCTAGATAAATTAAATAAAATTCAGTGTAAAAATAAAGCTATCAAGTGTTTGTGTGCTACATGAGAAAACAGCCAGTGTTCTCCTTACATGCAAAAAAATAAACTAATTTGCACCCCTTGCATTGTAACATGGTTTGTTCAGGATCAAATTTACTCCTTTTTATTGCCTTACTTTCCTTAATGACTCAGACCCCCCATATCTATTCAGTGCAGTTCATTTATTTATTTTTTGTTTCATATACTATATTCACATTCTCTTGTGTATTTAACAGGCAGCTTGCATACTGTCACTACATACCTGGAGAAAGCCCCTAGAGTTCTTGCATACTTCTTAACTCTCCAGCTGTCTTTGGCACTTGCAAATATTATAGTGGCTTCTTATTACTTAGCATACCATGTGACTTTTATGTAATAGGTCCATTCTAGTGGTGGGGCATTGAAAATCAATACTGATACATTATTATTATTACTATTATTATTATTATTATTATTATTATTAATAATAATAATAATAATAATAATAACAATATTAATTTATGTATTTATTTATTTATTTATTTATTTGATAGCATCACTATTGTGTATAGCTATATGATATTACTACAGTTGACCGCTTCCACTCACTGTATACCTGTCTGTATTCCTGTCTGGCCTTTGTGTACAGGTGTTTACACTTGGGTTTAATTCCCAATGCCTCCTAAGGTTTTTAAGGGTGTTGGACTGTGTACATGTTTAGTCTTGATAAAGGGCTACATGGAGCCCAAATCGTTAACCTTCTTTTCAATGGAGTAAACATTTTTATTTTACTTAAAAAACGTCATGTAACTTCTCTCTACACATCCTCCTTGACCTCTCTTTCAGAACTGTTTCACTGAATTTTCCTGAAACCGCTCTTTTAGTGTCTCTACCTTTGGCACATCCTCCCTTTCACTTTCACTGTCTGTTGTTGTGCCTCAGGGTTCTGTTCTTGACCTGTTGCTCTTCTTACTGTATACCTCTTCACTTGCAGAACTAATTCACTGATTCGGCCTTTACTGCCACCTCTATGCTGAAGACATCCCAAATCTATTTGACCTGCCCTCACCTTTCCCCTTCCGTGCGTCACATGGATGTTCCAATGTTACGTAAAGCTCAACATTTCCAAAATAGAGCTTGTAATCTTTCCTCTTCTTCTTAGATTCACCACCTTCTCTCAAATCTTCCTCACCATCAATAACTCCACAATTTCCTCATTCTCCCAAACCTGCTGCCTTGGTGTCATCCTTGACGCCACCCTCTGCTTTATTCAGCACATCCAGTCTCTCCCCCAGTCCATTCACCTCCACCTTAGAAATATTGCCAGAATATTGCCCTTAGATTGTACGCTCCTCCGAGCAGGGCCTCCTCTCCTTCTGTTCTCCACCACCTTAACTCTGCTCTCCAGCTCCTTGTCTCCTCCGCGAGGTCCTCCGGCCCCTGTCTCTACCCCGCTGGGGGCTCTCACCTCTAATCTAGCTGTTCATTGAGCTTCTGAGTTACTGTGATTTCTGTTAACTGTACTGTGCTGCCTCACCCTGTATCGTGTTTCTATCTGTCCCTGTACGGCACTACAGATGCCTAGTGGCGCCCTATAAATAAAAATTAATAATAATAATAATAATATGCCCATTATTACCAAAGATGTGACCAAAACTCTTATCAACTCTCTTAAATCCCTCTTTGACTACCACAACTTATCTGGCATTCCAGTAACCCATCTAGCACACTTCAATCCATCTTAAAATCTGAAGCAAGACTGAAATTTCTCTCTCTCACCATTCAACATATGCCACACCCCTTTATAAATTCCTACACTGGCTTCCCATGTTCTCCAGAACCCAATTCAAATCCCTACCCCCATTACCTACAAGGCCATCAACAACTCCACCCCTGCATGCATATATACATACTCTCAGACTTTATTTTCATGTCTGCATTTATTTTGTTTACCTTGCTAAGTCCTTGTTTTATTTATGTCCTGTTTTCCACACTGCCCACGACTTAGTTGCACTGTGGTGGCTTATAAATTAATAATAATAATATCAATAATTATAATAATAATAATAATAATAATAATAATAATAATAATTGAAAACATTGTCCCCACTATAATATACATATTAGTAGTGGACACAGTATAATCTAAATATATAGAAATGCTTACATTGAAATATAAAAATATAAAAGTACCCACTGGTTTAAAAAAATAACATTGTAGTGTCTACGTAAAAATTAAGTTAAAATTAAAACTTTTACCCCTTATAATAATAAAGTTGCCTCCATAATTACTTACTAAAGTGCTCTTTTCATCTTCCTATGCCGTAATCCAAATGGACTCTTGAAATTCGAGAGGAGAAAAAAAAAACATTGAGTGAATGGACAGGTCCTGAGAAGCACTTGATTCACAATTAAATAAGGTCTGGTGAGCCTTGTTACTTAATATCTGGGCAGCCAGGAGCATTCTCTTATATCACTCAGACAACAGTAGATCACATATCAGAACTCCTAAAGGCAATAGAGTAATTATTAGACAGTTTACTAAGACAGATGACATTTCAAAATTGGACTGTCTACTTAGAAGATAATGGTCAAAAATACAATGAACCAATGAATGTGCACAACATTATTTCTTACTTTATAACTGTAAAATAACAAATTAGTTAATTTTACCCTGGAGCTTCCCCTCACTTTTAGTCTCTTGGTGTGAAATCCTAAGTAACCTCATTACGTCTTGTGAAATTGGAAAAGCTATATTTTTCCTATAGGAGATGCTACATGATCAGATCACCTTATTATTTTTTAATATTAGACATCTTTACTTATTTAATTTCCACATGTCATAATGTTGTAATTTCTGACATGTGTCAATCAGTCTTTCCTACAGAGATGTTGCAATACTCCATTGCTCAAATCCAGAAGCCAGACAAAGACTCCTCTTTCAATATCAACTATAAGCTTATTTCCTTATTAAGCGTAAACAAATAGTTATTTGCTAAGACTGATTAAATATCACTTCGCATCACCATACTATTATTAATACAGACCAGGTTGGTTTGTTCCCAGGCACATATATTCCTCATAGCACTCTATATATATATTTAGGCTTGATTACAACTCTCTTGGATGACTGAAAGGCAGAGAAGGCATTTGACAGAACACATTGTGGTTAAAGTTAATAAAAACAATACAGTTTACTCATATCTGAACTATCACAAATTCATTTATTTTTGAAGCAGCACAAAGAACTTAAATTAACAACTGACTTTGAAAACATATCTAGCCCATTGAGCCTCTCTAAGAAGGACCAGCATGCTAACAAATACTGTTATATGGTTGAAGCCTAAATGTGCCCTATAAAGTGAAAAGGCTTACAAATGTCAATGCCCAAAGACCAATGGTATTGGATTTTCATTTTTGTACCTGAGTTCACCTAACATACATAAAGTTGATTCCTAGTTCCTGACATATTGCATAGAATTGACAAAAAATTTTCTCCAATGTGCTAAAGACAATGTCGATATTCTGGCACTTTCTATCTTTCCAAATGGGATTGCTCTAAACTTATACCTGTAAGGGCCTCTGTGCTTGACTGCCTTTAAAATATATTGGATATTCCTCTAGCATCTGACCCTTCAATTGTTCTGATGGTTGTTTTAGAGCAATCACTACCTAACAGTTCACTTAATCTTCAAATCAACTATTAGGAAGCACATACTATATGATCCAAAACCAGCTCAAGTTGGTGCTAGCTACCATGCAGGTAGTTCCACAGACGTAGGTTTTGAGTGTGGTTGCGAGCAGGAATAGAGTACCAGGGTATATATATATATATATATATATATATATATATATATAAAACCAAATGAGAAGTATTGAAATAAAGATATAGAATAGGCATAGAAAAAAGAATAAAGTGCTACAAAAATGGTTAGATGGATGCAGAGCAAGGAGGGTATAGAACCAGGATTAGATTAGCAGGGAACAGGACCTGGTTAGGCTAGTAGGTAACAGCACTAGGAATAAGTGATACAAAAACTGTATCAGGAATACGGAAAATAAAAATAGTGGAAAATTTTTAGCACTTGTGATAAATCAATATGAAACAAATGAACGCATAAATAAAACAAAATAAGGAATGCTTAAATTTCTGTGTGTCTCTATGATTCTTTGTTCCTCTCAAGACATCCAGTCTGGAATGATCAATTACCATAGGTATAAAAATTCACAAATACAGTTATCATTATCTAAAATTATAATAATTACACCACAGTGTTCTTATTAGAAAAAGAAATGAAATGTGAGTCCAAATGATCCAAGATCCATGTCTCTTTTCATGTTGTAAAGCTTGAAATGTCACACATGTCTCCTCCTAGGGGTATCTCACTCACCAGATATCAGACTTAAAATAGTACTTCTGGGTAGTCTTGCAAGGTATATGGCGTCCTCAAGATGTAAGGTCTCAATTCAAATTTCCCAATGTTTGATATGAAAACACATAAAAAGAAGAAAAGTAGATCTAGTGTATTATCATTTTCAATAATAAGGCTTTTAATTCATACAAAAAACCATACACAAACGCACATAATAAAAATGCACATATGACTCCAAATAATAACAAATGTGCAAAATACTCCTTCTGAAAGATAAAGAATAAGTAGGCAGAGTTGAAACAAGATCTCAAATGTCCTCGGGGTGCAAAGGAACACTGGATGCTTATCTGGATCAGGATGGAGTATTAGCAGGTGATTGACACAAGGATTATCTTCTCATCCTAGCTGGGAATTTTCTAATACTGAATCAGGAATACATCAGCAAAATGGAACTGCTCCAGGAGTATCCCAGCAATATTGGGACTGCTCCAGTATAATGGCAGCGATATGAAACTGCACCAGGATATCAGCTATATAGGAACTGCTCCAGGGTATAAACACTATAGAGCCAGGAACAAAGCCTAGGCTTAGGGGTCCAAGCTAACTGCTCTGGCACCCTGACAGTGCACACAGTGAGTTCAAATAGTGTAGGAAGAGAGGGGACATGATGGGCATGATTGGTCATGTGACCAAGTTCATAAAAGATCGGCATGCATGTGGCAATCCAAGACCAGGAGCAGAAGAAGAGTCGGCGACTCTGTAAAGAAGAAGGAAAAGAATAGTGCCCCAGACAGATGAAAGTCCAACATATGATATTACCTCCTTTTTTAAGTTGGACTCCAAACACCTTAGGAACGGCTTTAGGGGAATTGTTTTTGAGAAATTCTTGAAAAGAACAGGGGGCCTGGACATCTTCAGCTTTCACCAACCACACTCTTCAGGACTATATCCTTTACAGTCAATAAAAAAAATGGAAAAGGCAAAAATAAAAAATGTTTTCCTGATGGCGAACTCAATGGGCCTGAGTTATTAAGGAGAGCAAAGCAAAAAAAGGAGTAAGTTTGCTCCTGGACAAACCATGTTACAATGCAAAGAGTGCAAATTAGTTTATTATTTTGCACATAAGTTAAACACTGGCTGCAATTTCATGTAGCATGCAAATATTTCATAGCTTTATTTTCACGCTGAAATTTAAAGTTGGTCTAGGACATACCCTAGACCAACTATAAATCTGTCCCCACATTTTAAATTTACCCCCCCCCTCCCATGCAAAATAGGTTTGCAAAGGTGCAAAGTTACTCCTTTTTTATACTTTGCTCTCCTTAATGACTCAGGACCTATGTTTCTATAATTATCACAGTTTAACAGTTTAAGCTGATTTAATAGTTTAAGCTGATTCATTCACAAAGTAGTCTGATTTATCCATGTCCCTGACTTGCCAAAGGCAATACAAAGATAAAACACAGTGCTGAGGATGGCCAAACTTTTAAGTATTAAAATGCCAGCACAGAGAAAATAAAATAAATGTATACTTTATTATCAATACAAATATAAATATATTCACAACAATGTATGCTGTTTGCAGTGACATTAAAATTCTGAGGATGCTCATGTATAGTGTATACGATTTTTCTATTCTTCTTATTTAAATAATAAATGAGATGAGCAGGTTTCCAAAATATAATATTTCTACTTTTTATTAAAAAGATATTATGCATAGATACAGCCATACTGGACAAAGCAGACATACGCCCAGGGTCTCAAATGCCAATTGACAATCTATATTTGATTAAGTCATTCTTTTATAGAAAATGTTACTCATCATTACTTTAAAACACACCTTCCCAGCTTACATCACTGCTGGCACTCTAAGGGCTAGATTTACTAAACTGCGGGTTTGAAAAAGTGGGGATGTTGCCTATGGCAACCAATCAGATTCTAGCTGTCATATTGTAGAAAGCACTAAAATGAAAGCTAGAATCTGATTGGTTGCTATAGGCAACATTTCCACTTTTTCAAACCCGCAGTTTTGTAAATATACCCCTGAGTCTTTATCATTAGTCTTCATTAAAGTGACATGTTCTTGGAGGTTTTTTTTGGAAGGGTCTCCTTGACCTTATTTGGAGCAAATATTTCATGTTTTTCCATTCTCTTAAAAGCACAGACACATAAAATTCAAGTTCATTAGTTCATTCTATTGAACTAATTGGTAATATAGGGTTTTTGTTAATTATTGCTTCGACAGGTGCACCCTTTTATATACACATAAAAAGGTACTTTTTCATGTGACTATAATTAATTGAATGGGAGTATATATTTCTGTCAGCACTGATGTTCTCGGATTGGTTTGGCTGTCACAAGACTTTGTATACAACACAACCCATACTTGTAACAAGTATAAAGAAACAACATTGCCACAATTATTATCATAACAAATTTCATGGAAATATACATTAGGTTATATAGCCACTTTCCAAGTCCAAAGAACCATATACTTGGATTTAACCATGTCCATGATGAATTATTTTCAAAGTCTTTATAATAATGTTGTCAGCAAAATCTTTCTTCATATTATGGGCGTTGTTTATATAACGTGTAATTACAGTTTCTGGAGTGAAAGTGTTGTTGATTAGGTAATAAACAATGGACTCCAAGTTCAGTCTCAAGGATTAAACTTTATCCTCCTATTTGAGCCGTTAAATGGTCCAAAACTACTCAATGTTGTAAAAGTAAATTTTTAATTACCTTTAATTCAAGTCCAACATAACAAAAGGTATCATGATAAATTCCAGTCACATTGTCAATTAAATCCTGACAAACGTTTAATTTCGTATTGATTAGTCATAAATCCATAATTTCCATAAGTAAACATATTATACATATTTATACCCACTTTATGTCTTACTGACTTATTAATGAGTAGAACATATTTTTATTAAAAATATATTTTTCAACTCATCGTACAATACTGTATAAAACTGAGGAACTACTCTTCCTAAATAGCATAATCCTTCATAATTAATTGATAACAATTTAAATGCATATTTTCCATATATATAATAAATGTTTCCTGGTAGAATGAATGGTATGTGATGCTTTAACACCATGGATGAGACGGTCATACCCAAGTGACATTTCGTATCTGGTATCTTGTCCTCTTCGTCTGAGTCTGGTTCTGGTAGTGTATGATTAAAAAGTTGATTGTAATAATACATAGTACATTGTGTACATATTTTAGTCTTTAGTGCTTTGTGTCGCTCACCGGACTGTTGGTGCCTCTAGGTTGGGACATGGGTCTCTCTCGGTCTGCAGGCGCCTCTCCTGAGCCGCGGCCGTCCGCCATCTTGACTAAGATTGCGCATGTGCAGAGACCCTGAACTGTTAATACCTCGCCTATAGTCTCATTGGTTAATTAATCACCTCTCAGTACTTAAGGCACCTGTTGCCCTATTACCTTTGCCTGTTCTTGGTTCTCATTCCTTGAGACTCTGAGGTGTTTCCTGTTTCTGCTCGTGTAATCCGTTACCTGCCTGCTTCTGGACAAGTCTTCTCTCCACATCGGTAGTAGAACTTACCCGCTGCAGACTACTCTCGCTACTTCCGTTACCTGCCTGCTTCTGGACAAGTCTTCTCTCCACATCGGTAGTAGAACTTACCCGCTGCAGACTACTCTCGCCACTTCCGTTACCTGCCTGCTTCTGGACAAGTCTCCTCTCCACATCAGTAGTAGAACTTACCCGCTGCAGACTACTCTCGCTACCTATGTTACCTGCCTGCTCCTGGACAAGTCTCCTCTATACATCAGTGGTACGACTTGCCTATTGCAGACCACTCACATTGCTCCGCTACATGCCTGCACCTGGACAAGTCTTCCCTTCACATCAGTGGTAAAACTTGCCTATTGCAGACCACTCACGTTAACCCGTTCCATGCCTGCGCCTGGACAAGTCTTCCCTTCACATCAGTGGTACAACTTGCCAATTGCAGACCACTCACGCTATTCTGTTACACACCTGAGATGGACAAGTCTTCTCTACATATCCGTGGTGAAACTTACCAGCTGTAGACCATTCATGTTTTCTTTGTGATATAGCTACTACTCTGTATGGTACCTATTAGCTGGACTAAAGTCTACAAGTGTCTCTGTATTGTAGCTGCAAGTCGCTGACTTTTCTACTATATTGTTGATTGGTCTTTGCCTAACGTTATCCAGTTATCAAGTACTGGCCTGCTATATGCTACCTGCGTGCTAAGGCACTTGGACTCTTTTCTCATTTTATCCTGTTTACTAAACTGCTGTACCATCACAGTTCCACAGTGCCAAGACTCAGCATTTATACTATTGACATTCCTTTCCTCTATTCTACTGTGTGGTTCCACTGATTCACCACACTACCCAGAGGTCCGCACTTCTGGTAAGTGTAGCTACACCTGGTGAATTCTGGGTAAAACTCCTAGTGCCCGTGACACTTTGTTGGCATACCTTTCAAACTTAGTGATATCTGTTTCAAGTTCTAGTTTTAGCTTTGTTTTCTCCTCATCTGCAATTTTTAGATCTCTGTCTACATCAAAAGTACAAGGTTCTTTACATACGGGCACATATGTTTTTGGCACTGTAACAACTGTATCCCACTTCCCTAAACTGACTCTTCCTACTTGGAGTATTTGTTTTTCCAAAGCAGCATTGTATATACCTGATGCTGCCCATATTTGAGGTGTTATTCGTTTTAACCTCATGTATTGTTTTATTAAAACAAAAAGGAATTTATTCAGTTATGTGTGGTGCTAAAACTATAACCGGAGGTTTAGTCAAGTTATATATACTTTCAACAATTCGACCACAATCACTCAGATCTCAATTTTGTTCTTGACATTTTATATCAAGACTAATGTGTGTCATTCTTCATAGGATATCGAAACATTGAAAAAAATATAGGTGACATTGGTATATGTTTACCCAATAAAGGAGTTTTAGTACACACCCAACAATTTGTAACTCCTAACATTTCACTTAACGTAACATGAAATTGTTCAACTGGATATTCTCTCTAGCAATATTCATTATTATTAGACCACCATATTAAACACCTTTCTTTTGGTGGACTGCCACAATCCTCGCAAATACAATTTGGAATTGATGGTAATCCTTTACATGACTGAATTCTCTGGTTTTCCTGTTTAGAAAAGAAGCAGAAATGGTCTCATTAAAATCATCCTCATCTAATATGTCAGATGGGATATCACTTTCTCACCTTCTCCTCAATTCCTTTACAAAAGATATAAATAATGCATTGAGGCTACAAATGTCATTGTTCCTGTAAGTCAGGCAACAAGACTGAATTTGTTTTTGTGTCATAAGTCGATAACAATGTAGCTGATTATACATCATCACTTCCATCTTGATTGAAGAGTTATTTTAATTATAACTCAGTCTCTTTATCTGTGTTCACTTCTGAGTCCTTTGGTTCCTTTAAGCTTAGGTCTTTGACCTGTTTGCAATGGTAACTGTGGATATAAGTGTCTTTCTCTGCAACCTTTACAGCAGTACAAGTTGTTAATAGAACTTGGTTTTAGCAGGACCATCCCATTGATCTGTAAGGGAACCAGAGCGCAAGAAATTTCTTACCCTAACATAGTCTCTAGGTTGTATTCTGTGTGCAGGCCCAAGAGCTGCTTCTGGTTAAATTACTTTGTTCAAGTGTTCTTCTGGGCCTTCTGAAGATTCTGCAACTGTTTAGACAACTGTATACCATATTGAACAGTTAGATCATGAAGTCAGTCTGTGGATTAATAACGTATCTTGGTTGTAGTTCAAATAACAGTTCATATGGAGAGATATTGAGAAAAGGTTTAGAAGTAATTCTAATACTATGATAAACTAAAGAAGTGCCATGCCTGTTTCTTTAGTAAGCTTAGTTATTATTTAATTACTTCATTTATCATTTCAATTTTCTCTGAAGCTTGAGATGATATAGTATACAAAATTTTTAATCTATTCCCATCATATTACACATTCTTTGAAGCAACTTTTTTACTGTGAAATGAGTTCACTCTCTGGGTAAACTACATCTACATACACATTCTGGCAAAATCTTCTTAGCAGTAAATTGCACATGTCTGAGGCAATTAACTAGGCCTCAAACCACCAACACATATCAATACAAACTAACACATACTGTAACCCTCTTAACTTTCTTTTCTCTTAATTGAATAAAAACAATAAACTAATTTGTAAAGTCTAAAAAGGTTATATTAGGCACCTGTCTGACCTTAGTAGGTACTATCTTTCCTTCATTGTTCTTAAGACAAATGATACATATTTCAAATTTAAACTTAGCAACTGTAGTAATTTCTGGGCATACCAACAAGATATAACAATTCTAATCCTGTTCTGCTCCCATGCATACTCACATGAGCACTTTCTGTAAAAGCTGGTAACAACATTTTTAATGCTACTGGTTTATTTTTTATATCTTCCCAAATTTTATCCTCTGTTTTATAACATTGTCTCAATTTCCATATATTAATTTCTTTCAATGTAGCCTTTTCCTGACATTGTCGTAAGTTCTCAAATGTGATATCATGAAAAATCATTAATTGGTTATGTGGCTGCCTTTCTAAAGCAGCTTCTCGAGCTGCTAAGTCTGCTAGTTTGTTTCCTAGTGAGACTTCATCTGTCTGTTTTGTATGTGCCTGGCACTTAATGACTGCAACATCTTATGGCAACTGTATAGCCTGTATCAGTTGTTTGACTATTTCTGCATGTGATATAGGTGTTCCTGTTGATGTTAGGTAACCCCTATGTTTCCAAATAGTTTCAAAATCATGAACCACGGCAAACGAGTAACGTGAATCTGTATAAATGTTTACTCATTTTCCTTCAACTAGCTAACATGCTCTGATGAGTGCTTTAAGTTCCACTACCTGAACTGAGTGCAAGCCTAATGACTTAGCTTCAATTATCTCATTATGTATATGAACTGCATATCCTGTTACTGGTGAAACATCATATGTTATCTATAAAACATTTTCATCAGTAAAGAAACTTTAATCTAAATTCTTCAATGTAGTCTCAGAAATGTCTGGTCATAGAGAAAAACTTTCACATTTACTTAATACAATCATGATCATTATCTTCCTTGTCCTGTGAGGTTTCTAAGGGCAACAATGTAGCAGGATTGGGATTTTGACATTTGTATATTGTAATGTTAGAAGAATTAATACAATTTAATTTAATTTTAATTTCAATTTCCCATTGTATAAACCTTGCTAAATACTCATGTCTGGTCTGTGTACTATTCAGGAGGGACAAACAAATGTAACCCACGCTGCAACACAATATCCTGTGTCTTTTTCACAAGAATAGCTGCTATGGCTATGAACCTTAAACATGACATTAATGCTTTTGCTACCTATCTAATTGTACACTAATTATATTTTATATATCCTAAACAATGTTTTCATCATCGGTACAATAGAAAACATTTGTTATAATTGTGGATGCCTAATGCCGGAGTAAAGGCCAAAAGCCTATTAATCTCTTCAAATGCTCAATGGATTCAGGAGTGTGTGCAAATTTATCTAGCATATAGCTGTGGCTAAAAATCCTGGTATTCACTGGCTACAAAGTTGTTATATCCGTGATGAAGTCCACGGATGAAACGCGTTGGAACACAGCATACTACAACCTAAAATAACTCCCTTGAAAGAACCCAGCAAGCTCCCACACCAAGACCAACATCTGGACATCAACAGCACAATCCAAAGAACCGTAACATCCAAAACGAGGAAGAAACCACAAGGAGAGAACTGCTCCACAGTGGAACGCACAGGCGCCTGTGCGTTCCATCCCAATACCGGAAGTTCGGCATTTGGAATGCATATGCGTTCCAAATGCCGTTGTGGGAAGCCACTCGGCCATAGCTACACTGACCTCTCGGCCAGCGCTACGAGCACCACCCAGGAAGCAGCCTCTCATCACCCACCACTGTAAAGGCTGCCCAGACCCCCCACCAGGAAGGACATCTGAATCTGAAAACTGCTCTTATAAGAGCATTTGAGCAATATAAAAGTCCACGCACTTCAAGCCATCCACTGCATTCATAGCCTAGCCTCCAATTTACACACTCCCAAACACACACAGACACATACAACCACATAGACTACACATATCCAATACTCCATCATTTCCCATCTGGGCAGACTCTGCTCAAGAGACAAAAACACATAACATCCCACTAATAATATCACCTCCAGTACCCAATACCATTGAGCCAAAGAGCAAAACTGATTGAACTATAAACATACAGCCATAAATATCGCTGTCACAACTGTGAGCTATAAACACTGAGCTAAATATAGGGCTATAAACACCCCTGCCCGCTATAACCCCCAGAGCTATAAACCACTAACAATATAGAGTCACGGTACCACCACCACAACAATATACACTGCATTAGAGCTATAATCAAAGCAAAAGAGCTATAGACGCCAAAAATGACATAACAAGCTAAAATCAACTGCTAAATTTAACAGCATCTAAGTATATTGTCTGTACCGTGTATACTGTTTCTCCCACCCCCCCACTCTTTTGCCTCCCACACCCCTCTCTATTTCCATCCCAGGTTGCGCCATGGCAGAAACAACGAAATAGTTGTGACATATCAAGAAATAAATATACTGCTTTTATTTATTTTTCTTTCTTTGTTTTTTATTATTCTGAGGTAGAGGGTGTTCAAATATCAGGGCCACCCTTTAGGAAATCTAAATATCTCTGGCCAGGTGTCAAACAATTTAACCTTTTTAGTACATAAATTAATTTTCTCCTTCTTGGATACTTCTGAAAGAAAACACAATAATTGTTTAGTATCTTCACAGTAGAATACAATTCACATATTCTGGTCACCTGTGGGTACAAATGATTGCAAATTATTCGGAAAACATTAAAACAAATAATTAGAACTGTCTATGAAACCTTATAAAGATTGAACCCCCCTGTAGGTAACAGCAAAAAAAAATATTGTGAATAGTTTTTATTAGCATTACAAATCAGCGCTGCACAATCTATGACTGTAATAAATAGATCTGCATTAGAAATATAGGACGGGTTCGAGTCATTTGACCATAATCGGTCAGGGACTTCGTCTAACATGTCCGCTATATCTGACGAAACAAACATTGGATATTCAGGCATTGGTATGTGAGCTGTGTCTAAATGAGCCTGAACTTCCTCTCTGTTAGGTTCTGGAACATGTAACTATACTCCGTCCGGAGTACAGAAAACTTTGCAATTTAACTTGCATAACAGATCTCTCCCTAACAATTTTGATGAAATTACGGCTGACAAAACAAAAGCATGTGATGTAGAAATTGGACCGAGGATTACATTCTGGCAAGTAGATATAGGAAGTGTTAAGACCTGCCCCATTATTCCCACAGCCTGAACTGTTTGTGAAGTTTTAGGAATATTACACCTATCCTTTAAAATAGATCTGGCCATGCCTGTATCAATTAGAAAAGATACCAATTCATCTCCCACTTGCATCATAACTGTTGGTTCTGGAAGGGGTTCTATTTGTGATGCAAGTATACAGGCATGACCTTCATCCTATGGTTGAGACACAACCCTTTGTCCATACAAAAGTCAGTGTGCGTGGGTTTAATGCTGATCCTCTCCCTGCTGCATGGGAATCCCCGCCCCCCCCTCTGTGCTCATCCATCACGTTCTGCATGGGGATGGGGAGGAGGATGAGGGAGTCTTGGGTGTGGGTTGTAAGGATGTGACATAAGCACTGGACAATACCTCTGAAAATGTCCTATCATTCCACATGCATAACATTTTTCAGACTTTATGTTTGGAACTCACGATTCAAAACTTTGTCAATAACATATTGAGGAGTTTCCTTAACCTGTTTCTTTCCCCAATCCTATCTTTCTTTATTTCACCTTCCAATGTTTTTATCTGCAAAAACATCAACCTCTCTTTTGCCTTGCTCTTTTTGTAAAATATGTTTATCTCAAGTTTTTCTGCCGATTCAACCAACACAGAAATTTCTAGTCCCTTCCAATCTGGGTGTGAGATAGTGACCCTGTCTCGTATTTGCCTGCTTAATCCATCCATAAAAAGTCCTCTAATCATAGGCTTCATCTGAACATCTTCCAAATTCATAAAACCAGGATATTTTCTAACAATCCTTTATGATGTTCAACAACTGTTTCTAACACAAATACAAATACAACTTAGACCACGCAATCACAAGCTTTCTACTGAATATGAAGACGGTTTAATTTTTTTTCTCTATCTCCCTGCCTTTCTTAAAATTAAAGGTAAATGTACCATTTTCTCATAACGTTTAACATTTTGACACATTTCTAAAACCAGCTGTTTCACTGAAATCACACACACAAAAACTCAGGCATGCGCGTTCACAATAAAAACTTTAGAGAAGTTAACACTTAGCTTGCAACGGGACATTTATCTACGCTTTAAAACCACATTTCATTATTACACAAATGTTAACAGGCACTATAAAAAACAGTCTACTGTCTTCATAAACTGACTTATTTTCACATATAAATATTTATTCGCACCTCTGTCTCCAAAGTGATAAAGAAATTAAGGGTTAGATTTACTAAGCTGCGGGTTTCAAAAAGTGGGGATGTTGCCAATAGCAACCAATCAGATTCTAGCTGTCATTTTGTAGAAAGCACTAACTAAATGAAAGCTAGAATCTGATTGGTTGCTATAGGCAACATCCCCACTTTTTCAAACCCGCAGCTTAGTAAATCTAGCCCTAAATGTCCAGCATTTATTGAAATAGAGCTGAGTGGATAGCCCCAGAATAACAGAAGTATGAGACAGATATACCATGTCATTTTATCACATATGGAACAAATAATTCACTGATCAATAATATTAACACAGCTAAAGTAAGGTGTGCAATTCTAAAAACAGATGAAGTATTTTACACAAAGACAGCAGGACAGTTATTAATTCTGAAGCAGCTTTCTTACCAGACCCGTCCTCTGGAACCATAGCTCGATATAATTCCAACATCTTTTTAGTTATAGCTCCGATATGCATCTGTTCATATAAAATACTCCCAATATTTCAACAATGTACAATATGCAGTGATCCAATAGTATTTTCACAACAGACACATTTTAGTTTAACATTTGCAAACCATTAGGATATAAAAAAAGAAAGCATTCAGTTATTCAGGGAGAGCTGAAACATGAGAATGCTATACACGGCACAAAGGCTGTATCATCATTTTTTTTCCTGCTTTATTTTGAAATTCATGCAATTTTGACTGCTCATATCACTTATTAACAACTAACAATTGAATAATATTTTAACTGTCTTATTTTTCACTTTACTCTTATAAGATAATTTTATCCCTCATTACGTCTAGGGTTCAACATTAAAAAATCCAGTCTCTGGAAAACACACTTCATAACTTTTTTTTTGTTATTTTCCCCAGCACCAATTTTCAGTTTCATGCAATCAGGATTGAAACTCTACAGGCACACTTTTGCCAGGGTGCTACCTTTTCGCTCCTTAGAAATAACAGACCCTATCCTGACTTAGGGTCTCTATTTATCTAAGGGATGCGTCCATCACGAGAAACAGGCATTTCTACTCACATATTAACTTATTAACTTTCCAAGTAAGTCTACAGAGTAGTTCACAATAAGTCTATACGGCAATGCATTTCATTTAACACATTAACTTTGCAAGTCACATCTCTTAGCTTTGCAAACAAGTATGCACAGTGTTAAAACACTAAAATGTCTTTTGCCAGTTATGGGTGGCCAGTCCATACTGAAGAAAAGCACATTTTAGCAACATTTAAAACTAACAATAGTTTTAATTACTACAAGCATGAACAACAAGATTGTACAGACTTACGAACTGAAATAAACTGATATATAATTTATATCAATCTGTATTCTTGCATATATATATATATATATATATATATATATATATATATATATATTTATATATATATTAATTGTATTATTGAGTAAATTAAATTTCTTATTCCAAAGGTTAGGGCTGAAGCCTCCTGCATGCGAAATATGTAAACATTCCACTTGGGTATTTCAAAAGACTAAGACAAAGCTGTTACGACATCAACAATTTCAAAACACAGGGATAGAGACTCAAACATCAGTTTGTGGACAAAAAGTATTTCCACATGCCATATTTAATCCAACCTATGGCGTATTTTTAACACACATACGATTACTTAGTTGATTTGTATGTTATTTAGGTTGCATGCTTCTCTATAGCTGCACACATGATCAATGAATCTTGTTTACTATTAATTGTGAAATAAGACACCGGACTGTCTTGAGATTTGCTGCTACTGTAGTATTTCCCGATCCAGATAGCTATCTATCCTGAACTAGCCTCTGTGCACATATCCACTCTGTTTGTAATCTCTAAATCTTGATTTACTCTCTCCATTTGGCCATTAGATAGCAGGTGCTTCACAGAAAAAAATATACCTGAATCCCGATTAGCTTGCATAAGGCTGTCAGGAATCTGGAAACAAATTTTACACTGCGATCAGAGATGATTTCTTTTGGACAATCAAAAAGGGTCAGTGAGGGTACTGAGAAGGGCAGCAAGAAGAATGAAATAAGTGACAAAATTGGTTTACCACCACCCAAATGGCATTGATCTACTAGGCAGATCTGTGATGGAGTCGATTGTACTATGGGACCAAGGTCTGTCAGGAGAAAATAAAGGAAGCAGCAGACTGTAAGGAGCTTGTTCAGGTATTTTATGCTGAGCACAAATTTGACAACCACAAACTCTCTCACATGCTTACGAAGGGATGGCTGCCAAAGATTTCTGACAATTAGCTCAAGGTCTCTTTAGCTCAATGATGACGAAAGAAACATGATGTTTGAGTCCAATGAAGAAGACTTTTCTGAAGATTCTTTGGCAGAACAGTTTCATCAGTTGGAGAGCCTTGACAGGAAGAAGATGATGTGATACAGATCTTCTGGGGATTTAAAATAATTTCTATCAGTGAGTCCTTGCTTTCAAAATATTGAGAAAGGTTGTTTCCTTTTTTATTCCTTTCTCCTGAGCAGAAAGAGATCAAATTGAGAAAAAACTGAGACCTCTTTATAAAAATAAAATATTTTTGTAGCTTATATATATGGTAACTGGGAAGCGAGTGAGTCCTCTATGATGTAATTAATTTTGTCACGAAGAAATATTTGGAGTAGAAATCATACAGGTTGAATTTCCCCGAGAAGAAATCTTGGGAGAGAATAGCCTCTATTCCTACAGAAGAGATGTCAACCTTGACAATGGATGAATATGAGGGATTTGATTTTATGGGTACAGGAGCAGAGACAGAGGGTTCTTTTAGAAAACTGAAAGACTGAATTGCCTCACACAACCATTCCTTAACATTAACAACCTTCTTGATGAGAGCGGTAATGTGTGCCACTATGGTAAATTAGTTTGGAATAAACTGGCGATAATAATCGGCAAACCACAAAAAATGTTGACTTGCCTTCCAACCAGATGGCTGAGACCAACTATCAATAGGTTGAACTTTCTCTGCATTCATCTTCAATCCAATCCCAGAGACAATATACACAAGGAAGTTAATTCTTTCTTGCTCAAAGATACACTTCTCGATTTTACAGTATAAGCAATGTTTGCGAAGTCAAGAAAGCACCTCTTTTACATTGGAACAATAAGAAATACATTGTCATACATTGTCCATGTACCATCTAATACATAAATCCTTTAAATATTGCGTGAGAGTTCTAGAGACTGAAAAGCATGAAGAGTTATTCGTAATAACCTTATCTGGTGTTAAAAGTTGTCTTCTATTCACCTCCAGTTCTGATGCAAATTAAATTATATGCACCACATAGATTGAGTTTAGGGAAAAAGGAGGCTCCTTTAATGCTGTCAATAGCTCCACGATGAAAAGTGAAGGATATTGATTCTTTTTTGCAATTGATCTGGGAGCTCTATTATTAATACTGAGTCTGAGATTGCCAACCTTTTTGCATTTTTTTACATTTTTTTTTGCAAAGAAGAAACCTACTCCTGCTGGTGAGGAAAACGTTTAAATGAGCTCTCTCTCTCGAGATTCTCTTTGCATTTCAACATGGCTCAGATTCTGAGAGGGGGAAAACCCTTCCATGACGAGGCAACTTCCCAGAGAATAAATCAATAGGATAGTCCCAGAGAAGGGAAAAAGGAAGTACTTTGGATTGTTATTTTCTAAATACCTCCTGAAAGCTGAATATTGAAGAGGAATGGCTGAAGATTCCGTATGTGAGATAATAGAAGAATGATTGAGAAGCTGAATGTTCTTCAGAAAATAATTCTGACACTGTGAGCCCTAGCATAAACTTGAGCAGTATGACAATCTATAATAGGGACTGTAACTGCAGGTAGACCTAGTATAATCGAGCATGAGGCTTTTGTGTAAAGCCCACATCTGTAAGGTTAAGTGAATGGAACGTAACCTTACAAAAGGAATTATGGCTGCTGGGACTCTATGTCCATCAATGGCAGTCAAAAATACTTGAGGTTTGACCAAAATAACTGGAATAGATAACTTGGAAATCAGGTTTTGCACAATGAAGTTTCTGGCAGCACCAAAGTCCAATAATGCTGGCAAAGTGATCATCATCATCATCATCATTTATTTATATAGCGCCACTGATTCTGCAACGCTGTACAGAGAACTCATTCACATCAGTCCCTGCCCCATTGGAGCTTACAGTCTAAATTCCCTAACATACACACACACAGACAGACATGCATATTTCAATGCATGAGGATAACAAGCTTCACAGACTCAACAAGTTCCGAGGAGACATCAGGTAACCCCACAATACAGTGCGCTTAGACAAGAAGTATTCACTTCCTGTCTGAGCAGCATGGAGCAAGGCACAATGGTGAAAAACAGCCCCAGTTATCGCAACTAAAGGTAAGTAAGGGTGCTGTAAATATAACAATAGGGAAGGGGCTGTAAATATAACAATAGGGATGGGGCTGTAAATATAACTACATGAAGGGGGCTATATAGGGAACTATAGGGGTCTGTAATGAGAGCTAAAAGGCATCAATGAGAGATATAGAGAGGGGTGCAATGAGAGAGACATGGAGAGGTGCAAAGGGAGAAACATGAAGGGAGGTAAAGAGAGAAACATGAAGAAGGGCGAAGGGAGAGACATGGAGAAGGGCAAATAGAGAGACATGGAGAAGGGCAAAGGGAGAGACATGGAGGGGGCAAAGGGTAAAACAGAGGTGGCAATGGGAGAGAGATGGAGGGGCAATAGGGAGAGAGATTGAGTGGGCAAACAGGAGAGAGCTATGGAGGGGATGATGAGAGAGATATGAGTGTAAGAATAGCATAGTTTTCTCTTTCTTTTTTGTGAAAGATGATACTGTGCCCTTAAATTTAGATCATAGGGGCTCTCCTGTCTTTAGTGCCCCAGGATCCCCAAAGCCTTAATCCAGCCCTGCACACAGACGTGCAGTGTTAAGAATAAGCTCTGACAACAACTGCCTTTATGAATCTACCATTCCCAGCCAGGTTTCAAGGAGATGATAAATGTCAACATATCTTATAACAAAATAAGGCTGTGATATAGATGTGCATGTCTATAGGTTTGTGCACATATATTATTATTTACTATTACTCCAACAGTTTCTTCCTCGCAGGTGTGACACAATAATCAAGGTTTTGTTTTTTTCTTCCCCTTCAACATGTATTTATGATTTTTATTATCTGATTTTGCATTTTTCTCTCCACTTGTACTCCGTTTTGCATTTTGCTCAATTCACTTTAACTTGAAAGGTGAAAGTTTACGCTTTTAAAATAATTATTCATAATTTTGAAGATGTTTAGGTCTTTTTCTATATTTTTTGATATCAATGATATCACATATTGATGAGCTGCAGATTCTACCTCCATGCAGATGCCTTACACAACATTTTGTTTATGTTTAAACTAAAATATCAGCTAAAAGTGCTGCTTATAATGACTGTTTGTTATCACATCATTATTTTGCTAATCTGTGATTGTACCTGTTACAGTTCAATGAACTCGTACCCAGAAGGATGTAAAAGCTGTCATCTAGAGATTGTACTGCAGAAACAGGTAAAACAAACAACTTAAGTCCAAATCCAACAGGCTTAAAAGAACTACAGAAGGAGAGATGATAACAATAATAACACATACAAATGTTGTGTAGAAAAGTAAAACCTGCTTAAAAAGACTAAAATATCTTAATAGTTATAATTTGGAGCAGAGAAGGGAATGGGGGGGTCTATATAGAAGCTTTCAAATATATCAGAGGTTTTAACAAGGTATAGGAGGGAAACTTTCTTCAAAGGAAGAGAAATATTAGAACATGAGGTCATGCAATGAAACTGGAGGGAAGTTGATTCAGAGGACATATGAGGAAAAATGACTTCACAGAAAGGGTAGTGAATAAGTGGAATAGCCTCCCATTGGAGGTGGTAGAGGCTAACACAGTAAAGCAGCTTAAAAATGCTTGACATAGACAAAATGAAATCTTTACAAAGAATAAGGGATCAAATAATGTTTGAGGTTACCATAGGTTAAAGTTTGGCAGACTAGATGGGCCAATCTGTTGTTATCTGCCGTCAAATTCTATGTGTCTATGTAAAAACTGGTTTATAAGGGTAAACAGTTAGAATACATTTATTTTTAATTGATTGAAAAACAAGTTATGGACGATTTTTAAAATACAGTGTATATATTTGTTGCCTTTATCCAGTGACACCCTTTATCTGAGCTATAATAAATGTGTGCTATTAATATTACCAGTTTTGCCTCAGCCTTATTGATCTGGACAGATCAATATGCTCTTAAATACAGTATAAATGTATAGTCAGCTTTGTGGTGTATGATTCCACATTGTAGAAAAGCAACATTATTATCACATATCTGGGAAGGATGATCATTTTTTCATTTATTGCTGGATATATTTAATTAAGAATGCTACCTTATGTACAAAGATATGCAGTATAAAATAGAACTTTAGTTTCCCTTGAAAAGACAGAACTTTGTGTCCATGCTGTGAATTTCTGGTGACAGTTATTTTACTTACAGACAAACTGTAGGATAAAAACACATTTTTTAGAGTAAAGTTCCAAGTTCTTAAGCACCCTGCTGGTATTAAGAAAACTCAGTGTGGTGCCTTGCGACTCTTTCAAAATTCTCCCAGCAAAACCCTACTGTGACAAAGTGTCAGCTTTGACAGATCAGTGTTTCACTACTGGACAACTTTGAATTAATAAAGGTCAGAATAGTCAACAGGAACTGACTGCAATTGTACCTGGGAGAACATATATTTAGTTTAGAAATGAACTGAAATAGAGAAAAAAAATAATCCTGTATGAATACTGTTGAATAATTACAATTTTAATTTTATATATATAGATGTGTATAGAGTTTCATTTATATATATATATATATATATATATATATATATATATATATATATATATATATATATATATATATATATATATATATATACCTATCTAAGTATGCATATATATATATATATATATATATATGTGTATATATATATAGATATATATATATATATATATATATATATATATATATATATATATATATATAGTTATCTATCTATCTATCGTATATGATGCAGTGTACTGTTCAACCAAAACAACGTGTTATTCATGAATGATCATCATCATCAACATTTATTTATATAGTGCCAGCAAATTAAATCGTAATTTCTACACCTGTAATATCATGTGCACGAATATTCATTAATTTAATGAATGATGATTCTTTAACATACACACCTGGTTCCACTGAAAGACATATCCTTTATAAGTGTATTATTATTATTATTATTATTATTATTATTATTATTAATAATAATAATAATAATAATATTATTATTATTATTGTTATTATCATCATAGATTTGTAATGTTTGTAATATTATGCCAGAGCATCCTTACTGATGAAATTCCAATTGTGAAAAAGATGTGGACTGGAGGAATCTTTACATCCTTGATTATATGATGCTCCATTTTGTGTGTTGTAATATTATTGTGAGAAGGGGTTTGCTACTAAAGCTTTAAGGCCTGATTTATTAAGTCACGTAAAATGAACGTACTGTGCATTTAAAAAAAAAAAATTCAATTACATGTGGATTTGAAGAAATATATTTTGTTGAAAATGGGTCTAGTTACTCTCTGCATATACAACACTTGCCGTATTGAAACAGACACAATACACCGTGTGATACATATAATATATAGGGATGTGCACCGGCGACTTTTGAGGTCTCCTGTTTTGTGTTTTGGATCCGGATTTTCTCGATGTTTTGGGTTTGGATTTGTTTCGCAAAACACCTGCCGAAAGGTTTTGGTTCGGATTTAAGGTTTTGGATTCGGATTTTTTTTGAAAAAAAACTAAAAAGTGTAAAAATTAAGTTTTTGCGCTTATTTTCACTCCTACGCTATTATTAACCTCAATAACATTCAATAACAATAATTTCCACTAATTTAAAGGCTATTCTGAACACCTAACACCTCACAATATTTTTTTTTTTTTAGTACAAAACGTTGCAACGAGGTATCTTTCTGGACTGCGTAGAGGAGTGTTCCCCACAATATAATTAAAAACCCATCAACTGGTCTGAATTACACCCAAAAATAGTATCTGGACTGCGTAGAGGACTGGCCACTGGCCACCACAATATAATATATAGAAAACCTTCAACAGGTCTGAATTACACCCAAAAATAGTATCTGGACTGCGTAGAGGACTGGCCACTGGCCACCACAATATAATATATAGAAAACCTTCAACAGGTCAGAATTACACCCAAAAATAGTATCTGGACTGCGTAGAGTAGTGGGCACTGGGCACCACAATAAAATATATAGAAAACCTTCAACAGGTCTGAATTACATCCAAAAGTAGTATCTGGACTGCGTAGAGTAGTGGGCACTGGGCACCACTATAAAAAATATATAGAAAACCTTCAACAGGTCTGAATTACACCCAAAAGTAGTATCTGGACTGCGTAGAGTAGTATGCACTGGGCACCACAATAAAATATATAAAAAACCTTCAACAGGTCTGCATTACACTGCACATACGGCTGCTCCTCCATCCTCTCCATCATATACATGTTGGAGTTTCAGCGTGTGAAAACCTCTTGTTTTTGATAATGTCAGTGCATTTTGAATATTTTTCAATTTGCCCCACAACACTGTATGTACTTTATCTATGATACGCATCTATCTTTCTTGACTGCGTAGTGTGGTGGCCCCGATACACAATTTGGTACAGCGCCAACAATATAATTAAAAAATTGGGCATCAACTGTCACCGTTGTTTAATATCTGATACACCTAAATATGGACTGCACGGTGGAGTGGCCCCGGTAGTAAATTTGGTGCCGGGGCCACAATACCTCCTCCAACTTCCAAGTGTAGTGTTTATAAAGACAGACAGCGACTAAGTGTTATTAGTTGACTTTCTTAACCCTAAAATTGTCCCTGTTGCAAATATTCGTGCAATGGAGAGTTACTTTTCCATTGAAAGACTCAAGCTTTCAAGTGTAGTGTTTATAAAATATAAACAACAATACAATAGTTTTAGAGCACGTCAATACCTCTTGTTTTAAATTATGACAGGGCATTTAACTTTTGGTTTAATTTCTTGAATTTGTTTAAATTTGGTTTTACTTTTTGAACATGGCAAATGACTGTTGATTGGTCATATAATGCAAAAAAAAATGTTCAAGGATGGAATTGTCCTTGGGCCCTCACACCCACCCTTATGTTGTTGAAATAGGACATGCACACTTTAACAAACCAATCATTTAATCGACAGGGCCTACCAAACAACTTTGGCTGAAATGATTGGTTTGTTTGGGCCCCCACACCAAAAAAGCTATTCATCTCTCCCTGTACAGACTAAACAGGCTCTACTGAGGCAAGATGTCGTCCTCATCCTCAACCTCTGATTCCTCTCCCCCTACAGTGTGTACTTCCACCTCATCACACATTATCAATTCGTTCCCGCTGGACTCCACAACCACAGGTCCCTCTGTACTATCTGGAGGGCAGTGCTGTACTTCATTGAGGAATTGATTATTCATTTTTATAAACATCATTTTTTCAACGTTTTGAGAAAGCAACCTCCTTCACCGCTCACTGACCAGGTTCCCTGCTGCACTAAAAACTCTTTCCAAGTACACACTGGAGGGGGGACAACTCAGGTAAAATAGAGCCAGTTTGTACAGGGGCTTCCAAACTGCCTTTTTTTTTCCTGCCAGTAACAATATGGACTGTCTGACATGTCTACTTGGATGGTGTCAGCAAAGTAATCATCCACAATTTTTTCTATTGTGACAGCATCCAATGCAGCGAGAGTAGACATGTCTGCAATGGTTGGCAGGTCCTTCAGTCCGGACCAGATGTTATCAGCATCCCCGCCAGCGCCTCTTTTAGGAAAACTGAGCTTTTTCCTCGCAGCCATAGATGTGGAAGAAAATGAGGGTGGAGCTGTTGGCATGTCACGGTCCTCTTCAGAGGACAATCTCCTGACCAGCAGATCTTTGCACCGCTGTAGACTTGTGTCCGCCGGAAACAGAGACACAACATACGCTTTAAACCGAGGATCGAGCACGGTGGCCAGAATGTATTCCTCTGACTTTAAAAGAGTGACCACCCTCGGATCCTGGCAAAGCGTTCGAAGGGCTACATCCACAAGAGCTACATGCTTGGTGTAATCGCAATGGCTTACCAGCTCCTCCCTCACTTTCTCCAGCTGCTTCTGCTCAGGGGAATGACCTGACTCAAGCTGGCAGTGTCGGAACTGACTTCTCGTGTGGCAAGTTCAAATGGCTGCAGAACCTTGCACAACACGGAAATCAGTCTCCACTGCGCTTGACTCAGGCGCATCCCCACTCCTTTGCCTATGTCGTAGGTGGCTGTGTAGGCCTGAATGGCCTTTTGCTGCTCCTCCATCCTCTGCAGCATATAGAGGGTGGAGTTCCAGCACATCACAACCTCTTGTTTGAGGTGATGGCAGGGCAGGTTCATGCTTTTTTGATGTGCCTCTAGTCTGCGGTAGGCACTGGCTGAATGCCGAAAATGTCCAGCAATTTTGCGCGCCACCGAAAGCATCTCCTGCACACCCCTGTCACTCTTGAGGTAATGCTGCACCACCAAATTAATGGTGTGGGCAAAACATAGGACGTGCTGGAAATTGCCCATATTTAATGCCCGCACAATGTTACTGGCATTGTCTGACACCACAAATCCCCATGAGAGTCTAAGTGGGGTAAGCCACTGGGAGATAATTTCCCTCAGTTTCTCTAATATGTTGTCAGCGTTGTGCCTCTTATTAAAGCCTGTAATACACAATGTTGCCTGCCTTTGCACGAGCAGCCATTTTGTAGATGCTGCTACTGATGCAGCTGTTGCTGTTGCTGCGGAAGGGGATGCATCTACCCAGTGGGCTGTCACAGTCATATAGTCCTTCGTTTGCCCAGAACCACTTGTCCAAATGTCCGTGGTTAAGTGGACAGTTGGTACAACTGCATTTTTTAGAGCACTGAGGACACTTGATCGTACTTCTCTGTACATATTTGGTATCGCCTGCCTAGTGAAGTGGAATCTCGACGGGATTTGGTACCGGGGACACAATACCCCCATCAACCCTCTAAATCCCACTCCACTGATGGCGGACACCGGGCGCACGTCTAACACCAACATTGCAGTTACAGCCGCAGTTATACGCTTTGCAATAGGGTGACTACTATCGTATTTTGTGGTCATGGCAAACGACTGTTGGACGGTCAATTGTTTTGTGAAAGACTTAGCGGTCTTACGACTTCCTCTGTGGGAAGATGACCGACTAACAGCAGCAACAGCAGCAGTGGCAGTAGTAGGCGTACCGCTGCAGGATTCCTCGGATGAATCCCATATTGAGGAGGACTCAGTCTGGCTGCTGACTTGGGCTGCAGGACTGAATCTGATGGAGATTGTGGAGGAAGTTGACGAGGAGGGTGTTGCTGGTGTGTATCCAACTGGACCACGGGATTTAGGTGTCCCTGTACCGATGAGGGTCCTAGCCCCAGTTCCTGAACTAACCACTGAACTATGAAGGTTATTCAGGTGACGTATAAGGGAGGATGTTCCTAGGTGGGCAAGATCCTTACCCCTGCTTATTTGAGCTTTACATAAGCTACAAATGGCCATACATTGGTTGTCTGGATTTGGATAAAAATAACTCCAGACCGAAGAGGTGCATTTTTTGGTCTTCTGACCAGGCATGATGATGGGCTTTTTCATCCCATGGACATCAGCTGTTTCCCCCCCCTGGTGCCTCATTTACAATAACCACATCACCATCCTCATCATTAAGTTCCTCCACAGCGCCAGCTACATCATCAATAGCCTCCTCCCGAGCCACCAACACCCTTGGACTCGCCTTGGGGATTTGTGATAATTTCTCTTTAGAAGGCAGAGTTGTTTGCTGTTTTGTTGCTGACAGCATAACTCTCTTCAATTTTTTGTAGGGGGGGGAGGAGGAGGAGGGCTAAGATCCGTGGGTGAAGCTGAACCACTAGTCATGAACACGGGCCAGGGCCTAAGCCGTTCCTTGCCACTCCATGTCGTAAATGGCATATTGGCAACTTTACGTTTCTCCTCAGATGATTTTAAGTTTCTCTTTTTGCTACTTTTTCTTAACTTGGGCTTTTTGGATTTTACATGCCCGGTACTACGAGATTGGGCATCGGGCTTGGAAGACGACGTTGATGGCATTTCATTGTCTATGTCATGACTAGTGGCAGCAGCTTCAGCATTAGGAGGAAGTGGGTCTTGATCTTTCCCTACTTTATCCTCCAAATTTTTGGTCTCCATTATATGTAGCACAAGATACTGCAGAATGTGTGAACTTGGTAATATTGCAGTACCAATGGACTTATACTGCTGGATTGGTTTTGCAAATTTGGTTATAATTACTTTTTTTTTTTTATTTTTTATTTTATTTTTTTTTATAACTTTTTTTTATTTTTTAAAAACTTGGGAATAATGGGGAAATAACTATGCCCTTAGAAGCACAGAGCACAGGACACAGCACCACTGGACTGAACAGGACACAGCACAGGACCCAGCAGCACTACTGAACTCAGCAGGACAGAGCACAGGACACAGCACCACTGGACTGATACTGCAGAATGTGTGAACTTTGTAATATTGCAGTACCACTGGACTTTTACTGCTGAATGTGTGAACTTGGTAATATTACAGTACCAATGGGCTTATTCTGCCGGATTGGTTGTGCAAATTTTGTGGTAATTAAAAAAAAATTAAATTAGTTTTTGGTATTTTTTTAAATAACTTTTTTTTATTTTTTTAAACACAGGGGAATATTGGGGAAATAACTATGCCCTTAGAAGCACAGAGCACAGGACACAGCACCACTGGACTGAACAGGACACAGCACAGGACCCAGCAGCACCACTGACCTCAGAAGGACAGAGCACAGGACACAGCACCACTGGACTGAGCACAGCACAGCACAGCACAGCATGAGATATAGCAGGACAGAGGACCACCTAACACACCCTCCCTCTACCCTGATCAATGCCCGAGTGAAGATGGCGGCGACTAGCAGGGAATTTATAGGATACGAGTATCGCGAGATCCGTCAACGGGATTATGAGTCAGAGCCTCAGTTTCAGATTTGAATTTGGCGCCAATACCCGGATCTGTCTCGGATCTGACTCGGATCGGCAACGTTTGGGAGGGCTCGGATTTCATAAATCCGAGTGCGCTCATCTCTAATAATATATAGGTGGAATATAAAGTCCTACCACAATGCACAGAAACAAAATGTTCAATTAATGTTATCTGTTTTTTCATTAATGAAAAAACATTAAAAGAAAAAAATATATATCCCCCCATGAAATATGAAATACATTTATCAGGATGTTATTAATGCCTATTGTACATAAAATGCATTTTTAAAGTTGCACTTGATTACAAACACATGTTATCGCATATAAACAAACAGATGATCCAGTGTTAGAAAAAGCAAAATGGAAGGGTTCAGAGGTAACAATCAGGTCACCAAGTGAGCACATCCCTAAGTAGACAGAACTCTACAGTTGCATCCAAATGAATAGATCTGTGTATAAATACCAATCATTCTGAGATAAATTATCATATCTATAGCAAATGGGTCTTTCCTTTTGTATATTGCAGTAAAAGAGTAATAAAAAGTGGGGAACTTCATTTTGCCCTGCATAGGCTCAAATTCATACCACAAATAAAGAGTCTTAGTCCACTTAGATCAAATTTGCCAAAAATCTAATTCAATATGATGTGTCCCGAATAGTGGGTTCTCAGACCTAGACACCTTCTGTTTGAAGTGCTTTCTAAGTAGTCCTTAATGTTCCATATGGTCAGCTCTTGTGTAAGTGTCGCAACTCCGTTCAGTGTTGAACGCACAAACAGCTTGCTGTTTTCTGCCTGTGTTTCTTATTAGCGGGTGGTTTCAACGCGTTTCATCCCTATTGGTGACTTCTTCAAGGGGGATGTGCCTTCTTTCAGTACTGACTCGTATTTATATATGCTGATGTTGATGACTTGTTAATTCAGAAGTGCACGTATGTTGTAATGAAAGATACCATGATGTATCTCATTTTTAACAGAGGCAATCTGATCAAGAGCAAATGTACCCTTCCTGTGATTCCTTGTGATTATAACACTATGTCTAGTATTAAAATTGTAAACTATACATATATAACTACAACAAAAAATGCAAAACAAATAAAATTATAGATGGCAATTATAATAGGTTTCCATTACACTGCTTAAGACTAATATAATTAAAAAAAGTAGTATAATAGTAAAACACCTATCAGTTGTGACAACATAATTGTGAATAATCGTGAATATAATGTCATCAGTTGGTATTATTGCAAGAATAGTTATATCCATAATCAGCACTTTTAACTTAGTGAGCCTTATGACTGCTAGTGATCATAAAATTACATAAGTGGTTAGATGACCACCCTTGTATTAGCTCAGAAGCCCCCTCAGTTGGATGGATAGAGTAACATAAAAATGTTAAAATAGATGGAAACAATGTGTTGATACTTGCAGTCAAATTAAACTAGGATACTGTAAAATGAAAGTCTGACTCAAACCATACTTAAACTAGAGATGCTCACTGACCCCCGTGAAGTTGTTTTGGTTTTAGATCTGAATTACCTTAGTGGTTTGGTTTTGTCTTTGGTTTTGGAAAAACCACCCTCGTGTGTTTTGGGTTTGGTTTTTGGTTTTGCATCTATATTTTTTTGGATTTTTTTTTAACATATACTAAAATCACATTGTGCTCTTTTTTGATCCTACATTATTATAAACCTCAATAACACTAATTTCAAGTCATTTGCAGTCAATTTTGACCACCTCACAGGTCACAATATTATTTTCATACACTTTTGGACAAAGACTGCAGCGATCTGGCTGGATGGTAAGCGACAGAGCAATGACTCAAACACACGGCAGTTCCTACCACATCCAGGGCACATTGGCACACAGCAGTGGCAGAAAAGAAAAGTGGGGAAAGATGGAATTGTCCTTGGACCATGAAATCAGTTATGGTTAATTTGACCGCTCCACCGTTTCTTGAATAAGTGATGCATTTCTACAGCTATTACATGGCAACGAGCGCTTACCCCCCCCCCCACTCCCCGGGATGCGTGCTTTTATCAGACACACACCAATCCAGGGTGCCAGACAATACCCTAAAAAGAGCCATTGTAATTCCCAGCAAAAAGCAAGTTCATCAGTGAGCTTCGAATCAGCCCCAATTCCCACAAATTTATAATATAGTTAGGTACCTTGGATGTAAAGTGCACATTAAAAACACTTGCTGAACCAACAGCAAAGTGGAAGGTAATACATAAAAACGTCTATTTAGATATCCATGCTTACATTACTTCTGCAAGCAATGTTGTTCTTTGTTAATAAAACTGTTGTCATTATACCGTTCAAACAAATTTAAAATAATCCTGCACCATTCTTTGGATGTTGATAGTTCATAGTAGGATCAGGTGGAGGTACAGAACAGGTGTCACTAATTCTAGTCAATACTTTTACAGTAAACAAGACCAGGGTGTAAATGTATGAATCTCCGGATTCTTCATCTCCGGCGTGTTCAGCCTCTTCAGCGCTTAAATTTAAAGCGGCACTGCATTGTAAAGGGAAGTTTCCCTTTACAATGCAGCGCCGCTTTAAATTTAAGTGCTGAAGAGGCTGAACACGCCGGAGATGAAGAATCCGGAGATTCATACATTTACCCCCAGATGTCAAAATGTTGTGAGTCATCAGCATCATCAGTGAGTGTCTAAGATTTTTGCTAAGCACACAAAATTTTATAGCATATGTAGGTAACATTGGCACACAGCGGTAGCTGAAAGGAAAAATAGTGCAAGATGGAATTGTCCTTGAGTCCTCCCACCCAACCTTATGTTGGGACATGCACACTTTATTTTATTATTATTATTTTTTTATTTATTTTTTTTTTAAATCTGTTTATTTTCGACAACAACAGGAACATAAAGTGAAAAACAAATGGCATTAGATATTTGAATTCTAAATAAAAATGTCATTTTTGCATATAATTTTTATAGCTAGAAAATAGAGTTTATACCTGTGCTACTAAATATATTCGAAGAATAGGAAGCATGTTCCAAAATAACTTATTGCAATAGTGAAATACAGTACAGGCGTCTGACAGGTAATGCCTGGATCTGAATCTAATCTTGGAATTAAGGCTGAGAAAAGTACAATGTTGTTGGATTTTTCTGTATAAATGTAGGAAAGGGGAAGGAACCAGGGAAGGGAAAGGGGGTGGTAAGGGAAGACAAGATATATGTCCATCTAGGGTGGAGAGAACTACACCTCTACCGCCCCAGAGGGTAAAAGAGATAATACTTTGTGAGAAAGAAGAAAAATATTTAAATTTCAAGAAGTGAGGAAGTGTCTCATCTAGTACTAGGTAATGGAGTGTGATAAAATGTGTACCATGAATCCCATGTCTTGTGAAATTTTAAAACCTTTAAAAGGCTTGTGATGTACTCCATTGACACTATATACCATACCCGAGAGATCACCGCCTGGATGCATGGAGGAGATGAGGATTTCTAATATGCAGCAATTTGTAAGCGGGTAGCTGCACAGACGTATTGTACAAGTTTGTCCCTATGTTTATCAATGGTTTTCACTGGAGAGGAAAGCAGCATGACCAGGGGGTCAAGGATTATGTCACTGTTCAGGGTCTGAGTAAGTAGCGCAGTCACCTGTCGCCACAAAGTTGAGATGTGAGGGCATTGCCACCAAATATGGTAAAAAGTCGCCACTCCAGATACCAATGTGTGTAAACCTTGAATGCATTTTCCCTGATTGAGGTGTTAATTGATACCTTAGATATCCTGAGCCTCAGCTTGGACCAACCCTCCTTGCCCAAAGTCTTCTGAATGTCATGCTCCCATGTTGTCTCAAACGGTTCCAAGGTCTCAGTGGATGGTGATAAGATATCATGGTATCTGAGGGATACCAATCCTTGGAAACCCACTTGGTGCATGCAAAATTTCTCAAAGGAAGTAGGTTTCCACAATTTGGAGGATTTACATTGGGCGTGGATAGATTGATAGATGGAATTGTACTTGGGCCCTCCCACGCACCCTTATGTTGGATCTTAAAAAGGACATGCACACTTTAATAAACCAAGCACTTCAGCCACAAAAGTGCCACTCCTTGGTTTGTTTGGGCACCCACAAATCAAGGTAACAATGACCTTAAGCCACCTAAGGTAACAGTGCTGATAATGAACTCTACTGTGGAAAGATGTTGTTGTCATCATCCTCAGCCTCATACTCACCCTCATCAGTGTTTACATCATCCTCACACATTATTAATTCATCACATCTTGAATCCACCGTTAGAGAAGTCTCAGTATTTAGAAGTAATTGGCGGGAAAGGCCTTCCTTATGGAACTTGAAGTTCATTTTTATGAACATCATTTTTTCCACATTTTGAGGAAGTAGTCTCCTACACCGATTGCTGACAAGGTTCCTGGCTGTGCTGGAAACTCTTTCCGAGTACACACTGGAGGGTGGATAGCTTAGGCAGTGCAAAGCGAGTTGGTACATGGGTCTCCAAATTCACGTTTTTTCCTACCAGTATGTAAAGGGACTGTCTGATGTGTCTATTACTATGCCGCCGTGAAAATAATCCTCCACATCCTATGGATGCTGATAGTAGGATCAGGTGGAGTTACAGCAGAGGTTTCACTTTTTTTTGGTCAATTCTTTTAGACCAGTCCAGATGTCAAAATTTGGTGCAGAGTCACCTGCATCATCCCTGGGTCTCTTTGGAAAGTTAAGTTTTTTCCTAGCAGCAGTTGAGTGAGAAACTGAAAGAGGAGACGCAGTCCTGTCACGTAACACTTGAGCTGTCATCTTGCTCACCAGGACCTCCTTGCATCTTTTGAGATCTGGGTCTGTTGAATAAAAAGAGAAGACATAGGTTTTAAACCGAGGATCAAGCACAGTCACCAAAATGTAGTAATCCGATTTCAAGATTTTGATAACTCATGGATCCTGACGAAGCGAATAAAGTACTTGATCTACAAGTCCGACATACTTGGCGGAATTGCTTTGTTTAATGTCCTTCTTCAGTTTCTCAAGCTGCTTTTCAAAAGTCTAATTAAGGGAATAACTTGACTCAAGCTCACAGTGTCTGAACTCACTTCACAGGTGACTACTTCAGCACCTTGTTCAGCACCTTGCACAACACGGAAAGTATTCTCCACTGCACGACTAAAATACATCCCCCCACCTTTCCAATGTCATGGCTTGTGGAGTAAGCGTGGATGGCTTTTCTCTGTTCCTCCATATGCAGAAGTATATACAGGGTGAAATTTCACCTTGTCATCACCTCTTGCTTCAGTTGGTAGCAAGGCAAATTAAATTGCTCTTGCAGGTGCTGCAATCTCCTACACGCTGTTGCCGAATGCCAGAAATGTCAAGATATTTTACGGGCCCCAGACACCATCTCCTGCATGTCCCTGTAATTTTTTAAAAAGCTCTGCACCACCAAGTTTATTGTGTGAGCAAAACAGGGAATGTGATGGAATTCACCCAGCTGTAATGCTCAGATAATATTGGTGGCATTATCACAAATGACATATCCTGAGGAGAGTTCAAGCGGGATAAGCCAAGTTGCAATGACATCCCTTAGTTTTTGTAACAGATTGTCAGCTGTATGCCTCTTAGTGAAGCTGGTGATACAAAGAGTAGCCTGCCTCTGACAAATGTGACGTACTTGGGTACATGCTGCTGATGTTCCTGCTGTGAAGGCGAATCACCAACCCAGTGGGCTGTCACAGTTATATAATCTATAGTTTGCCTAATTCCACTTGTCCACATATCTGTGGTTAAGTGTACAGTGGGTAGAATGGCATTTTGCAGCCCAAAAATAACATTTTTATGAACCTTCTGGTAGAGGTGAGGAACAGCTTTTCTACTGAAATGGTGCTGTGATGGAAATTGGTAACGTGGACACAAGACCTCAACTAATTGTCTAAAACCAGCTGCATCAATAGTAGATATTGGACGTAGATCTAATACGAGCATAGTCGGTATGGCGTCTGTTTTCCGCTTTGCAACTGGGTGACAGCTTTCATACTCGCTTCCTCTTGCAAAGGATTGTTTAACTGTCAATTGTTGTAAACTACTAGTAGTCTTCTTCTTGGTCTTCTTCTGGGATGAAGATTCACCCCCAGCAGCAGCAACAGCAGCAGCAGTTGGACTAACGCTCAAGAGTTCTTCAGTGGGATCAAGGATAGTGCAGGAGTCATCTAGCCTTAGCAACTTGGATGCAGGACTAACTCTGATAGCTACTGTGGATATTTATCAGGAGGGTGTTGTGGGTGTAGATTGCAGGCGTCGGGATGTAGGTGAAAGAAGGGTCCTAGCTGATGATGGACTGCTTGTTGTTATTTTTTTACCATAACTTTCAGATTTTCCCAACACCTTGCCATGAAATGGCGTAACATGGATGAGGTTCCTAGATGATTAAGGTCCCTCCATCGACTGACTGTGGCTTTACATACACTACAAATGGCTAGACAACTGTTGTCAGGATTTGGGTAGAAATAATTCCACACATAGGAAGTAGCTTTTTTGGTCTAATGTCCAGGCATGACAATGGCCTTCTTCTTATCACGTGCCAGAACTGCTTCCACTGGTACAGTGTCAGGATTTCTCAGGTATGACCACGGAGAGAGCGTAAGTGGTTAAAGTGGCTTTATTAAGAACACAAATAACAATCCAGCACGGATTGTGGCACAGATATACCGAAATGGAAAGACAGAGCAACAGTTCAATGGGATCAACAATTTGACAGAAATTGGTAATGCAGACTGGAGATATCAACTTGGTAATGCAGACTAGAGATGACAACTTGGTAATGCAGACTGGAGATGACAACTTGGTAATGCAGACTGGAGATGACAACTTGGTAATGCAGACTGGAGATGACAACTTGGTAATGCAGACTGAAGATGACAACTTGGTAATGCAGACTGGAGATGACAACTTGGTAATGCAGACTGGAGATGACAACTTGGTAATGCAGACTGGAACAAACAACTTGGTAATGCAGACTGGAACAAACAACTTGGTAATGCAGACTGGAACAAACAACTTGGGAATGCAGACGGGAACAAACAACTTGGGAATGCAGACTGGAACAAACAACTTGGTAATGCAGACTGGAACAAACAACTTGGTAATGCAGACTGGAGATGACAACTTGGTAATGCAGACTGGAGATGACAACTTGGTAATGCAGACTGGAACAAACAACTTGGTAATTCAGACTGGAACAAACAACTTGATAATGCAGACTGGAACTGACAACTTGGTAATGCAGACTGGAACAAACAACTTGGTAATGCAGACTGGAACAAACAACTTGATAATGCAGACTGGAACAAAGCACATGGAAATGCTCACAGAAGTGACCTGATGATCTGGCCCAGACTGTTTGAAGCAGGCAGGTTTAAATAGGCCTCATGCAGCTGAAACCACTCTCAGTGATCAAGGAGAATAATCAAAGTAGCACAGTGGCCCCTTTGGTGGGCAGTGGTACTACAAGTAGAAAGCATAACAAATCCAATAGAGTGACTGCAGACAGCAGCTGCAGAGTGCAAGTCGTGACATACAGGACTTACACAAACAACATTACCCTCATCAACATCCTCATTAGCGCCCTTGTCGGCTACACAAATAGCCCCCTCATCCTGTTCCAATTCCAAAGTGGCATCCTCAATTGGTGTATCACCGGCTACGCTCGGACTGTTCAGGCACACATCAGCAGAAATGCTGAAAGGGGCCTTCTTTATGGATACACTATCTGAATGGTCACAATTACACATAGCATTCATGCATGGACTCCCCTAAGGGATTGGTGTCATTTCTGAATCTGAGCATCCATTTTCCTCTAATGCCTTACTGTTTTCTTCCAGCTCGGCTTTTACACGTAACAGTATTTGTGCACCACTTTTGGAGTCCGAATTACTTGGTCTTGCTTGGTCACAAGTGACCTTACAAGAAGATGCCTCAGTAACAATTTTAGATCTCGCACTCATAGAGAAAGGCGAAGGCCTCATTCTTTCTTTGCCACTGCGTGTGCAGAATGGCGTGTTGGCAATTTATTTTTCCTTGCAGATAACTTTTCATGGATTCCATCTCTTTTCATCTTCACCACTGTAAAAGGTGTTTTTTATCTGTTTATTTCCCTGACTTAAAAAGACTGTACTTTTACATAGGCTTTAGCAAATGACATACAGGGATTACTATCATCAGGATTGGTGGCAGCAGCTGCTTGTTGCTCCTGCTCTTCTGTGTACTGCTGTGAATCCATTTGGATAACACCCTACACTTATTGCTGCAATTTCAGAAAAAAAGTCTGCAAGGACTAGTATATTATATGTGTATTTCAGCAATGACAAATTCAGCAATGCAGCTCTTGTCTTTGGGTGTATATAACACCCTACACTTATTGGTGCAAATGCAGAATAAAAGCCTGCAAGGACTAGTATATTATATTTGTATTTCAGCAATGAAAAATTCAGCAATGTATCTTTTGTCTTTGGGTGTATATAAAATCTTACACTTTTTTGATGCAAATTCTGAAAAAAGCCTGCAAGGACTTGTATATTTGGATTTCACCAATTAGCAATGAAGCTTTGTTGAACACTGCTACCACCCTCGACTTTCACTTCTGTACGTCTGTCTGCCCAACTGCTCTACACTCTATCCTAGGCCTTCTCTATCCCTTTCTCAAATGACGAAAGATCGCCATGGAAGGCGGTATTTATAGATACCAAAACTCCCGAGATCCGACGACCTCACAATGATGTTTTGCCTCGTTTCGGAATCCAAAAAAGCGCAAAGCCAGCTCGGTACTCGGATCCCCTAAGTTCAGATGGGCTCGGTTTTCGGGAAACCGAGCCCGCCCATCTCTAACTTAAATTATTATGAAGAAAATTGTCCAGCATAGAATAAGTAACCATAAGCTTAATGGCTTGGCACATTGTAGAACCAAATATACAGTAAATCTAAGAATAAATCAAGGGGTAACTGCAATTTTCTTTTTCCAGTCATTTTCTCAGGCAAGTTTAAAATCGCCGATTTATTAAACAGCGATTTCATATAAAATCGACAGAAAAGTGTTTCTTTCAAAATGGGCATTCTCAAAATCACTACAAATCACAGTCCCGATATTTTGCCACTATAGCCATACAAATCGCCAAATGTATGAAGCTGCGATTTTGTAAACTCACCTGAGTTTCAGTTCAAAATCGTCAGAAACAACACGCTGCTTTCTATAGACGAGATTGCCAAACACATCATTGTTACAGTGATAGACAATGTTAGTATCACAGGAGGCTGAATGGGAGTTTCAATAAAGCATGTTTTATGTTTTAGAGGGGCATAAATGTTTATAAATTAGCTTACGGATTATTTTACAAACAAATTACTTGTGCACATTTATGTAATATTTTTAATCAGTCTACAGTATGTGCTACAGTATTATTATCATCATTTAGTTATAAAGCACATGACATGTTAATGTGCATTGAGGGGATCATTACACACAAAAAATAATTGCAATGAAGTGGAACAGAAGGTAAAGATGGACCTCGCCAAATTTTTTCAATAAAAAAGAGGTGTGGGGAACAGTTAATACTCAAGATAGCAGAATAACTATCGTAGCTGCTGGTGAGTAAAGTGTCTGTGGCTATTCTTAGCCATATGCAATATCATCCTCTGACCAAAACATTTTTATTATATTGACTTACTCTCTAATTAACAGTGGGGCAATACTTTTTCTTCCTATGATGTTAATATTAATATAATAATAATTTTTGCCCCACTACAACAAAAAACATGCTTTCTTTAAACTTCCATTGTGCCTCTTGTTATATTAACATTGACTAGATAGCTCAAACAACATTTTACTTCTGTTCAATCTCGGCCGAGTTTGTATTTAATCTTCAGTGAGTTTGACTACAACATGGGAGAGATAGGTATTTTAAAATTGACACAAATCACCAGAGATTGGATTTTGGAAAGTCAAAATCACAGGTTAATACATATGGTGATTTTGCTGCGATTATAAATCGCTGAAAAACTTGCAGCTTAATACATTTACTCCCAGGAATTGGACGGTGATGGTGGCTAATGTGTGGATGCCAAAATAGAAAAGAGTTTATTAGATGAAAACTGAATTGATCAGCATGTCAATGGAGTGGGTCTGACCATCTATCCCAGGTATTACAACTTAAGCTTACAGCACTAGGTATCGTCACATTTGCTAGAGCTTGATATTTTCCTAGCCCAGAGCATGCTCTGATGAAACCACACTTGATATAGAGGGGAAACGCATAAGAGACTCCTACTTTGTATAAGTGCTTTTTTGAGACTTACTCCAAACAAAGAAAATTATCGTTTCATAGATGTATGTTGATGATAAGAATGTGGCTGACATTACAGGAGAAAAGTTATATGCCAGCATGTGAGTAAAAGACTTTAGATCTGGAGAGCTGTAAGTGGAAGTTGCTGCAGAATGACAGCTGAATGAATGATCACACTTATGTCAACACGCTGAGAGATTCTGTGTTGGAAAGCAAAGGCTATGGAGGGCTGTAGGTGAAAGATGCAGCTGTCTGACAGCTTACTGGCTCTCGTGAGTAAGATCTGACAGTTATTGTCACTATATTCATAAGTGGATACAAATTAAAAATCTCACTGATATTGTCACGGTTCCATGGGAATTGGATCCCAGGTCTGTCTAGGTTAGTGCTACTTCCAGCGAGGTGCAGGAATCTAATGGGCAGATGGTCTTCACCAGAGACCCCCGCAAGGAAGTTTGGTCTTAGCGACGTCTGCTCTGCAGGTCGCAGACCACACTGGGAGTACTAAGCGAAGCCGTTAGAGGAGGTCGGGTACAAAGAATGACAGGAACTAATGGGAAGTACGAATATGGTGGAGAGCAGAGGAGGCCACAGGAATGGTAAAGCACAAAGGGGATGTGATAACTTGCTGATGACAGGATGATACCACTGAACTGGTAGAGATAAGACAGAAGGTGCAATAGTCTGCGGAAGGCAGATATACCACTGGAATGGTGGAGATTGCACAGGAGGTACAATAGTCTGCGGACGGTAGATATACCACTGGAATGGTGGAGATTACACAGGAGTTGCAACAGTCTGCGAGTGGCAGATATACCACTGGAATGGTGGAGATGCACAAGAGGTGCAATAGTCTGCGGACGGCAGATTAACCACTGGAATGGTGGTGATACACAGGAGGTGCAGAGGTGCAATAGTCTGCGGTTGACAGAATAACCACTGGAATAGTGGAGATACAAAGCAGGTGCAATAGTCTGCGGTCGGCAGGTTAACCACTAGAATAGTGGAGAAATCACAGAGGGTAATAGGAGCCATGTCTAATACCTTAAGGTAGGTGACCAAAAGAACAGGTACTGAGTTACTGGAAGAGGTGCCTTTTATAATAGGAGGCAAATTAGGCAGCAAATGACCGGGCAGCAGAGGGAATAAGGTAATCGGGTCTGCACATACACAGACCCGATGGAAAGATGGTGGCCGCTTGGGACAGAATAGCTGTCTGTGGCGAGCTGGTAAGCACACCGGGCTTTGGTTATGGAAGCCGAACGCCTGGTGTGTAACAGATATTCAACTATAGACGTATTACTAAATAAGTTTGAATTGTTATATCTAGAATGTCTTTTTTTATTGCAACCTTTTTTTTTTTACTAATGACTGATATTTATTCTGGAGTGTGCACCTCCGGCATATAATGAAGGGAGCTGGTTTCTAATTAGATGAAGTGCTTATTGATTCATATGAAGGATTGTTTGCATTTTGAATTTTATAACTTTTTTGTGTGTAATAAAAGTATTTGCTTTTAATTATAATCTTGGCTATTTGGTCCTCTTTATAGACTAGAGATATAAGTGCCTTTTTTTTCTTTTTTTTAATTGGTGATTTCTATTTATGGATTAGGAAACACTAATACTATTAAAGACAGCTATATTCTCTGTTCCTATATGGTTCTTTATGGTGGTACTCACTATCAAGACGATCCAAACTTAGTCAGTACTATGCCTGACATAAAGAGTCCGAAGCTTACATTCCCGATAGAACCATAATGCCTACTGTTAAAAAATATAACTTTTAATAATAGCGACTAAGCGAGATCTCGGTAACTGTTAATCACGTCACTATAACACCCAACACTAGTATTATCGCTGTTAAGAGGGTATGGAAGAAGGCAGTGCATGTAGAAGGTTTTTTGACAAACACTTGTACATGTGCCGCCTTCTTCCATACCCTCTTAACAGCGGTAAAACTAGTGTCAGGTGTTATAGTGACATCATTAATGGTTATCGGCATCTTGCTTATTATTAAACATCAGTTTTTTAACAGTAAGCATTATGGTTCTATTAGGAATGTAAGTTTCAAACTCTTTATGTCGGGCATAGCACTGTCGCGGTATGCTGCTTCGCTATACAGTACCCAACCCGCTCTTTAACCCCTCTTCATGGGGGTGTATAATTATATATTTTTTTGCAATATTATAAGTGTTTGTAGATATCCTAGCTATTCATATTGTTAATGAGAATTTTGTTGTTTCTTTATTCTGCACAGTATTGATCCCCTTAGCACTCAAATATTTTCCCTTGTTTTTTTGCTTGGGAACTGCACTTTGGAGATTAAAAGTGAATTGAGATTTCAAGTTGGTGTGTTGAATTGTGCTGATAAATGGTTGGGTTTGGCAATTATAGCTGGCTGTTGATGGTAATTTCAGAAAATATTTCTTTAATGCAAGTTTTTTATTCAACCTGTGTTTGTACATAAATATATCAAATTTAATAAATTGGTTAGTTGTCGCAAATTTGAGGCCTTTGTTTAGTAGGGAAACATGAGCAGGTGTCAACGAATGTGTAGTATCATTCTTTCTGCTTTTGTGGGTTTTGACTTTTGGTTCTTTTGACCCACACAGCAAACTCTTCTTCTATTTTTTAGGATCTCCTGGAAGATTGTCTTGAAAAAAAATCTGTGTCTGATTATCTGAAACCTGATCCTGCATTTTTGAAATAACTGATTCTGTCTTGGGGCTCTCATGTCTTTGCTAGGGTTGTGTGCTAGTGTCTGCTGGTAGAAACTCTGTATCATGGATATTGGGTGGTCATGTGTAGTGAATATTGTGAGTTCTAAATCCAACCAGCCCTGACTGGAGGATTCTCGTACCATCTTATTGTGACTTGCATCTTTTTCTATTTGGTGTATGGAGAATGAGGTTTCTGTATGAACCCTCTGAGGTGTTTAAGTAGTTCTCGAATTAAAACAATATTTTTGATTGTGTAGATGTATGGTCTTTAATCACATATATGTGGCTCATATATTGCGGCTAAGTGATATTTAACTGCTTGCATTGTAGTATATAAGCTTGTGTGTTTTTGTTTATTGGTAGATATGAACTCCTGTGAGAGGTCCCTTCGGTTTTGAATTGTTTAGATCTACCTTTAATTCTGAATTGTCTCAGAGTATTTCGGATTTTTACCTTTAGAATTTCATGTTCATTGCCACATATATGTTGCTAACACATATCATATGAAATATATGTTAATGTTGATTGACCCAGAGATATTGTATATAAAGATGGATGGAAATCCAATTTGAAATGGCTTATATACTTAAAATAGTGGGTAAATTTTAATGCCTAAAACATATCAAATATATACAAGAACATGTGGACAAAATGCAGTGAACTTTAGTTAGCCCTGCATAGGCACAAATTCATTTCGCAAATAAAGAGTCTTAGTCCACCTAGATAAAATTTGCCAAAAATCCAATTCAAAATGAAATGTCCACAATAGTGGGTTCCCAGACCTCGATACTTGCTGTTTGAAGTGCATCCTAAGTAGTCCTTAATGTTTCATATGTTATAGTATACATACGCGACCGTCATCACTATCACTAGGCACTTTACACATGCCCTGTAGCTTAGAGATGTCCAATAATTGAAACTTGGCACGCTCTTTCTGCTCATTGACTATGTGCATGCTCCCATTCCCCTCCCTGTTCAGTCCATGAAATCATAGGCTTTCGAAAGTGTCCTTTGTGTTCTAAGTTGAATTGCATACACTTGCACTCTCTGGCAGAGAGCTAATTTCTGGGCATTCATAGAGCTAGTTAATGCAAGACACGGTACGTACCTACATATAGGTTGCTTATTTAATGGGACGCCAGTTGCAAATATATATATATATATATATATATATATACATATATATATTGACAAAGAGAGTGCCTCGCTACAGGATTCTAAGAGAGGAGATATAGATTTAGCTGACAATATGCAGAGCAAGGCTGCAACCAGAGTTGGGTGTCAAGACTGCAGGATACTCTGGGGCACGAGGCACCGGGTGAGTCACGGTAGCAGAACTCCAGGTAACACAGAAGGCACAAGGCACCAGATAATCAGCAAGCAGAGAAAGTGTAGTGGTCTGCAGGGTGGAGTACTCAAGGGTCCAGGAAGGCAGACAGCCAGGAGACTGGATCAAACACAAAGGTAACAACTGCAGACACAGATTTAGATATGCCAGTAGGTGCAGGATTGCTAGTGGTGCAATGAAATGCAGACACGGTAAAGCAGGGGGGTCAAACAAGCCAGGGGTCAAAGCCACACGCTACACCACAATACCAGGTAAAGGCAGAAGAGAAGTCACAACAAAGTCAGGTCTGTGTCATAAGATTGGGTGCAAAACGAGGAACCAAGCAGCGGTCAAAACCAGGAAATTGATCAGGAAACATACACAGGTAAACTAGCAGCAGTAAAGGCAACAGATGAACTGGCAAGAACTGCTGGGGTTTGACAGGCTTTTATAGGCCAGGGATAGGTGCTAAACATCCCGGAATAATGAGCTTAAGTCTGGTAGATAGGAGAACAGTCTAAGTACCACAGTGGCCCCTTTGGTGGTACAGTGGTACCACAGGTTGGATATATATAAAGGCAAAAGACCAACACAGTTCTTGGCAGACAGGAGTTGCAGGAGACAGATCGTGACACACACTTTATATGCTTCATCAATTTTCTCCAACCATTTCAGTTGTGAGATGACAGTTGTGAAAGGATCATTAGAAAATAGACTGTAAATGACTGAAAATGAATGTTTATTCTTTAAATAGTCATGTATGAGCAAAAACAGCTCAAAATTACATGACTTGACATATTTTTCACAATTTTTAATTAAATTAAGATCCAAAACTAAAATTTTTCAGGATTTTCAGACAAAACAAAGACCAAAACCAAAATACGATGAATTTTTAGAACCAAAACCAAAACATGGGGGTCCATGCACATCTCTAATTATATAGATGCAGTAGGGCATTCTCTGTTTAATAAAGCTTTTAATCTCATATACTTTCTAAAAACCCATATTTAAATATTTGTGGAAGTCAAATAATTGGAAGAAGTAAACTAAATTGATTAATATTGTTTTACTGTACGATTGCAATTAGTACACCACGTATAATGACGGATTAACACACACATTTACATTCGCACTTAAACTTGTAAATAATACACATTTATTAAGTTTCCAATTCACATTTATTTATTAGTAAAATGTATTAGAAATTAATTATACATAGATAATATTAAAGTTAAGGTATTTATGGTTCAGGTCCTCTAAAAGGTGAAGAATTTGGTCCCATATTAAAGCTTATTTCACTAGCATTAACCTGGTTTCGCATCTAGCGGTCGCAAGTTATGAGCAATATGAGATTAATACTCAGAAGTACTTTGTTTATGGGTCAGTTTAAACTGGTTATACGGCGGGAAGACACGTAGGCAACAGTTGGAGTACGTTGCCGTTACCCTTGGAAAAGATCAAATTAACTGACCTATGACAAGCAGACAACTGGAACATCATTAACCCTGTACAAGTGAAGACCTTTCTTGGTGTTATCTCTCTGGGCCAGTGTTTTCTTCCTCTCTTTCTGACAACAGACAACATGACTGTAACGGAACCTGGGCCCAGGGGAAGTGCACGTGTAATGTATTTGGTTTATAATTCCCTGTTTATTATTATATTTTATTTAATTTACTGTCTGTTCATGATCTTGCTTTGCTGTCATCCTGTTATATTTGGCTATTAAATCTCTTTGTGCGTTGGACCCAGAGCCGGATTTAGACCTCATAGGGCCCTAGGCAAGATATTGGTTTAGTGCCCCCCTCCGTGAAACAATATTAACTTTTAATAGGTACTAGAAAAGATAGTGCAGACAATGTTATACCAATAAATAATAACTTTTAATTAAATCCTTACATAAAACAGAGTGCAAATAATGTTGTATATAGCTTTTAATGCTAAGAATTGGTACCCCAAGCTTTTTTTTGTAACTATACACTTGACATAAAACACAATGCAAACAATCTTCTATTCAAATTTTGTAGTTTCTCTACAGAATAAGAAAAGTTAATAGCAATTTTATTACCTATACGATACCTTACATTCTATTTTCCTGCTGAAAATGTCATCATTGTGTATTAAGCTACATCCAAACAAAAACAGAAAAGTCAATAATCCTACACAATTGCCCCCAAATAAAATTGGCATGGCAACATTCATTCCTAAATATACAAGAAATTACATACTGAAGGTTTTGGGACAACACTAATCAACTATGTTAAACATATTATCATTTCCAAAATCAGCTCTGCACTTTCTCTACCAGCTGACTGCAGCTGTTGACTAACTACAAGCCCCTAAAAAAGACCAATCACCACCTTGAAACATAAATACATTATTTGTTCTTTCACATACAGATTTCTCTACAGATACAGAAATACATATAATCGTAAAAAAGGACTATGAACCATATCCAAACTGAAGGAAGCTCCGCCACATAGGTCTATTTATAACCTAATGTCTTTCCCATGCAGAAAAAGCAATAAGCATATGGACATGTTTGAACCTCCCATTTGTGTTTGCATATTCTTGTAGTATCCATCATGTCACGTGTCAATACTTTAATGTATGGTAGAATTTTATCCATTTATTTGCATGTGATATTTATACAAGATTTAACCCAGTAGGTGTAAAGTCAGTGATCATATAACATGCAGAGGTCAGCAACCTTATACACACTTAACCAAATCATTTGCATGTGATTGTAAATATAATTTACTACTGTGTGTAACACACACTCCCAGAGAAGACATGCTCCCCCCATGATTTTGCACTATATAAAGACTTGTAATGTATTTAGGGGAACAGGTACTATCTCATTGGTGGACAGCAGCAGTAACCACTCAAGTCCAGACGTTTCAGGATAACAACCACAGCCAGTTTATTCACCAGCTTGTAAACAAAACAAAATATATACAATATCCTAGCCGTCTGGCTACTAGATAATACATTTAGCAAGACCCTCTCTCAGAGCTACAACATATTATTGCTCACTACAGCAGAGTGTCTGAGGAGGCAACTCATCTCCTCCCCAGGTCTGAGACACTGGTTGCATATCCCAGCTGCCTTTTCACAGGCACCTCCCAGGTGCATCTCTTGATCAGTCTGTTTTAAATTACAAACGACAGGAACCTGGGACTTATGTACCTGCCATTTACCATTTGCCCAGAGCTTCTGTCACAGACTGAAGAGTGAACATTATTACAATAGAGATAATTACAGCATTTATAATGATTACTTTGCATTACTCACATTTGCTGATGAAAAGAAAGGTTATTTCAGTCCCTGCAGGTTGATATTATTGGTCCAACTCTGCGCACTGTACCTTGATCCTCCGTATGATGTCACTTCAGTCACTGCACGCCCAGTCCAAGCACACTGAGCCTGCGCAAGCTCTCACAGCTCCCTCCTACAAAAAATGTATTTTGCCAAATAAGTTAAAGTACAGAAGAGAAAAAAATATCCCCAACACATTACTTTTGCTCCTCCTTCACACTGTTTCCCCTTTAGTATATTGTACTCCCTTCATCATCTCACTGTGCATTCCATTATGCTTTTGCCCTTTTATCATTACACTGTGCACCCTTCACCATCACACTGTGCCCTCCATATTTTTGCTCCCCTTGTTTATTTCACCTCACACTGCCTGTTCCACATTTCTGTCATCATGCCCCTCTGTGCCCTTAATGCCTGTTCCATATTTGTCATCATGCCCCTCTGTTCCATATTTGTCATCATGCCCCTTTTACACATTTGTCATCATGCCCCTTTTACACATTTGTCATCATGCCCCTTTTACACATTTGTCATCATGCCCCTTTTACATAGCTGTCATCATGCCCCTTTTACATAGCTGTCATCATGCCCCTTTTACATAGCTGTCATCATGCCCTTTTTACATAGCTGTCATCATGCCCCTTTTACATTTGTCATCATGCCCCTTTTACATAGCTGTCATCATGCCCCTTTTACATTTGTCATCATGCCCCTTTTACATTTGTCATCATGCCCCTTTTAAATTTGTCATCATGCCCCTTTTACATAGCTGTCATCATGCCCCTTTTACATTTGTCATCATGCCCCTTTTATATTTGTCATCATGCCCCTTTTACATAGCTGTCATCATGCCCCTTTTACATTTGTCATCATGCCCTTTTTACATAGCTGTCATCATGCCCCTTTTACATTTGTCATCATGCCCCTTTTACATAGCTGTCATCATGCCCCTTTTACATAGCTGTCAACATGCCCCTTTTACATAGCTGTCAACATCCCCTTTTACATAGCTGTCATCATGCCCCTTTTACATAGCTGTCAACATGCCCCTTTTACATAGCTGTCAACATGCCCCTTTTACATTTGTCATCATGCCCCTCTGTGTCCTTAATGCCTGGCTGTTCCACATTTCTCGTGCCCCCGACTGAACAAGCATGGGCCCTCAGTTAATTAACTTACCTTTTAATTGCCTGTTCTGTTCTTGTTTTCATATTTTTTCGATGGCGCGCTGCCGCTGCTCCTCCTCCTCTGGTCCGGCTGTGCTCCTCGCCGAATTCTCACTGAAAATGACGTCGGGCGTGATGACGTCATCACGCCCGCCGTCATTTTCAGTGGGAGACGAGAGGAGACTGCCGGGACCCGACGCTCGGTCAGCTGAGTTTTTTGTTTTTTTCTCATTTTTTTTTCTTTGATGTTGCATCCATTTGAAGCCTCTATTGTGCCTGCGGCCAGAGGGGGATGGCAGGCGGAGGGGAGCGCCCCTCTGCCTTGCCTACCCCGCTCACCGTTGGCTCTGGCAGGGCCCCCTGGGTACCGCTGGGCCCTAGGCAGTTGCCTAGGATGCCTAGCAGGAAATCCGGGCCTGGTTGGACCCATGATGATCGCATTGGACAATGTTTATTGGTAGCGATAAAATGAACATTACATATTTAATAATGAAATTTCAGTATTTTTAAATAATGAAATTATTTTCCCCTTTCTGCTTTTTAAAAAGGGTAAAGGGTATGGTTTTTGTGACATTGTTGTGTTTAAGTAATAATATATTTATAACTATTTAATTTAATAAATAAATGCTAAATAACAGTAAATAAATGTCTATTTCAACTAATACTTATTTTATTTATGGATTTTAACTTAATTCATAGATATTCATTAAATTGCTAGAATTTGAGTGCCAGTGACATACACTTCTTTGCTATGTATACGGGTTCAATAAAAGTTCCATTTCCTGAAGAGGAACATATCATATGTAGATGGATCTGGCAGATTCCAATTTAGGTATTTAAACATATTTGCCAATTTTTCACCTCCAGTAGATCCCGGAAGAGGGGGCATAGCTTAAGGGTGGCAGGGGCGGGACGGTTTGATTGTGTAATTTGGTCCTGCCCCACAATGAAATTGGTACATTGTCACAGTGGCGAGGCCAAAATGACACAATTCCCCAAGAAACCTGTCATTGTGACTCACATCCTGCCCACTACAATTGAGAGTAGGCAAGTATGCTTTAAAACCAGGATGCACTTTTTATTAATTGTAAGCTGATGCTAACTGTTTATTGTTATTAAAGGATCTATTTAAACCTTCAGCATTCTCCCCTTTCTTTGCTTGATCTTAAAAATACCAATAATAAATGTGATTACAGGTGGAAAGCAGATGTAGAGCATTATCTCACTGTAAAAAGGAATCAGGTTAGCAAGTATTGAAAGCATTTTTATTGAGTCACTTTCTACAAAAAGGAAATTTTTTTGAACAAGGGGTTAAGTACACATGTCCTAAGTATCTGCATACTGTGAAATTAATTACCTTTACATTGATTCTGCACCTGAAAGCCATTTTATGTAAAGCTTGAAGTTACATGTACCCTTACTACTTTTTCTAGTTTTGCACAGTGCACAATATAATAACTAGGTTACATATCAAGCTCTGAAAAAAAATGAAGAAAAATAAATGGAACAGGCTTTCTGCAAGTTTAAATTGTGCCTCTGCATCTCTAGATTCATGCTTTAAATCCAGTATGTATGTTAACCAAAGGGGTCAATTGTTTCCATGTCTCTATGCCTAGAGTACTGACTAACCCTTCAACCTTGATTTTATTACCTAATACAGGATGGTCTAAACTGTGACCATGCACATACCATCCGTTATAAGATGTGTGACAAAGGGAGTTGGATCCCACAGGCGTCTAAATATTAGCTATTCAGCTGACAATCTGCAGGGGAAGGCTGCAAAGAGGGTTAAGATCTTGCACAGTAAAACTCCTAGACTGAACTGCACACACAGGTTGTGCCACGAAAACCAGATAGTTGGAATGGTCTTGATCTCTGCTTGAGTGACAGCCACCCCCAGAGAGGTGCGGAATCTAACAGAGGAGAGGTATTCACCAGAGATTTCTGCAAGGGAATATGGTCATAGCTGCTCTCCCCCGCAGGTTACAGTCCTCTAGGGGATGCAGAGCAGATAATGCAGAGAACCACAAAGTAACTGTAAGGGAGAATGAAATGTAGCCTAAGGTGTATGGAATTCCGGAACAAGACGGGTGCTGTGTGATGATCAGCAGTATAGCCACTAATCTCAAAAATAGGATAGGCTGAGCAGGTAGCACAGTCACAGGTCTAAACAGCGGAATAAGCAGAACAGATATAGCTGTGAAGCGATGTACTGCGGTGACCAGAAGTACTGAGATCCACACAGGTGATATAACTCTGGAACAGGACCGATGATGAGCGATGCTCTGCAGTGAGGTCACAGGTCTTGACTGTAGAATAAGCTGAACAGGTAATGCTGTGAAGCGATGAACTGCGGAGAGCAAAAGCACTGAGATCCACACAGGTGTTATAACTCTGGAACAGGACCGATGATGAGCGATGCTGCAGCCGATGAACGAACGGCCTAATTCGCGAAGACAGGAACAAAGGAAGGAATGAGCATGGACGGAAGTCAGAGGAGATGCTTCGACGGAAGATAGAGGAGATGCTTCTTATCAGGTAGGGAGACCTGATGAACTGACACCCATAGGAAGTAGGAGGACCCTTGTAAAGGGAACTAGCTGGTGATCCTCCTATCACCCTGGAGCAGAGGTTTTAAAAGGTTCCCAGGGTTTCACATGTGCAAAATGCTTGGCAAGATGGCATCCAAGGATAGAGGAATGCCAGGCTTTACAACAGATAGGAGTAATCACGGGAAACCCATGTACACAAGGCTCAGAATGGAACTAAACCAGTGAGATGTGCAATAGTACACCCCCTTTTAAAGGTGGGAACTGAACACCTAAGGTTCAGGGTTCCTGGGATTTTTCATATGAAACCTTCTTATCAGAGCCGGAGCACGAAAATCGGAAGCGCCAATCCAAGAACGCTCTTCGGGGCCATATGCTTTCCAGTTTACCAAGTATTTAATTTTGCCTTGCAATATCTTGGAATCCAATGTTTGAGAAATCTTGAATGCGTCTGAGTACTGGGCAACCGAGGAGCAGAAGCCTTAGAACTGGAGGAAAGCCGATTAATAATAAGAGGTTTGATGAGTGAGACATGGAAAGAATTAGCAATCCAAAATGAATCTGGTAATTTTAGCTTCACTGACACAGGATTGATCACTTTGAGAATTTTGTATGGCCCGATATAACGGTGTGCAAATTTCATGGATGGGACTCGAAGATGAATGTTCTTGGTTGATAGCCAAACTTTGTCTCCCACTTTTAATGGAGGTACTTCTCGACGTCTTCTATCTGCGAAACATTTATATCGGTGAGATGCTTTCCTCAGACAGAGTCCGATCCCATATTGACAAGAAGTCCCGGTGGAGTTCCTTGGCTTCAGGAACTTGAGTTGAGGAAATGGCCTTGAAGCTGGGTAGGTTTGGATGTAACCCATATACAATAAAAAAATGGGGTGCATGAAATAGATTCATGGTAAAGATTGTTATGGGCGAACTCTGCCATTGGTAGAAGGTCGACCCAATTGTATTGAAGCTGTGGAGTATAAACAAATAAAAGTCTCTAGATCCTAATTTACCCTCTTGGTTTGTCTGTTGGACTGCGGATGATACGATGAGGACAAATTTAACTGAATGTCCAGGAGTTTGCACAAAGATCTCCAGAATTTTGCAGTGAATTGAAGTCCCCGGTCTGAGATAATTTCAAGTATCCATGCAGGAAAAATATCTCCTTGACAAATAAATGTGCAAGAAGGGGATCAGAAGGCAATCCAGTCAGAGGAATAAAGTGTGCCATTTTCGATAAGCGATCTACAACCACCCAGATAGTATTGTATTTCTTACATGGTCGAAGATGGTCAGAAAATCCATGGAGATGTGTGTCCATGGTTTGGAAGGAATTGGAAGTGACACGAGGGGACCCACCACATCTGCCTTCCTATTTCTTGATCCTGGCCGAAATGTCACATGTCATTTAAAATGTGACAAAAGAGAGACCAACGAGCCTGTCTGGGATTCAGGCATTGGGCTGTCTAAAGCTGAGGTTGGCCAAATTTTGGTATCTACCTCTTGCTTGGTGAGGGAAACGATCAGAGCCTCAATTGAAGAACAGTTCTGAATAAATTGCCTGTAATAATCGGCAAATCCCAAGTAATGTTGGATTTCTTTTATGCCTGAGGGGATAGGCCAGTTGATAATGTCTCAGACTTTTTCAGGGTCCATACGTAATCCATGTCCAGACACAACGCAACCCAAGAAGGTAGTTTCTGGTGTTTCGAAAACACACTTTTCTAGCTTACAGAAGAACTGGTTATGGTTAGCTCTGAGCCTGTACAGCACCTCCACCACATGAGCCTGATGAGATTTTAAGTCTGGCGAGAAAATCAAAATATCATCTAAATAAACAACAATAGTGTCACAACCTGCATCCTGCAGCTCCTGTCCGCAGGTACTTTGTTGGACATTTTTATATAATTGTATCCAGCCTGTAGTACCACTGTCCACCAAAGGGACCACTGTGATACTTAGACTGCTCTTACCTGCCTCGTTATTGCTAGAAGCTTAAACACCTGCTTCTGGTCTATATAAGCGTGCCTATCCCAAGCAACCTTTGTCAGATCATCTGTTGCATTTACCTGTGTTGCTGTTCTTGTTCCCTGGCTCCTGTTCTCTGAGTTCTCTACAGATTATTGCTACCTGTTGTCTGCAATCCCAGCACATCTATCCGCAGTTTTTCTCAGCCACTGTCTACTCCATTATCCTGTGGTAATGTCTTGCATATTATTGCTACCTGTTCTACTCGTCTCACCATCTTTCCAGAGGTATCCAACCCTGCAATCCACAGGTTACTCTTCTTACCACCTTCCCAGAGGTTTCCAACCCTGCAACCCGCAGGCTACTTATCTCACCACCTTCACAGAGGTATCCAACCCTGCAACCTGCAGGCTACTCTTCTCACCACCATTCCAGAGGTATCCAACCTTGCAATCCGCGGGCTACTCATCTCTCCACCTCTTCCAGAGGTCTCCAACCCTGCAACCCGCAGGCTACTCATCTCACCACCTCTTCCAGAGGTATCCAATCCTGCAATCTGCAAGCTACTCATCGCTCCACCTCCTCCAGAGGTACCCACCCTGCAACCCGCTGACTACTGCATCTCTCCATTGCTTTACAGCATTGCCTATTCCACTGTTAAGAACTGTGGTTATATCATTGTCTTACCAGTTTTGTGTCCTGAACCTGTAATACCTGTGTTTCTAATAAACCACTTCGTTCACCTACCTTCACTCCGTGGTCTTACCTTGGGAACCCTGACAGACAGAAGAATACAGGAAGTCTCTAAAAATTTTGTTCTCAAAACTTTGGAACACTGCTGGCGCATTACTGAGACCGAACGGCATAACCATTATTCGTAGTGGCTGTCCCTAGTATTGAATGCCGCTTTCCATTCATCCCCCTCACGAATTCTGATAAGATTATAAGCTCCCCTTGAGTCCAGCTTGGTGAAGATTTGTGCCCCTTTAATTCAGTCAATAATTTGGTGATCATTGGAATTGGATACCGATTATTTAAGGTGATAGCGTTGAGGCCTCTGTAGACAATACAAGGGCGTAATGTCCCGTCTTTTTTTTTATCACAAACAAAATCCTGCACCTGCTAGAGAAGAAGATGTTTGAATAAAACCTTGTGAGAGATTTTCTTTAACATAATCTGACATGGCTTGTGTTTCAGGGACGAACAGGGGATAGAAACGACCCCTAGGTGGTATTTTACCCGGAAGAATATCAATTGCACAGTCCAAAATGTGATGAGGAGGTAGTAATTCCAATTTTGGTTTATCAAAATCTTCCGCAAATGATTGATACTGGGGTGGAAGCAAGGTTTTTGGAGTCAAGGAACGAGGCGTTACACTGAGTAGAGGTTTCACTTGTAGCAGGCAATTGGAAACGCAGAAAGGGCCCAGGACAATATCTGAGAGGTCCAATCAATTTGAGGAGAATGCAAACGTAACCATGGATGACTGGTGGTGTGTGCTAACACATAAAAAGAAATTTTCTCGAAATGTAATGCTCCAATCTGCAGAGACAAAGGTTCCGTCAAGAATAACATTTTCCCTTGGAGGATTGGACATCAATAGTGATAAGGACCACAGGTGTGGCTAATGGACAGACAGGTAAAGATAAAGATTCTACCACCGAGGAGGAAATAAGCTGTCCCAGAATCCAGTAATATGGGTAACATTTTGGGACCAGATGGTTAATTGAGAATTATGGAGATGACACAAATAGAAGAAGAACTGATACTTGGAGAGGATTTAAACATTCTTAACCTGACTCTCCAATCACAAGTTAGGGTTTGGCATTTCACTGCCATTTGGAACAGGAAGCAAGAAGATGCCCGGGTTCACCACAATAAATACATAATTTTTTAGAAATTCTTCTTTGTCTCTCCTCAGGGGACATTATGGCTCGACCTAATTGCATCGGCTCATCAGAGGAATTTGGAGGACGAGAAAAAGCTTTATAGACAGCCCGTCGTGGAGATTCCCTTTAAGATGCTCTTTCCCGACAGCGGATATCCACCCTGTGACATAGTGAAATAAGAGTGTCTAGTGTAATGTGTAACTCCTGGGATACCAATACATCTTTAACTCGTTCAGCGAGACCTTGCCAGAAGATGTCTACTAAGGCCTCATTGTTCCATTAAAGTTCTGAAGACAGTGTTCTGAATTGGATTATATATTCTGTACGGATTCTAGAACCCTGATGCAGTCTGAGGAGACTAGATGCAGCTGAAGCGACACGGCCTGGTTCATGAACATTTTTTCTAAATGAAGACGTGAAGGCAGCAGCACATCGCAGAATGGAGTCATTTCTTTCCCAGAGGTGCGAAGCCCAGGCAAGAACTTGTCCTGCCAAAAGGGTTATAATATACGCGACTTTAGAGCGGTCTATGAAAAAATTCTGTGGAAGTAGCCCAAATTATTTTGAGCAATAGTTCAAGAATCCTCGACAATCCCTGGGTTCACCATCACATTTTTGGGGAGTCGTCAATCGCAGGGGAGAACGAGGACCGACAGAAACCGGGGGCTCCACCTTGACAGGAGTAACACTTTAAGAAGCAAGTAATTGTGACTGTAACAAGTCCAAACGTGAAGCTAAAGCTTGAAGGCATTGGAGAGTTTGAATTTGAGTGGCGTCCTGGCATTCAATATGACCCACCAAATGTTGCAACAAGTCCTTGGCTGATGGTTCTTGATCAGAATCCATTCCTGTGGTCAGTTTACACTGTCACGAAAGTCAGAATGGTCTTGTTCTCTGCTTGAATGACAGCTACCCCCAGAGAAGTCCGTAGTCTAACGAAGGAGATTTATTCACTAGGGATTCCCGCAAGGGAATATGGTTTAGTTGCTCCTCTAGGGGACGCAGAGCAGATATTACAGAGAACCACAAAGTAACTGTAAGGTAGAATGAAATGTAGCCTCAGGTTTTAGGAATTCTGGAACAGGGTGGGTGCTGTGCGATGATTAGCAGTATAGCCAGGAATCTTGATAATCGGATAGGCTGGGCAGGTCACAGGTCTAAACAGCGGAATAAGCTGAATAGATACAGCTGTGAAGCGATGCACTGCAGTAAACAGAAGTACTGAGATAATAAAGGGAGCTGGCTGGTGATCCTCCTATCACTGTGGAGCAGAGATTTTAAAAGGTTCACAGGGTTTTGCATGTGCAGAATGCTTTGCACATGTCTGAGGATAGAGGAATGCCAGGCTGTACAACAGATAGGAGTAACCACGGGAAACTCATGTATGCAAGGCTCAGAATTGAACTAAACTGGTGAGATGCGTGATAGGTGGTCTAATGAGGTAATTAGATCAAAGGGGGGGTTTGTGTATATAAACCTGTATTGAGCATATGTACAATGTGACCGATGCTAGATAGTGGCTGGTGTCTAGACAGAAAGACTCTCTGTCTAGTCAGTGTTAATTTGCATTGTGTCATCCTGACAGAAATGTATGTTGCTTTATTTTGATGGAACCAGTGGTCGATGTGGCGGTGAATACAGTGGTATGCCATACTGCTACTTCTACTGCCTTCATTGTAAAAATATCAAATTCCAATACTAACATTCCCATTACATTCTTCATACCACACCTTATATATTTCAACTTCGGCCAGTGGGTGGAACAATGAAAGTACTGTTTATATATCAAGAAGTTGTTCTTGTGTTCATCACTGGATGAGTGTCCATGCCACAAACACTGTCAGAAGTGGGATCGCAAAGGACAGCCATAGCACAGTTGTTCACCCAGCCAACCAGATTTAGGTGGTGATACAGTTTATCAAATACCACTATCACATACTAAATTGTTATAAAGCTGTCATTTGCAGTGGGGAGATTGCTGTGTTGCAAAAAAAACCCAAATATTTTGTCTGTGGAGAGGTAGAGAAATGAGTAATATAACTGTGAACTGTTCAGCACATGTTTATGTTTTGTTTTGCAAAGAAAGCAAACATTTTAAAAAATTGCTAGTTGTTGTAGTGTCACACCTGGCCATTTGTTGAGCTGTGAGTGTGCTCAGGAAAAATCCCTGCATACAGAAGTTTGATATTTGCATGTGTGGGATGCTAAAGCACCTGTTCATTTTGCTAATTGCCTATGGAAAGTGCTGTAGTAACTACTACTTACTGCAAATTGCTAATCAGTGAGAAACGACGTAGCAGCTTTACACTGTGGAAAACTTCCAGGTAACAGATGTTATTCCATCAATAACGCAGCAAGGAGCACATGTTCACACCAGTATCATCAGGTAAGACCAGTTTTCTCCCTATTTTTTTACTCCAAGTGACCTCATAATATGGACTAATTGCAGTGCCAGCAGTGCACTCACATTTACCAGCACCCAAACTGCTTTAGGGTATTATTATGTTGACTCTTTTCATTTGTACAGTGTCTTATTGGTCTCTCTAAAAAGGAACCAGAAGTAGTTCACCATCATTGCAGGGGCCCAGAATCCTTGGTAGCGATGCTCCATTGTCAGAATGTCCCCCCTGTTCATCACTTTCACTATCCAGGTTATCAGGAAAAAGTTTAGTTGGAATGTACAAAGTGAATTTTAACTGGCATTCTACAACCCATATTAATGTAGTTGTTCAATAGTTAATTCACGATGTACATGCAGTTGTTCTCTTTTCTGTCCCCTAAGAATCCACGCACAGGAGCCTTGAAGAAGGACCAAGCAGCAGACTCAAATTTCGCCAACTTTGCATTAAATATTTCATTCATAAACAGTTTCCTTATTTGGGGGCCTATAAATATACCTTATTTTAGATTTGCTTTTCTTAACTTCGGAAACTTTTCCTTCAGATAGCTGAAAGCATGGGCTTTATCCAGAGCTTTCATGAAATTCTTCAGTAGGCCCAACTTAATGTGAAGCAGAGGTAAAATGATTTTATGAGGCTCAACCAATGGAGTGCACTTAACGTTTTTCTCTCCAAAAATATAGGTTTCTCTCTCTGGCCACCTCTTTGTACTATAGTGATTTTTAGTGTCTCTGCTGTCCCATAAACACAGAAAACAGCAGGTGAATCCACCTTGCAAACCGAATAGCAGTGCAAATACCTTTAAGTCACAAAAATGTTTCCATTCATGATCCTCATATTTTATTCCTTCCAACAACACAGCCATACTTTCATGAGATTCTTTCATATCCACTGCATAGACCAGAGGCACTGAAGGGAGCCTGTTCCCAGTGCGGAGAAACACTGCTTTCAGAATACTCAGAACCAATAAACAGTCAACGCTCACTAGTACTGCGCTGCACACCAAACGCAATCAAAAAGTCTTAAAAAGGTCCTAAAAATTAAAATAAGAGCCTGTAAGTATTCAAATTATACTATAAATTAAAACATTTAATTTAAACAAGAATTATTTAATAAAAGGAGCAATTTCAAAGCTTTCATTAAGACCATGTTGTATAATAATACCCAGTCTGTCTCTCTCATCCAGACACAGGAGAATTTAATAAATAGAGTTTGACATGTACTGGACATGTGGAATATTTATTTAAATGTCATAATGATGGACTTTTGCAGAAAATAATTTCGGGTGGTCATTTGTTCTGTGTTCTTGTTTTCATAAATGTCACCTGGTGAATTCTGAAGTTATGGCATCACTAAGCATAAATTATAAAGATATAATTTACAAGAATTTAGACATGTATGAATGTCACTAATATATTTGAATGCAAATATTTGCCATTTTTGGCACAGGTTTTTAAGAAAAGAAGTACTGTACTTACATTATAAAGAATTTGGCATCTGTGGGATTTTTAAAAACACTAATTGCAGTTTTGTTATTTATACTGTCACATTAGCTTCTTTAAGATTAAGAATGAACAAGCATTATTTGACTTCCTTGTTAAAAACAAACAATTTATTAAATTCTTCAGGGATTAGTAGGCTCTGCTCAGGGCTGCAATTTAAAGATGCAAATGTCTTCGGAGACCTAATTTAATCTCTGAATCTGAAACTGTTACTTTTCACAGGTTTTTTGCTTTTCTCTTAGGAAACCTTTTCCTGCATCTATGTTAACATGCTTACTTACATCTGGGAAATCTTCCTTTAGTTACTTTATGTACATCGCATAAAAAGTGTATTGTTTTATTTTATTTTAATGCCCTGGTTTATTTATTTTATTATTCAGACATGCTGTGATGATAGTATGAAAATTGCACACAGAAAAATAATCATAACACTTTATTTGTTATGAAAAGCCGATATATTTTAACAGTGCACACACTACTTTGAAATTCTTTCAAACATTTAAACTTTGAAAAATAACATGTAAAAATATTTAATGTAGCACAATACATATAGGGCCTAATGCAATAGATACAATTTTCATCTACAATGCAAGCGTAAATTTCGTCCAAAAAAAACACATTCCATATAACATGCTGAGGCGTGTCTGCATTTGTGTCCAGGGGGTAAATGTATCAAGCTGAGAGTTTTCCGGCGGGTTTGAAAAACCAATCAGATTCTAGCTATCATTTAGTTAGTACATTCTACAAAATGATAGCTAGAATCTGACTGGTTGCTATAGGCAACATCTCCACTTTTCAAACCCGCCGGAAAACTCTCAGCTTGATACATTTACCCCCAGGTCTACATTGGTCGCATTTACTGGGACTCTCCCTTATTGTACTATGCTTATGCTTGCAGGTACCTGCCTCACCCAATCCACCTCTATAAGAGTGAGGCGTTATATATGTAAGATGTAAATGACTGCATACAGCCTCAAGTTTAAATCATTTTTTGTGGGTATGCACAGTATTGAAATATATATTTTACTCTATGCAAATGGACTCTGCATTGCGGTACAATGTTAAACAGGATTTTCTTTTGCTATGCAAGCTTATTGTAATGAGTTAAAGAGATGGAGAGGGCATCTGGAGGGATAGCCATTTCCATTATGCAAACAATCCAGTTGTGCATCAGCTCAGGGAGAGTCTATATACTTTTAATGGAACCGCACTCTGAGCAATGCAATAAAGAGTTCAATGCAAACACAATTTCCACATGTAAACCTAGCAATATATTTTAGACAACATAAAATGCTTATTTCATTGAAAGAGGTGATATTAAAGTTGAAGGAAAATGGAGTTTGACGTGACATTTATTCTTTTTCACAATTCTCCCTATTGGGACTGCATGGAGGCAGGTTGGGATTTTCCAGTCCCAAGTTCAATGATTGGGGACAGAATCTTTGTAGGCTGTACCACCCACTGCTTGTTGCCTAAGAGAGGCAGCCCATGGTCATTTACACAGGCAGCATACACCACAGCTCTCATCTCCTCTTCTCCTCTATTCTCATCCTCTTTGACATCCTTCCCCCTACTTCCTCCATTGGCCGGCACCCCATGGTAATGGCAGAAGGCAGAAATCAGAATTCAATAAGAGTATATTCCCCTTTCCTCCTCTGACTTCATTCCCGACTATTTTTGCCTCACCTTTTGTTTTGATCTGGGATCTCTAACCCCCGCTCCAGTGTGTTTATCTTTGTCACCCTATCTCTTTCTCACCCTTTGCTTTAGTCTCTCTGTCTCGAAAATTGTTTATGTACCGTTCTCTTCAACTGTCTTTCCATATGTGCTTCTGTCCCTCTTTTTGTGTCTCTGCCACCCCTTTGGGAGTGTGTCTCTGTTCCCCATTTGTTTGTGTTTCACTGCCCCCCCTTTTCTGTGTGTACCAACCTCTGTCCTCTCATTTATGTTTATGTGCCTCTGTTCCACATTCTGTGTATCCATCTGTCTCGGTCTCTGCAGGTGTGTCCATGCCCTTCAATTGTTTGTGTCTCTCTCTCTCCAAATTATGGGTTTCTATCTTATTCTTCTCCCCTTTTGTCTAAATGTCTCTTTTCCCCCCTATTTCATCAGTTCTCCCTACTTTTTCTCCCATCTGTTATCAGTTCTGTTACTGGGGGCAGATTGTGGTGGCAGTAAATCAAACCACTGAGCTTTCTTCCTCCCTCCCCCCAGAAAAGTGACATTGTAGTCAAGGAGCATGTTGGCCATAAGCCTTAACAAGACATTTCACGGTGGACCAGTGGTTAATAGGTTAGCCCAGAGGCCATCTGATGCATTTTTTATGCATGTGTTTGTTTCTATTTTTCTTAATCAATGATCTTTTTTCAGGGGAGGGTATGGAATGGCAGAGGGACAGCTTACCTGCCAGACTCATCTTGCAATGACAAACAGTATTGCAGCAAGATGAGGTAATCCTTTTCTTATGAGAATAAGAGCATTCATGCTCACTCTGCAGGAGACTGGCATGATATGACTTGTAAGGGTATGAAATGGCTGGAGAGCATGATATAAATAGCAGTGGCATGTTATGGCTTGGAGTATCATGATATAGCTGGAGTGGTATGATGATGATATGACTGGGGGCCATGTTATGGCATTCTCTCTTTTGTGTGACTGTCACAAGGATACTCTCTGTATTGTGTAACAGGCACACGCATGATCTCAGTATTGTGTGGTGGTCAAAGCATGCTCTGTGTTCTGTGGTGGTCACAAGGCTGCTCTGTATTGTGTGGCAGTCACAAGAAGGCACTCTGCATTGTGTGGTGATCACAAAAATAATCTCTGCATTGTGTTGTGGTCACAAGGATGCTCTGTATAATGTGAAAGTCACAAGGATGGTCACTGTATTGTGTGACAGTCACTAGAATGCATTGTATATAGGTCACAAGAATTCTCTGTGTTGTACAAAAGTCATGAATGCTGAAAACTAGTCAGATTTGGCTGGTAGATGTTGCATTTGGGTATAGATCTCTGACATAATACATAATAACTCCCATGCTGTCATCTATATATCACCTTCCCCGATGACTTGTCCATACTACCTTCATTCTAACTCACCTCCTCCCCTCCACCTTCATCCTCAGCCTGTCCAATCTTATTCTCTCTTTATAGTGGATACGGTGAACAGAATTATCTTCTCATCTTTCTGAGGGTCAGGAAAAGATATATGATAGGTTTTGCAATATCTCCCCTCTCATGTTCTGAGATATAGGGGTAAATGTATTAACCTCCGGATTGTTGAACTCCCGCGAGTTTGCCGTCTTCAGCGCTTAAATTTAAAGCGGCGCTGCCTTGTAAAGGGAAACAAACTCGCAGGAGTTCAGCAATCCGGAGGTTAATACATTTGCTCCATAGTGTTTATTAACATTTTGTATTATAATACAAAATGGCAAATTTTTAAAACAGGACCTCAAATTTGCAGGAGCCAGCCAAATGTCAACACAGCTCAAGAACAGGTAAGAGAGAACAGCAGTCTGTCAAAACTGCTAAAACAGGCAACAGCACAGTCTGTCTACTTTGTTACTGTAATTTTATTTATATTTTTGAAATTGTACATTTCTGATTTTGCCTACTAGTATTTGCTCCACCTACCAGCAGGGCCGCCCTTTAGCAATCATGGGGCCCAGAACGGGCCCCCCGTGTCCGCTGGGCCCATCCCCCCCCATGAGCGCCCCCCCTTCCCCATGAGCAACAGCAACACATACTTGCCTGTGACAGCCAGATCACATGATAGCAGGGGGAATGAATCCTCCACCCCTGCGATCGCATCCTGGTGCCTTACTGTCACGGTGACACCCAGGCTGAAGACAGAGTAGCGGAGACCAGCGGGGCCCCCGGTAAGTCTGTGCCGCGCTGTTGTACTGGGTGAGCCTAGGCCCGGTACAACAGTACCCCCCGTACCCCCCTGATGGTGGCCCTGCCTACCAGTACAATGCTTTGCCTACTTGTGTGTTAGATCCTTTTATTATGACATGCTCCTCCTTGCATTGACTTTTGCATTAACCCTTGCGTATCACCTACATGTCTAGAGATAACTGTGTGCTAATCCCACCAACTTTTGTGATGGCTGCACCTACAGTTGATTTGTTACCACCTATGTGAGGTCACTTTCAGAATCTTTCCAGGGCCACTTTAACTTCCAAATCTGACCCTGTTTGTAGCTTCCAGTGAGACAACACATTGTCTGAATGGTACATATTCTCTGTCATGTATATAATGCTTCAGAACCCTACATTTCAAACATTTATTTTGCTACTTATATGTCTGTTGTGTCTTTTCTGGTCTAACGCTAGACCTAATATTAAGGACTTATTCATTTATCCATTTCCAAAATAGCACCTCTCCCAGATATGCAAAATGATAAGTGAGGATAAATTAGTTTAAAAAAATTTAAGATTCAAGTCTGTCTCTCTCAATACAGTGGTAAATTCTATGAGACCTGTGCCACATGATGAAAATCAATGTATCACATTGCTTCACTATTGCAAACTGCAAATTAGTAAAACTTAAGAATTCTTCTTTAGTACAGAGAAAAAATCATTACAGTGCCCTCTTCTTTTTGCACAATGGGGTGTCTGAAGTCAGAAAAAGCTTTTCTGAAGTAATTATCACACAACAGTTACAGACTGCAATCACTTTTCTGTTTGTAATTATCCACCTCATAACACAAAGTCTTATTTTCCATCTGTACATTGTAAATAAATGTTTGATTATTTAATTCCCTTACAGCACAGTTATCATCAAAATGCATTTCAATAAGTTTGTAAAGTAGGGATCTGTAGCAATACAGCAACCCTTCTGTCTCTCTATTACTATTTATCTCTCTACTGAAACAATTTTCATAAAATGCACTGTACCATCTTGTACAGTCTGCCAAACATAAAGAGGGCTTTATATTGTCATTATGTACATGCCACCCCACTTAGCTGCTGGTCCAGTGGAAGTAGGTTTGGTCATCACATGCCCTTTTACTATAGTGTAGTGGGGTAAGCAATGGTGGATCTACCATTGGTGCAGCAGATGCGGTGCACCAGGGCCTATGGAGATAATGGGGCCTGCTGCACAGAGAACTAGTGAGCTGTGGACCCTGGTTCCCTCCTCCCTGCTTCCCTGCACTGGGGCTCACAGCTCACTCGTTCCACCTCTGGGGGTAAGGGTTAATAGTCACCTTACTCTGGTAAGGACTTCGCAGTAGTTCAGCAGGAAAAAGTTTTCTGCAGAGTAGTGATTAGTAGAGACACAGACCCCACTTCCTGTTTTGATCTACAAGCTGCCTGCAGTTGGCTCTGTTGCCTCAATTACTGAGGTTCCAGTTCATCAGATGCATCTCTTCCACAGTCAAGCTCAACTTGTTTTGCACATCTTTAATTCTCATTTTGAGTTGATAAGTGACATAAAGGATCTGACCTACTTGACGCCACACCATCACTTAAACAATTTCACTACCACTTACTGTACATTTCAGCTCCTAATTGGGTAAGTTTTTGCACCACTTGCCCACTAACTGATGTGCCTGATGCCCTCTGTATCCACAACAGGGTATATTTGCTGTTGGTTGCTTCCCTAGTTTGTAAAACACTGTAATGTAAGCAAAACATTTACGCAATCAACAAAAACCAATTTCCTTGCAACTTTTATTATCCAGTGAACTTTCATATAAAGGACCATACAGAAGACAAGTCATACATTGTAAATGGAAATAAAAATATTTCATTATATCATCAGCATAGAAAAGGATTCTTTATTGTAAGGGTAGTATATGTGTCGAATTCATTATCACTTACAATGATGATAGCAACTTTACCAACAAGGTTTATAAATGGATTGGATGCCTGTTATGCCAAACATTTGTATTATGAGGTATAATTAAAAAAAACATTATGACATACATACTCTTGTTCAATACAGTTTAAAGTGTATGAAAGGATAAACTTGATGGACCTATGTCTATTTATCAACCTTTCTATGTATCTATGTAATTCTACCTTGCTAAGAATTTGTAATCCAAACATAAGTCAAACACACAAAATCATAAGTTAAATTCTCATATTACTCTAAGCTGAGACCCTCAACCTAATTACTATAGTTTCCTATATATCCTGCAGCCATAAATTCACACTTCAGGATTTATTATGCTACATTGTCTTTCAATGTCCTTATTGACCATAGTTGGATTATCTTGTTTTGCTGGTACACACCACAACTCTTTGCATCATGCTGATTGCTCTACTTGTGTTGTACTCTAATCTACATTTGTCTCAGGCATACTTAACAGAAATAGACACATTTAAAACATATTGTAGCGCATGTCAAAAGATACCACCCTGCTAATTTTTGGTTTGATCTCAAATACCAAGAGAGTTCATTATCACTGATTGCACAGCTTGACATTCTAGTGTAGTGCCTTAATGTAGAAAGCAACTCAATCAACAATCGACTCTCCAAATATCCCCACTGGTCAGAGTTTATGTATTTTAAATAGCCATGGATTTATGAAAAGTGTTTATATAGTGCACTGGTAATGATGTCAATCATTTGGTCTTTTGTCAGAATGAGAGCCACAAAACTGGTAAAGATGTCTGTCATTACCAGAACATACTTGTACCCACTAACAGATTATTTCATAGACAAGTAGTATATAATTCTAACAAAAGTGGGAGATGTGTCTGCATAATGCGAAGAAAGACTTGCTGTTCAGTATCTGTGAATAAACTGCAGACCTGACCACCATTTTTTCGTCTCCAGATGAAAATGTTTCTATACGCAATCCTTAGATAGATAAATAGAACAAAAGATAATACCCTTTCGTACCCATTCTAAACATGGGAATATATTTCCCAGTCCTTTTAGTCTACTGTTTTTGTGTAACGAAGCAGCTAAGAGAAATCTTTAAATGCTAATATGAGGGTAAAGTTCAGATACTCCCTAGTTTTTGGAATGAATGTTGTTGGTTTTTAAAGAATGAAAGGGGCTTTCAGTCAGAGTGCAGAGTCCCATAACCCATCAATAGCTAGCATAAATGCACAGTCCTTTTTGCAGAAATGTCCTTTGCTCAGGCACTTTGCAAGGTAATTTCCATTGCTACCTTTGCATTATGGGCAGGGGGCTCAGATTTAATCAAACAACATTTACACAATTTAATTTTCAACCCATGTTCTCTCAATCGTACCACAACTTTAACCTGTGGCCTGCCTATCCAGAAGCTTCAGATGTTCTTGAAATGTAAGCATAAAGGAATAAATGTTATCCTATATCAAATGCAGCCATTGATCTACCATTTGCCATGATTTGGGATATTCCAACACAAATACTGTGGTTTTCAAACGTGAATGTATTAGAGATTCTACTTCTCTCTTTCTTTATGCCCAAAGATGGATATGTGGAATCTGTAATACATTCATATTAGAAAACAGTATTTTTGTTGGAATATTCTGTTGAGGTGGGGTATTATTATTTATTTATTTATTTATAAGGTGCCACAGATTCTGTAGTGCCGGATACAGAAGCAAGTAACAAATAGATGTGGTAATACATGTAAGTAGCACAGATGAGTAGGAGCAATGCTATGGGGATTCAGACTGCAGCAAAATACATGACTGGATGTTTGAGGGTCAGTAGATAGACGTGGGACAATAGGTAGAGAGGACCCTGCTCACATTCTAAAGGGAGGGATGGTAAAAGACAATAGGACGAAAAAGTGATGGATAGAAAGGTTAAAGGTGGTTGGATAGGTGAGCCTGAAAAGGTGAGTTTTGAAGGAGCGTTTGAAGGACTGAAGTTTGGGGGAGAGTCGAGTGAGACGGGGTAGGGAATTCCAAAGATTAGGGGCAGCATAACAGAAGTTTTGGAGGTGAGCATGGGAGTGTCACAATGGAGATGTGATGGAGGCTATCTGCTGGTGTTGACACAACTGAGCAAGGAGGCGTGGAGTCTAACGCACCCTTGGTGTTCACCAGGGACCCCCGCAAGGAGGTATGGACTTTGCTGCAAAGGGTGCGCAGGTCGCGGTTCTCCAAGACAGTCACCAGCGAGATAGGTGTCAATGCCAAATCAGGATCCAGAGAGAAGTCAGTAACAAGCTGAGTCAGTAGGATGCTAGTAACAGAAGACTGGAACCCTACTGGTATCAGAGGCAGGTTTAAATAGGGGCAGGATGCTCCTCATTGGAGCATGAGAGAGCTTGCTCTGGATAGGCAAATGCGAAGCGAACAGCCCGCCGATTCAGACAGGAAGTGTCATAGCTACTTGGCAATGGGGTGCCTAGCGTATGTAGGCGGCTAGACAACAGAATGCCTGCGGCCGGAAAGGAGTCCATCCCTGGCAGCAGCAGTACTGCGGGGACAGCGCCTGACAGGGAGGAGGTAATGAGAGGTGGACTGAGGAGGAGATCAGAGGCGGGGCAAAGTGGCCTAGTAGGTTTGTACTTTGAGACAAGGTCAGAAATGTAAGGACTGATATATAGTATCTTCAAAAAGCACTGGAGTTCTGGTACCTGGTTACAATACATATGAGTTGTCATATGTCACATTTTCATAAAACTTCTCAGTAGTAAGATATAAAGAAGGGCTTATGTTTTGAAAGTTGTTATATTAACATTAGTCTTGACTTATAGTTATTTCTGTCTTTTCAATTACTCATTTTGCTACATGAAGTTATATACGATAGTTTTTGAGATCAAAACATCATTTCTCCTTATTATGAAAATCCCATATTATTTACAGTTCCTGCTTGTTGTATTTGTTGAAAAAGTCTGAGAAGAGATTAAAATACCTCATGGGTAATGTTTCTAAAGTTCTTTTATCTGATTTACACCAGTCTAGATTTTATAGTAGAGTTTATTATTATTTCCATTATTATTAAGGGTGTTATAGGAAGCCACATAATTCTAAAAATGTTATTTTAATGTTTTAAAGCTTCTTGTTGTATTTGTTTAATATGTTTGTTTCAATCAAATTCTGTTTGTTACTATTGATCAGAATGTTTAATTTAGAAAAAATTTCCATGCTTATAATATGTCATACAAATGGGGTAATTTTATTTGTAATACACACATCCGCTTTTTGCTTTGAGACGTGTATTGTGGCTAATTGAATGCATCCATGTAACCTATTTATGTATAGGAGTTTTAAGTGTATGTGTCATAATTAATGAGATTATAACTCTTGCTTATCTCCATGTTATGATTCTTCAGGGACCTTCTTTATATGTTCTGGTTACTACGTCCCCTCAGCCTTGATAAAGATTTTTTAATCGAAACGTGTTAGAAGGGATTAGACACACATGAAGTTGCTCTACTTATCTGAGGATCCTTGGACTGTTTTCCAGCTTCCTACAGTATCACAGAATAGGTCTTTATTCTATGCGATTACTATACTTACCTCCAGTAAGAGTCCACCTTCATTTGTGTCGGAGTATATTTTTATGTGTAGTGTCACGAACACTCAGCCTGTCTCAGATACAGCAATTTGAAATTGCTGGCTGTGACTGGAGTTACCCAGATGACTTACCAATGAATACACCTTTTCTGCCACCACAAAGAATTTACTATGGAGTCCTTACATTCACCAAAACAATTTATTTTTATTACACACTTAAATCCCATACACATGTAGCATGAGCCTCACTTGGCTACGTAGGATAGCAAAAAATCATGAAGAATATGCTAGATTAAATATATTTAATCTGAAAAATGTTTCCAAGAGTTATTTACAAAACAATTAATAACAATACATACAAAATAAGTTGCACAAATATGTTTTAGAAATAAAATAGGAAATAAAACTAACTTACTAGTTTAAGACTTGGCGTGAGAGAAGTACACTTTGAGAAGGATAGCACACTTCAACCTATATATTTACGTTTCCTCAGAAAAATGAACAACGTTACCAGGTCGGGTAATGGATTTAACTTCTTACACTGCTCTCACCCCTACATTTGGAACTTAGCTCTTTCAATGTCAGGGAAGGTTGATTCCCAGAATTACACAGGGTTTTCCATATGAGTCATCTATTCCTGAGATATATGTCTGACATCTCAGAGGGCATGATTCTCATTTTTGCTCTGCTTAAGTGGACGGACTATTTACACAACTCTGTTTTGCCTGGTTACTTTCAAAAGACTCTTGACACTTGCATAGGTCACAGGTGTCAAACAGCAAAGCACACTTTACATTACAAGGTTACATACAATATACACATTGTCATACATGACTATTCAGGGGAAACATAACAAATAGTGATTAGGTACAATGCATCATCACCACAAGGATTTTACAGTTTGACTATTCCCTTTAATAACTGTTTCCTACAGTTCTTCTGGTAATTAAGGTAATACACTATTAGTTTCTCCTCTTCCTTTATTAATTAATTTAAAAAGGAATTGTACTTGGATATCGATATGCGAAGAACAGCGGAGGCAATCAGGTTAAACCCAAGTTGAATCCCGACAAAGATATAGGAAACAGAGGAGATGTGAAAGACACTGCTATTTATGCAGTTCCTAACAACCTTTTCCTAAGTGTGCACACTGAACAAGATTTTTCTACAGTATTTTATTAATTCTTAATTTTAATGCTCTTTTTTACACTCAGTTTTTTTCAGTGTATATATCACTGAAATGTTTATGACAAATAAAGAGTTTAGTTGTAATTTATTTTTTCAGACAAGTGTTATTATGTCACTTTAAGTTCATGCTAGTACGTATTAAACCATGATCTGTTTTTTCATTTGTTCACATGTTTTTTGGGAAGTTAATATGGAGGAACATAAAGACACAGAGAATCACTTGTTGCTGATATGCTTGAACTTCTAACTCCAAAACCCACTTAAAACTGAAACTTAATCATCTGTTTCATGTTGAAGCTTTTTGTTTGATAAACATTTGAACTTATACACATTTTATTGATTATTTTTATGTGGGTCATAGACATTGTATTTTATAGGCTCAACCTAGACTGTCTCACTGTAGATGGTTGAGGTTGAGAATTTTACAGACGACAATGGGAAATCAACACAGTCCTTTTTAGTTTTTAAAACAATGTAAATCAAGAACTACATTGTAAATGGAAATGTTTTATTGCTGGTGCCATATCCATGCAAACAGGACGAGTGCATAGTTTCTAAGCAAAGCTTCGGCCTACTGCTCCTCCTTCCTCCAGTACCTACTTCCCAGCCCTTCACATGCTTGACTTTTTTTTAAATAAAAATAATAACTTACCTGGCTGACTGACAAGGCTGAATACAAGATGCTCCCAAGGCTTCACTGCTGTCCATGGTCAAATACATGATTTTTAGAGGGGGTTCCAAATGTAGATTTCACAACAAAGCAAAAAGAGCTTGTTGTAATAAGCCGGCAATAGGCACTCTATCTAATTACCCTATCCACATCATTAAATACAGGTCATGCTGATATCACACACCTGATAAACACTGATCACTATACACAGGTCACACACATGGTGCAACCACTGACATGCCAAATAGCCAGTCAGTTTTTCCCTCATAAGTCCCCTAACCACCAGCTTTTTTCACACATGTACACCTGCTCACAAGTTTTTATCACATGTGCCAACCCTGCCCACCTGCTTTTTCCCATATGTCAGACCTGCTACCAGCTGGTCTTTCTCACATTTTCCCTTTCATGACAGATTTTCTGCTGCATGCAACTTTCTACCTACCAGCATTGCACTTGCATGCACCTTTGCAAACCTCTATTTCCTCATATGCCCTTTAGCCCACCAGCTTTTCTCTTACATGCTGTTAGGAAACCCTCAGCCAGTACAGCAAAACCCGAAGTCTGCTCTGAAAGTCTGGTGTTCACTGTTGCCCCTAGTGGTGGGGACAGGCTTGGCTGCAGACAAACAGAGGGTCGTGAGATGTGCACTGGCTGAGGAGACCCCAGGAATAGAGTTACCGAGGCCGTAGAGTAGGAAGAGCAAGAGGGAGTCAAATGAGACACCGAGTGGATGGTTTCAAGACTGATATATCCCACGTGGTCACTGGAATAAATAAAGGAACAGCTGACAGAGAAATCCCCTGATACACAGCAACTTCTGTACCGGTGCTTGTCAGGAAAGGAACGGAACTTGCAGTGATAGATAAAGATGATGAAACTGAACGCAGGCAGTAGCCAAGGGTAACTACAACCCACAGTACCGGTGAGAGTCCGGAGATTTTAGGGAAGTAATTCTTAAGTGGTTGCCAGGGGTAACTGCAACCCACAGTACCAGTGAGAGTCCGGAGATTTAGGGGTTTCAGTTCTTAGGCAGTTGCCAGGGGTAGCTACTACCCACAGTACCGGTGAGAGTCAGGAGATTTGAGAGAAACCGTTCTTAGGCAGTTGCCAGGGATAACTGCAACCCACAGCACAGGTGAGAGTCCGTAGATTGGAGGAAAACAATTCCTAGGCGGTTGACAGGGGTAACTACAATTATAGGCACACGGTGATATATCTAAACAGTCAATAGTACCTGTGGCAAGGTTGTGTCTGGAGCCGAAAGGAAGATGTTGAAATCTGAGCGCAGAGATGCTGCAGGGTCTGCATCTCCGTATAAGGTAGGATGTGCAGAGGAGCTGCAGATCACGCCGGAGCCATGCCTGGGAGCATGACTTTACCGGGGTCCAGGAGATAACTGACTGGTGAGTAGATAGTAGAATAGTCAGGAACAGAATCTCCTCTGGTACACGGGATATCAACACAGGAGAAGAGTCAAAGCAGAGCCGAGTTGGTACACAGGGAATCCAAGGAAGAGTAGTCAGGAACAGAAACAATCTGGTACAGGGAAATACACTAAGCCGGCAGGAAACAACAGGAACAGGCAACAGGGCAACACAAGGAATCAGAACACTAAGGTAAACGTATTACCAGCAATCATGCAGAGGATTAGCTGGCTATTTAAGTAGAGCATAACCAGTAGGCTGCAGGTAATAATGAGGAAGCCAGGTGAATGAGCTAGGAGAAACATGCTGGCATGAACCAGGTGAGGCATAATATAGAAATGACAGAATGAATTGATGGCAGATTCTGACAGAGAACAGACCTAACTGAGTATCTAATACCTATCTAATCTATCTAGCTGATCTATCTGCCTATCTGATCTACCTAAAATAATCTATCTAATCTATCTAAGAACTAAGCTAACTACCTATCTAAACACCCAGTGGCTATCTAACTTACCTAACTACCCACCTATCTATCTATCTATCTATCTATCTATCTATCTATCTATCTATCTATCTATCTATCTATCTATCTATCTATCTATCTAGCTACTCTGACAGAGAGCCCTGGCGAGCCATAACACATACCACTCCTTGCCCACCAGATTTTCATTCAATTGCTCCCTTAGTTTATTCTCCACATACCCATCTTTTCACTAGTGCTCCCCACATTACCCATTCTTCATACTTGACTCTCCTCCAGTGCTTTTCGCTACATAGGAACATTGGCAGCAGCCTGCCTCCACTTTGTAAAATGTGACTTCTGCAGAGACTAAGAGGGCGACAGAGAAGCAGCACCCCTCTTTTGTCAGCCTTCAGGCACCTGCCAGATCTTTGTGCTGACTGCTGCACCATGGTGAAACCTTGGCACCCTAGGCAGCTGCCTTAAGCTGCTTTCCGGTTTTGCTAGGACTGCCCGCAAAGGCACTTTCCCACCAAATAAAAGAGCATTGCACATACAAAAGTGACAATAAATGAAAATAGTGCTAGTGTTCTCTCATTCATGATGTTTTTACTATTTAGGAGAAAAATGTGTTTAAGTGTTTTCATTATTTTCTATGTTAAATCAATTGATTATATTACAATGACAGGAGATTGGGCTTTGATGTGATTTTATTTTACAGTGCACATGCTTAAGATTTTTGCTGATAGAATTTTACTTTTAGTTTGGGTTTGGTTGCTTCTGATTGTCTAGAGGAGCTGGGTGGACCATTGAGGTGCACTGGAGCAAAACTTGGATAATTTGCTGTGCGCTTTCTAAATGATCTCCAGTATTAGCAGCAGTTAAAGCACTTGTCATAGTGATCAATAAATTACTATGACAAATGCTGTCACTATACCGTAACTGTATGTACGCTAAATGAATACTATTTTGTCATAACCTTTTGATGTTTTACCAGAAGAATAGTTTTTCTCATAGAGGCAGGTAAACATCAAAAATAATGAATGTCAGAGCTGTCAGCTCCCTGGAAAGAGCAACTTGACTGGGGTAGCAATCAGAGACACACCACGTCTGCCAAAGCCATTTAGTCCTGAGAGGATTGGTAGTGAGGTATAAGCTGAAGTCAAAGGATTGGAGATGGTGGAATAGTAATGAATGAAGTCAAAGTAAAGGGATTGGAGAAGGTAGCATAGTGGGGTGCAAAGCTGAGGTCAAATGATTGGAGAAGGTAAAATCATGATGTACAGTTAAACAAAACAAGTCTTCTTCAAAGTACAAGTAGAGAAAATCAAAACAAAACAAAACAAAAATAGGTTTGGTAGAACCAAGGCATTTATAAAAGCTATAAACAAGTGAAATAAATGTTCTGATTGACTTGAACTTTTCTTAGCAGAGTTCTGATTACAGGAATTGAGAGAAGGTGTTTATACTTGTCATTTTGAACTTTTTTCTGATAGCTGTTCATCTAGAACTGGTGTTGAATCCTCACAAGTGTCAAATGAAAATACAACAGATTTTGAATTGTTTTAGCAAAGGTATGTCATTAGTTAAAAACAATTCAATTGCCAAATTTCAAAGTTATGTGTTTTATTCAACATTGATTGTAAAGTACATGTTTATTAATTAATTTTTAAATTGCTTATGTGTAATCTTATTGAATCAGGTTGATACATGCAAGATAAAAAGTGTTGGAATTGTGACTTCTTGAGTATTTGCCTATTTGGAAATACCAGGTTTAAGTATTTTGACTCAGTGTGATTGTATTGCTTAAATTTATCATTGTACTTCCACGTATCCTCCAAATTATTGAACTGTGACAGATATTCATTGTACATGTTAATACAATAACACCCATAGCAGCATTAATTTGAAACAAAGTTTTAAGAGGTTTACTGAATTTTCATTAAGTAATATATAGTTTAAAATTGTTTGATGCTCTCATTCAAGCAGTGGGTGTTTCTAAAAATAGGCATCTCTTGTACATAGCTCAGACATGTATATTCTCAAAAATGTTTTTATATCAAGCCATGGTAAAGTATATCCTTTGCTGTAATATAATATACAGCAAAGAGATTTCAGTGGTCATTATACACTGATTTGTAACAATGTTCTGATTCCTATAGTGACAACTCTAATATATTAACCAATCTGTGCTGAACACACATACTGTACCATTATTTTTTGTCTTACCAGACAAAGAAGTTTTGAATGCTTTCATATAAGATACAATGCTGTAAGGATCAAATGTGTGAAAGTATATTTGTTCAAATGTATTCTGGAAAGTTAACATTTAGTGCAGAAAACATCAATTACCATAAAATGCACATTTTTGTTCTTAAAATAATGTAAAAATGTTCTATTATTAGTTACTAGGCAACAGCATGTGTAGGATTAACTTTAACATTCTGTTAATATGTTCTGTCCTACTTTAACACTATACTATTTTTCTAGGCTATATTGATTTGTTCTATCCAATAATACAATAATTGAAACACTTAAAAAAAAGTTGTTGGTTTTTTTTTAAAAAAAAAAAAATGTATTTAGCAGCAGTTCACATACATTTCTCATGTACCTAACTTTGTGAAATGTATTTAATAGGGATGAGCGCGCTCGGATTTCTGAAATCCGAGCCCACCCGAACGTTGCGGATCCGAGTCGGATCCGAGACAGATCCGGGTATTGGCGCCAAATTCAAAAGTGAAACTGAGGCTCTGACTCATAATCCCGTTGTCGGATCTCGCGATACTCGGATCCTATAAATTCCCCGCTAGTCGCCGCCATCTTCACTCGGGCATTGATCAGGGTAGAGGGAGGGTGTGTTAGGTGGTCCTCTGTGCTGTTTAGTTCTGTGCTGTTTAGTGCTGTGCTGTTTAGTGCTGTGCTGTTTAGTGCTGTGCTGTGCTGTGCTGTGCTGTGCTGTGTTCTGCAGTATCAGTCCAGTGGTGCTGTGTGCTGTGCTCTGTCCTTCTGAGGTCAGTGGTGCTGCTGGGTCCTGTGCTGTGTCCTGTTCAGTCCAGTGGTGCTGTGTCCTGTGCTCTGTGCTTCTAAGGGCATAGTTATTTCCCCAATATTCCCCTGTGTTTAAAAAAATAAAAAAAAGTTTTTTTTATAAAATACCAAAAACTACTTTAATATTTTTTAATTACCACAAAATTTTCACAACCAATCCTGCAGTATAAGCCCATTGGTACTGCAATATTACCAAGTTCACACATTCAGCAGTAAAAGTCCAGTGGTACTGCAATATTACAAAGTTTACACATTCTGCAGTATCAGTCCAGTGGTGCTGTGTCCTGTGCTCTGTCCTGCTGAGTTCCGTAGTGCTGCTGGGTCCTGTGCCGTGTCCTGTTCAGTCCAGTGGTGCTGTGTCCTGTGCTCTGTGCTTCTAAGGGCATAGTTATTTCCCCATTATTCCCAAGTTTGTAAAAAATAAAAAAAAAGTAAAAAAAAATAAAAAATTTAAAAAAAAAAAAAATATATAATAATTATAACCAAATTTGCAAAACCAATCCAGCATTATAAGTCCATTGGTACTGCAATATTACCAAGTTCACACATTCAGCAGTAAAAGTCCAGTGGTACTGCAATATTACAAAGTTTACACATTCTGCAGTATCAGTCCAGTGGTGCTGTGTCCTGTGCTCTGTCCTGCTGAGTTCCGTAGTGCTGCTGGGTCCTGTGCCGTGTCCTGTTCAGTCCAGTGGTGCTGTGTCCTGTGCTCTGTGCTTCTAAGGGCATAGTTATTTCCCCATTATTCCCAAGTTTGTAAAAAATAAAAAAAAAGTAAAAAAAAATAAAAAATTTAAAAAAAATAAAAATATATAATAATTATAACCAAATTTGCAAAACCAATCCAGCATTATAAGTCCATTGGTACTGCAATATTACCAAGTTCACACATTCAGCAGTAAAAGTCCAGTGGTACTGCAATATTACAAAGTTTACACATTCTGCAGTATCAGTCCAGTGGTGCTGTGTCCTGTGCTCTGTCCTGCTGAGTTCCGTAGTGCTGCTGGGTCCTGTGCCGTGTCCTGTTCAGTCCAGTGGTGCTGTGTCCTGTGCTCTGTGCTTCTAAGGGCATAGTTATTTCCCCATTATTCCCAAGTTTGTAAAAAATAAAAAAAAAGTAAAAAAAAATAAAAAATTAAAAAAAAAAAAAAAATATATAATAATTATAACCAAATTTGCAAAACCAATCCAGCATTATAAGTCCATTGGTACTGCAATATTACCAAGTTCACACATTCTGCAGTATCTTGTGCTACATATAATGGAGACCAAAAATTTGGAGGATAAAGTAGGGAAAGATCAAGACCCACTTCCTCCTAATGCTGAAGCTGCTGCCACTAGTCATGACATAGACGATGAAATGCCATCAACGTCGTCTTCCAAGCCCGATGCCCAATCTCGTAGTACCGGGCATGTAAAATCCAAAAAGCCCAAGTTAAGAAAAAGTAGCAAAAAGAGAAACTTAAAATCATCTGAGGAGAAACGTAAAGTTGCCAATATGCCATTTACGACACGGAGTGGCAAGGAACGGCTTAGGCCCTGGCCCGTGTTCATGACTAGTGGTTCAGCTTCACCCACGGATCTTAGCCCTCCTCCTCCTCTCCCCCCCTACAAAAAATTGAAGAGAGTTATGCTGTCAGCAACAAAACAGCAAACAACTCTGCCTTCTAAAGAGAAATTATCACAAATCCCCAAGGCGAGTCCAAGGGTGTTGGTGGTTGTCAAGCCTGACCTTCCCATCACTGTACGGGAAGAGGTGGCTCGGGAGGAGGCTATTGATGATGTAGCTGGCGCTGTGGAGGAACTTGATGATGAGGATGGTGATGTGGTTATTGTAAATGAGGCACCAGGGGGGGAAACAGCTGATGTCCATGGGATGAAAAAGCCCATCGTCATGCCTGGTCAGAAGACCAAAAAATGCACCTCTTCGGTCTGGAGTTATTTTTATCCAAATCCAGACAACCAATGTATGGCAATATGTAGCTTATGTAAAGCTCAAATAAGCAGGGGTAAGGATCTTGCCCACCTAGGAACATCCTCCCTTATACGTCACCTGAATAACCTTCATAGTTCAGTGGTTAGTTCAGGAACTGGGGCTAGGACCCTCATCGGTACAGGGACACCTAAATCCCGTGGTCCAGTTGGATACACACCAGCAACACCCTCCTCGTCAACTTCCTCCACAATCTCCATCAGATTCAGTCCTGCAGCCCAAGTCACCAGCCAGACTGAGTCCTCCTCAATACGGGATTCATCCGAGGAATCCTGCAGCGGTACGCCTACTACTGCCACTGCTGCTGTTGCTGCTGTTAGTCGGTCATCTTCCCAGAGGGGAAGTCGTAAGACCGCTAAGTCTTTCACCAAACAATTGACCGTCCAACAGTCGTTTGCCATGACCACCAAATACGATAGTAGTCACCCTATTGCAAAGCGTATAACTGCGGCTGTAACTGCAATGTTGGTGTTAGACGTGCGCCCGGTGTCCGCCATCAGTGGAGTGGGATTTAGAGGGTTGATGGAGGTATTGTGTCCCCGGTACCAAATCCCCTCGAGATTCCACTTCACTAGGCAGGCGATACCAAAAATGTACAGAGAAGTACGATCAAGTGTCCTCAGTGCTCTAAAAAATGCAGTTGTACCCACTGTCCACTTAACCACGGACATGTGGACAAGTGGTTCTGGGCAAACGAAGGACTATATGACTGTGACAGCCCACTGGGTAGATGCATCCCCTTCCGCAGCAACAGCAACAGCTGCATCAGTAGCAGCATCTACAAAATGGCTGCTCATGCAAAGGCAGGCAACATTGTGCATTACAGGCTTTAATAAGAGGCACAACGCTGCCAACATATTAGAGAAAATGAGGGAAATTATCTCCCAGTGGCTTACCCCACTTAGACTCTCATGGGGATTTGTGGTGTCAGACAATGCCAGTAACATTGTGCGGGCATTAAATATGGGCAATTTCCAGCACGTCCCATGTTTTGCCCACACCATTAATTTGGTGGTGCAGCATTACCTCAAGAGTGACAGGGGTGTGCAGGAGATGCTTGCGGTGGCCCGCAAAATTGCTGGACACTTTCGGCATTCAGCCAGTGCCTACCGCAGACTAGAGGCACATCAAAAAAGCTTGAACCTGCCCTGCCATCACCTCAAACAAGAGGTTGTGACGCGCTGGAACTCCACCCTCTATATGCTGCAGAGGATGGAGGAGCAGCAAAAGGCCATTCAGGCCTACACAGCCACCTACGACATAGGCAAAGGAGTGGGGATGCGCCTGAGTCAAGCGCAGTGGAGACTGATTTCCGTGTTGTGCAAGGTTCTGCAGCCATTTGAACTTGCCACACGAGAAGTCAGTTCCGACACTGCCAGCTTGAGTCAGGTCATTCCCCTGATCAGGCTGTTGCAGAAGCAGCTGGAGAAAGTGAGGGAGGAGCTGGTAAGCCATTGCGATTACAGCAAGCATGTAGCTCTTGTGGATGTAGCCCTTCGTACGCTTTGCCAGGATCCGAGGGTGGTCACTCTTTTAAAGTCAGAGGAATACATTCTGGCCACCGTGCTCGATCCTCGGTTTAAAGCGTATGTTGTGTCTCTGTTTCCGGCGGACACAAATCTACAGCGGTGCAAAGACCTGCTGGTCAGGAGATTGTCCTCTGAAGAGGACCGTGACATGCCAACAGCTCCACCCTCATTTTCTTCCACATCTATGGCTGCGAGGAAAAAGCTCAGTTTTCCCAAAAGAGGCACTGGCGGGGATGCTGATAACATCTCGTCCGGACTGAAGGACCTGCCAACCATTGCAGACATGTCTACTCTCGCTGCATTGGATGCTGTGACAATAGAAAAAATTGTGGATGATTACTTTGCTGACACCTTCCAAGTAGACATGTCAGACAGTCCATATTGTTACTGGCAGGAAAAAAAGGCAGTTTGGAAGCCCCTGTACAAACTGGCTCTATTTTACCTGAGTTGTCCCCCCTCCAGTGTGTACTCGGAAAGAGTTTTTAGTGCAGCGGGGAACCTGGTCAGTGAGCGGCGAAGGAGGTTGCTTCCTCACAACGTTGAAAAAATGATGTTTATAAAAATGAATAATCAATTCCTCAATGAAGTACAGCACTGCCCTCCAGATACTACAGAGGGACCTGTGGTTGTGGAGTCCAGCGGGGACGAATTGATAATGTGTGATGAGGAGGAAGTACACACTGTAGGGGGAGAGGAATCAGAGGTTGAGGATGAGGACGACATCTTGCCTCAGTAGAGCCTGTTTAGTCTGTACAGGGAGAGATGAATAGCTTTTTTGGTGTGGGGGCCCAAACAAACCAATCATTTCAGTCAAAGTTGTTTGGTAGGCCCTGTCGCTGAAATGATTGGTTTGTTAAAGTGTGCATGTCCTATTTCAACAGCAGACCTCTCAACTGCAGCTCATCCCTCCTCTGCGGGGATAATGTCTCCTGTGCTCTGACACGTCACTCTGTGTACTCTCAGCCTCAGGATCTGACACTACAGCTACCATGCCTCTTGTAGCAGCCCTCACTCCAGGGCCTCTTCCATGTGCAGTGTCCCCCTCTCTCTTGGGTTCACTATAGTGGCATGGAGTTCTCACCCTCATCCAGGGCACACATTCCTTGCCCTGGCTCAGTCACCACGCTCAGACTTCCAGGCAATGCTGGGGGAGCCTGGGAGCTTCCACCCCAGGTCCCCAGCTACAACTCTCCTCTCCTGTGTCTTCTCTCTCTTTCTGACACTTTAAAGATCGTGCCTTTAAATGAAAAAGTCAGTCTTGATTGCACGACTATGTGCAAGTGCAACAGGGACATTTTTTTGGGTTTACAAAGTCAAACAGTAACACTACGACCCTGTCTGTCTGGGGTCTGTCAATGACGAATTGTCTGGAGCATGTTTTGAGGAGGTATTGTGGCCCCGGTATCAAATTGGGTACCGGGGCCACCCCACTATGCAGTCCAGATACTTGTTTGGTGGAATTCCGACACGTGGAGGGTTTTTTAATTATATTGTGGCCTCGGTACCAAATTGTGTACCGGGGCCACCACACTACGCAGTCAAGATACTTGTTTGGTGGAATTCAGACCAGTTGAGGGTTTTATTATTATATTGTGTGGACCACTCTATCTATACCACACTACAACTCTATACCACTCTATTTCCTACTTTAATTCTATTTAATTCTATTTCCTACTTTAATTCTATTACTAATTAATTAACATAAAGAGGAACAAAAAAAACCAATTTTACCAAAAGTATAATATGACTTAGACTTACAAACACTACACTTGAAAGATCGTGCCTTTAAATGAAAAAGTAAGTCTTCATTGCACGACTATGTGCAACAGGGACAGTTTTTTTCTTTACAAA